>NC_134701.1:100974701-101339701 GCF_043290135.1 Rhipicephalus microplus
GCAGTGGCTTGTAGCTTTCCTTTTGGCCATGAACCCAACATTTTTGCAATTGATGGAGGTCGCTTATACAAAGAAAAGAGTTTTTGAAAAAGGTTCTTTCCTGGTACGTCATGATTTTTACAATGAAGAAGAATGTGTTCCACGTCTTCTTGAGCTTCTCCACATGAGCAGGTAGGACTGCCAGCTTTCCTTATTCTATACAGGAAAGCCTTTGTGTAGGCTGTACCAAGTCGAAGCCTATGGATGACTGTCGGGGAACCGTGATCAGTAAAAAATGAAACTATGTCGGTACACTATACGCGTCTACACCTTAAAAAAGAAAAACAAATGACCGCAGCCAAAACCAACTTGAGAGCAGCTCGACAACATAGCGAGAAGGTGTCACTCGGGTATTGTGCGCACCCGGAAAATGTTCTGTGACCTTGCCAATGCTCGCCTTGACAAGGCTTGAGAACGTCACGCGGGACCTC
Source organism: Rhipicephalus microplus (assembly GCF_043290135.1). Lineage (NCBI taxonomy): Eukaryota > Metazoa > Arthropoda > Arachnida > Ixodida > Ixodidae > Rhipicephalus > Rhipicephalus microplus. The sequence continues at coordinate 100,975,172 of NC_134701.1, forward strand.
TGTATGCGTCCAAATAGAGAACATGTCGATTGGTGCTGATAACCCAGATGAGCCCTCAATATAAATTTCAACATAAAATCAAATATCTTATAGGGAACGCTCATCACTAATAATTGGTCAGAAGTGTACTTACATGCAGGGTGGTCAAGCAACACAAGCATATCGAATACTTTAAAAGAAACTTAAATGGTCAATACCTCCAAAACTTTTGTTAAGAAAACACTTTGCTTGCATGGATGCACTTGGGCACTCATTGGAACGACAAATAAATGAAAGAAAATGCCTCTGGTTAAAATTACCGCTCCACTTTGTCCACCTCCCTGGTCGTGTAGCCGCGTTGTATCGTAACCAATGGCGCAGAGCGTGCGCTTACAAATATCTTTGACCTTTTCGAACTGTTAGCTCGCCCAAACGAGCATGTCTCCAGAGCTTAGGAAGGCCTCGATTTCGCGAAACCGGACCGTCCTGCATAGCGCCCGAGAACGCGCTGGCATGTAGGGGATGTTTCCCTATTGTTGTAGATTGTGCTGAGAATGCACACGTTTGAAGATTTTGCTGAACTTAAGATAGCATCAGCAATAATGCCGGAAGGTTTTCTCAAGCATTCTCATAAGCCGACGTGTATCACGCACGACGAGGTTACTGTCCGCTGACGATTGCGTTCGACGATAACTTTTCGCTTTACGTGTCGGTTCTTTTTTTCTGGCCATTGGGCAACTAGATAAAGTGTGTCCTTTTAAATGAGAAGCATTTCTTTGCGAACTTCGGCGACTTCGAGCGTATCTATCTATCTATCTATCTATCTATCTATCTATCTATCTATCTATCTATCTATCTATCTATCTTTATTCTTTCTTTCTTTCTATCTATCTATCTATCTATCTATCTATCTATCATCTGCCAGCTTATGTCATTTGGTTCTTCCGGCCATTTCAATTATGAGATCTACACCGAAATTGGTACGGAATAACATGACTGTATGACGAGAACCATGAAAACCATGAAATATATGTAACTATTGTCATGATCTAGATTTCACGGTCTTGCTGCTCTTGCGGTGGTTTCCTTCGCAAGACATATAGCAGAAGTGGTATAGTATGACATGACTGCTAGGTGTACATAAATGACAGGCCTTAACGTAGAAATTATGACGTGCATGCCGTCTAAGTTATGACTGCATGACATTTGCTCGTTGTGCTATCGCGGTCATTTCGCTATCTACACATATACCAAGTGACGTGAATGAATGGCGAAGGCGTATGACTTGTACAAACAAAATTATCTTGACATGCGTGTTCTCTACTACATGCCACGCTCATGATGCGCTTGCGGCCGTTTCGCTAGCTTCATATATACCAAATTCCGTATTACGTTACACGAACGTACGATGAAGGTAATGACACGTCCAAAGAGGATAATAAAGACGTGCATGTCATGTAAAACACGACTACATGCTACGCTCATAGCGTGCTCGCGGTCGTTTCCTTAGCTTCAGATATACCGAGCTTGGGGTTACCTGATGTGATGGGATGACGAAGGTGCGAACATTATAATCAGGACATGCGTGTCATGTAAGAAGATGATTACATGCGGTCTTTTCCCTAGGTTCACATATATCAAATTTGGTATTAGGTAATAAGGACGGTCGACAAACACAAGTGTCCGACGCGAGCATAATAATCATGGCATGGAAGTCATGTACACGATATAGTCTACATGCATTTCACTGCTGGTTCCGGTTTGCAAACGTTAGTGGTGACGTAGTTACGTGACAGCAAACAACAATTTTGCATATTATCTAAATACCTAACTACGCTTATCATCTCCATCCTTGTTTACTGCGTACTACGTTCGTGCGCCTCATGACTTCGTGCTGATATTATAATGAAATATCAGCCTTCCTCACTCGTGCTTCGCGTATCATCAAAGAGAACTGTGGGATGCGCGAATCGTTTTACGTTCTTGATGTCCAATTGTTCATTACCATGGCTACGCGACAGTATACTAAAGGTGTATATTTTTGCCACCCGCTTGATAAAAAGACATGGTGCAGACCTTGCTTGCAGAGTTTATAGTTTTCATGTTCTTTGCTGCAGTGTTGGCAAAGTCACGATAGGGCTGCTCTAGAATTTATTTCATGTGCTGAATCCTGGTTTTGAAGAAAATAAAACAGCCACAAACTGGTCTTCTCATGGCACCTTTCCAACCACTTGTATATGCGGCGTGAGGCTTTCACATTGATCGAGTCAATTTTTAGGATTTGTACTGAGCGTAAAGTACATAGAAAAAGGCTGGCGGCTGCTCTGACTGTTTGACCAGGCCTGACGCAGTTGTCGCAAGCGCGACTTTGTATTTCACACAATCTTTTTTCCAGCCTTTGTCCTCTTAAAAGTCTTGTGTTGAGTTGATTTTCACTTTTGCTTGTCTGCAAAAACATTGCCCAACTCGCCCTTTCTACGGCTTGGGCTTTTACCAATGTGAATGACCCCAAACGTGACACAACCAACGATGAGGTGGACTATATCTAGAAAAATCGTTCATCATTTTTACGATGTTTATATGAGTGTTTTGAGTTCAACAGACGTTTTCTTGGCATGCAACGAAACTAAATGTGCGAGTTTTTAAGGAGTTATTGAAGAGCTCAAGTAACAATAATAAAACAAAGAGACCAACCGATAAATACAAGGGGCTTTCTGCTTGTCGTAAGTGAACTTTGTTCTGTGGCAATAGAATGGATACTCTTCACGAAAACAATAATCACAAAATAATAAATGGAAGAGAAAGCACAAAAAGAAGAAGGGGTTTATAAAAAAAACGTAGAGGGAGTAAAATACAAGAACAGAGCGTTAGATGACCTTTCTTACTAAATACTTGCGTATTAGTATCACTCTAACCACGACAGACTAATTAGTGCATTGCAAATAAGTACCTTGCTGATTAGACCATTCTTACTGAAATATACGTCAAATACGACGATGTGAATTAAAACCTTGCCTATAATTTACGGTGGTCGCAAAGCTCTCCTGTTAGTTCATCCTTGCTCCCTTAGTGCAAGCCGTCCACAATCCTAAAAATAAATTACGTATTTTCTTTGTGTAAAGTGACCAAAACCAATACACGGGGTTAAAAGAACGCCACTGTCACATTTTTCGTCGTTCGACACACAATTTATGACGGCTTATTTCAGCAATTAGTTCTAATGCAACCTAATCACTTTCCCCGCCGCCGTGATCATGTGGCTAAGGTACTCGGCTGCTAGCCCGCAGGTCGCGAGATTGAGTCCCGACTGCAGCGGCTGCATTTCCAATGGAGGCAGAAATGTGTAGGCCCGTGTGCTGAGATTTTGGGCACACGCTAAAGAACCCCAGGTGGTCTAAAGTTTCGAAGCCCTCCACTACGGCGTCTCTCATAGTCATATGGTAGTTTTGGGACGTTAAACCCCACATATCAATCAACCTAATCACTTAACGAAGAGTAACTTTGCTGATGTTGTAATCCCTCCCTGCTTGTTCGTAATTCTGAAAACACAACGTGCATTGTAAAAGACCTGCAAAGCTCCATCTCGTCATTTAGATTTATGGAATTCTGCAGAACGAATCGATAGTCATTAAAAGAAAACCTTGACAGTAAGCCATTAGCACCACAAATATACAAGGAAATCTGTAAAGATATTCAAGAATAAAAGTCTTTAGGTGCAAAAAAAAATATTACCTGGTCCCGCGATAGAGTCCGAGAATGAAATGGAATGAAAAAAATTGGTTCGGTATCTGCAATTTTATGCAAACGTCATCGAAAGACGACAGTCTTGCGTGTGGAGAGAGCGAACAAAACATTTATTTGATGTTCTGCGCAAGAAAATCGGTGAGTGGTATTCTGGAGGCGCTGCATTCCTCGAGCCTGCCTCGAGCGTGCAGCGGAGGCGAACGAACGCATCAAGTCACGTCATGGATGGATGGATTGATATGGCTGTACCCTTTAGATCGGGCGGTGGCTAGTGCCACCAAGCCGTAATACTTAATGAACCAAAAACTAGATTTATTTTTTTCTCTTTAAAAAGTGGGGTTGAGGATTCGTACTTTGCACTGAAGGGTTTAATTTTCACTCATGCCTTGACTTTAGCCACCAATCAGATAACCTCCTTCTAGTCAATTCTACCCGCTTAAAGTCTATCTTGCCCTCTCTGTCCCTAAACCCCAGTGCTTTGAAGAACTCTGCGCCATCATCCTGAACTATAGGGTGAATCCTTTTACAGAACATTATCAAGTGTTCGGCTGTGTCTTCTTCCTCTCCACGCGCACTGCATACCGTGTCTACCCCTTCGTATTTGGCGCGATATGTCTTGGTTCGCAATACTCCCGTCCTGGCCTCAGGCAGCAAAGAACTACCCCGAGTATTATCATAGATCCTTTACTTGGTAATTTCCTGCTTAAAAGTTTGATAGATCTCTAGTGCGGACTTCTTAATCATGCCAATTCTCCAAATATTGGTCTCAGCTTCCTTCACCTTCTTCTTAGCCAATAATTCTTTTTGGTTTGGCCCCCTGCTGTTTTCTAAGTATTTACCAGTCAATTTTCTGGTTCACTTCCTCCATTTTGTATCGACATTCTTCATGTACAAGTAGCTGAAAACCTTCCTTGCCCAACGCTCCTTCCCCATTTCTCTCAATCGCTTCTTAACTCTGATCTTGCTGCTAGCTTCCCTGCCCTCAAATGATGTCCATCCCATATCACCTTGTACTCCCTGATTTGGTGAATTCCCATGAGCTCCTAAGGGAAGCCTACCTATTCCACGTTGCTTAATTTCTAATCTTGCTTGAGCTTCAGACCAGGAACCATGACCCCTTTTCATATTCCTCTCACAACATCATACCTATTGTATTTCCACAGTGCTATGTTTTCATTACCGCTGCATTCCTGTTACCTTTCGTCGTGCCGTATGTTTCGTGTTCCTTTAGGTACACGGTCCCATTGCTTATCCATACACCGAGATATTTGTATTTATCGGTTATCTCTAGCTATACTTCCTGTATTCTAGGCTCACTACCTTCATTATTATTAAAAACCTTAACTGCTGATTTTTCCTTACTGAATCTGAAATCAAACCTAACTCCCTCATTACCGCAGGTGTCCACCAATCTCTGCAAATCTTCCTTGTTGTCGGCCATCAGCACTATAGTATCTGCGTACATCAATGCTGGTAGTGCCTGTGCAATGAGTTTTCTTTGTTTGACGAAATAGACGTTGAAGCCCAGTTCACTTTCCTCTAATTTGGCCTCTAATCCTTGTAGGTACATCATGAATAATAAGGGTGACAGAGGACACCCCTGCCTAAGCCACCGTTTTACCTCTGCAGACTTGGATACCTGTTTTTCCCACTTTATAACTACGTTGTTAACTTTATAGATATCCTTTAAAAGATTAGTGACTACATCCTCCACGCCTAGTGTATCCAGTATTCCCCACAATTCCTCTTGAACCACGTTATAGTATGCTACCTTGATATCGAAAATGGTAGCCACAGGGGCCTGTGTTCCTTTTTTGCTGTTTTGATGCACTGCGTCAGTGAGCACAGATCGTCTTCCAACCTCCTGTGTTTCCGAAACCCATTCTGCAGTTCCCCCAGCACCCCTTCATCCTCTATCTATGCCTGCAGTCTATCCTTTATAATCTGCATCGCCAGCCTGTAGACCACTGATGTCGCTGTTATAGGACGGTAGTTGTTTATGTGCGCTTTGTCCCGCTTTCCTTTATAGATCATGCTCATCCTGCTAAGTTTCCATCCTTCGGGAACTTCTCCATAGATTATTATTTTGTTCACTGCCTCTCTCTAAGCCTGCTTAGACTTCGAACATAATGTCTTTATAAGAAAATTGGGATGCCATCTGGGCCTGTTGATGTACTACTAGGAACCCTTTTCTCAGCCCTTTCCCACTCTCATTGTGAAAATGAAGCCATTGCGTCACTTGATCCATCCTTTTCTATTGTGGTGCATAAGGCACTTCTTTGTTGAAACTTTTTGGTCACCCATGTTCTTATATAATCAATAGCTTCGTCCCCTTCTTGCCTAGCACGTTGAGTTGTAGTTATAAACCTCTGCTCTAGGCTTGTTTCATTTCTTAGGGAGTTTAGATGGTTTCAAAATTTCACAGCTGACTTTCTGTTCTTTTCATGTATTTCCGCCAGCCACTGAGCACCGTTTCTTCTAATCTTTTCATTGATCAGGAGGGGTGTTTCCCTTCTAGAACTTAGAAAGATGTCCCATTTTCTTTCAACATCATCTGTCGGTTCACCCCGCTGCATAGCATGTCTGTGTTCCTTAGAGGCTTCCTGACGTTTTGCTATGGCTCTCTTAACTTCCTCATCCCACCAACTTTTGGGTTTGTGTCTTCTTTTCCGGGGTGACTTATCACGTGCCTTAGCAAGCTCTAGCTCAAACAGTCTAATTAGATTCGTGCATGTCCACACTGTTTTATTATCCTCAGTGATTACTTTCTCAATTTGTTTAGTGGCTATTTCAATTTGACTTTCTGAATAAAAATTTTCCTGTAGTTGCTCATCTTGGCTCCTTCCCACTTTCACTGCTCTTCCGAAACTTAGCTTGATACGTTTGTGATCACTACCCAGACTTGTGGAGCCACCTTCATCTGTGTGCATTCCCCTGAGCTTATCATAAATCCTATGTGACATCAGTGCGTAATCTATCGTCGACTGCAGCCTTCCTACCTCCCATGTTATTTGCCCTTCACACTTCTCGGTACTGTTGAAAATGATCAAATCAAGCCTTTCACACATATACATGATCATTTCGCCTGTTGGGTCGGTATACCCATCTATATCTTCTATGTGCGCATTCATATCTCCTCGTATAATTATCTCGCAATCTCCTCCTACCTTCTGAATGTCAGTTGATATACACTCTACCAATGCCTGGTTTTCCTCTCTGGTCTTTGCTCCCGTCCACAAGTACACGAAACCAAGGAGTGTCATTTGCCCTGCCACTTTCCCTTTCAGCCATAAATGTTCCTTGCACTCCTGCTTGACCCTTTGCCAGTCTGTACGTTTATGAATGAATGCCCCAATACCACCCCCTTTCTGCTGCCTTCTGTTCTATTACAATATTCCCACGCATAGTCTGCATTGTTAGGAGGTTGTTCCATGTCTCTGAGATGTGTTTCTACAAAACCGTATACAAACGGCCTCTCCTGCCTTAGCTGTTCTTCTATCTCTGCCCACTTCAGCCTGTTCCTACCACCCTGCATGTTAATACACCCTATGTGAGAATTTGCTCGGCGCTCGTGGCTACGTCTATTCCTGCCCCGGACTCTACCTATCTTAGATACTAGTGCCACTTTGGAATAGTATCTGTCCATACCACCTGTCAAAGATTCTTCCTGGTTGTTTCCCTAGTTACTAGCTATCCTGCACACCGAAGGGCCCGCTTGCCCCCCAAAAAAGCTACTGCGCGTCCTGCAAGTCGCCAACCCACATCATGATCTAGCCGCCCAGCGAAGTGAATTCTGTCTCGTTGAAAACCACCCCACCTATGCACCTCTCTGTTTATTTCCAACACCTTAAAGCCTTTTTCTCGGCTCATTCACCATATCTCTTGGTTTGCGTTGACAACCGCTCGTTGCAGGTTGCTATTACGCACCGGTACCTCCGGTATCGCGCATATCACTACCTGTACCTAAGGAGAAGTGGCGCGCATGTCATCGACGCCTTTCGCCAGTGTGGTTGCTAGTCCTGCTGTATCTTTATTTAAGACACTGTTTAAACCACATGAAATTATCACGAGGTTTCGTCTATCAGCTGTAGTTTTGAGTTTTGCGCTCGCTTGCCTCATGACTACTTCCAGCTTGCGTCCTGGGAACACCCCTACTGCAACCCTCTTGTCACCTCGTACCCTCTCTTTGATGGCTTCTGTGTATCGACTTAAATTCGAGTCCCCCGCGATTATCACATGCTGTGACTTTTCAGCTAGAGCGTCCTGCACCTGGGGGTTACTTGTACCTGTGACGCCGGCTGCTTTGTCCCCTCCCAGCCCCACCACTACTTCGCTGAAGCTGGGCCTTGCGACAATTGAAGCGGCTGAACCGGTTTTTTCCGAATTTGCTTGATCTTTCTTCTCCACAGTTCTCGTTGCCGGTTCCCTACTGTTCTCTGCATAGGCCGCTTCTCTGTTCCCCTTGGCCAGTGCTTCCTCGGCGGAGTTCAGCCTTTCTCCCATAGCCCTCGTTTTCTCTTGCTCTGTCGCCAACGCAATCTCGAGTTCGGTGATTCTCATGAGCTGGTCACTCTAGGCAACCATCATTTTCTCCATTTTTTCTTCGACCTCACATTGCCTACACTTCGCGTTAGCCTCTTCTCCTTCGTCGTCAACACTTGGGTCCACTTTCAAACCAACCCCACATCCTGAACACTTTACAGTCCTTTTAACCATGTCTCCCCGACACCAATGGTCCCTATTACTCGTCTCACTCGATAATTAAAAAACTCGATCCCTGCCCTACTGAAAAGAGAAAGTCTAAGTTCTCCTACAAAAATTTTCGTGTTCAATGCACTTGCACTTTCCCCACGAGGTGGCAAAAGAAAAAAAAACAAAGAAAAACAAAAAATTAAACACGCACAAACTAATAAATACCTGGTGACTGACCTCCGAAAAAGCCGTACAATAAAATAAGTGCTACAGGGATTTTAACTGCTGCCTTATATTTATAAACACAAGCTCAAAACATGCAGAACAACTTATCTGCGCAGTCGATCGGGAGTGCTCAAAAAACACGTCCATCCACCGTGACATTCCCAACCAAACGTCACACGTGAGATATGAGTGCCATCTGACAGTTTTCTTTAAAAAAAATGCGCGTGGCTTTGAGACGGGTGTGCGCGCCCATCTCAGAGGTGATAAGGTGTAGAATGAAAGGCGATGGTAGGTGCCACCACCGTCTCGTCTTAGGAAAGCGTTGGAAACACTGCCCGTTCTGTGCAAGCGTTGCATGGTCAGCGCAGCGTTAAAAGCGGCATGGCCCTTAAAATTACTTATGTATGTCTTTTCTAGTCAAATACGCACATGCAGAATATATAAGTGTTGTTATGGTGCCCCAGGCATGCGCAATAATTGCTTTTTAATTGACGATTGCGCAAGCATGAACGCTCAACCTTGAGCAATATTGGTGGGCGCTGCGGATGGGGTCGGCTGTTTCAAGCACCCTATGCCGTTAAGAGTGGGCAGACAGTCAAATGTACAGACAGGCAGACAGACAGACCAAAATTTTTGCGTGGAAGATCGCAAAGAAAGACTATCGTGTTGAAAACTTCGTGTGAGTGCTACAGGACTCGCTTAGCGCGTAGCGGGCGTCTCCAACGTAAGGGACCGACAAAGAGTACTTGGCGGCCGCTTCGTGGGCCTGCTGGGTGGCCCATTTCTGGTCGGCGAGAAGTGAGCTGCTGAGGGGCCTCTCCCATTTGTTTGAGGTGTCGGGAGGAGTTTTTCTACAGTCGCAGCGCATGTGTGCGAGTGTCGCCGTGTGTCCACATGATGGGCATGTGTCGCTGGGGTATGTATCAGGATAATAAACGTGAAGCGTGGCAAGGTTTGGGTACGTGTGTGTCTGTAATGGGCGTAGGATTAATGCCTGCGGTCTGTTAAGTTTTGGTTGTAGGAGTAGAGAAATGCGGCGTTCAAGGTGAAAGTGCTTTGTTATGTCATTGTACGTAATCGGTGCATCCCGATTGGTTTCTAACTCAGCAAGATGGGGTTGCCCCGTGGCGGTGTGGTCGGTAGGTGATTAAGTTCAGGACAGATACTTTCTATAGGGTATATAACAATATACATGTGTTGTGTTGTCATCCACCACGGTGGTGCTATCATTTAACGTAATGGCGCTCACAATATTTACGCATATCAAACACACCAATAAAGCAGATCACAGTGAGTGCCAAGCCGATTGAGTGTGTCGTCAAGTGCCTGAGTTAGTCGCGCTTCAGCTATTCATACTAAGAAGCCATCATAAGCAGATTGAGGAGGTTCACTTTGATACGAAAAAGGTGACGAAAGACATGATTTCTCCGATGTGCGTATTTATTTTCAAATACCATTCCATTGTAAGACAGTAAATGAAGACGACATTTAGAAGTGGTTGTTCTCACCCAGAAATACACAGCTCATGAAAGTCGATTTGTAGGTTAAAGACTGTTCATTTGCCCTTGCGAAACAAATAATTCTTGCACTCGCAAATATATTGTTATGATATGAAACTCTTAATACATGCACTGGCAATACAAAATAAAGTCAAGAATAAAATGTAGGTCAATACAAAAGAAAGGCAAAATAAAAGCTTGAGGTGAGAAATTCTAAAAGAGGGTGGCCGGGAGGGGGGGGGGCGAAGGCTGGAGGTGCCGTTTCGACCAGTAGTCAACTTGTCAAGGCTGCAACTGTAGCATTCTAAGAAAAGAGAAGAACGCTGGTTGAAATGCCGCCTTCCGCCCCTACCCACTATTTAATAATTTATTATTGCACGCAGAAACATAATTTACCTATTGACGAAAACCCACGTTTTCGTTACGCACACTTAAGCTCTAAACCAAGAAGACATTTTTTGCATACCTAATTTCGCTTCAGTTTTCGCTATCAAAAAGTACTTATACTTTCTGTATTTCTGGTGCTAGTATCTACCGAGTGCCAACTGCAGACTATGTGGTGACTATGCAATATTCTACCACAGAAGTTTACAACGTTCAAATTGTCCACTACTATATAAGTTCACTGGACACCTTTGAGGTAGTGCTACTCAGCCCTGACGCGATGATGCAGCTATGTGCAGTCAAGCAGGCCGATGAGGTTGCCATGGGACGGGAGCTGACAATAATCAATGATATTGCTCGGTTCAGCCTGCACGAAGGAACTAGGCCTTTGCTAATCGGCAAAAGGACATTTTCGCCATCTCTTTATTGCCCTCTAAATAAATTTCTATTATTACGTTTAGGTCCATTCACATGCTTAAGTCGTTGGTTGCGAATATGAAGAGATGGCATCTTCATTTGACTTGATAGGGCGTAGAAACTCAATATAGAGCTGTGCTTGGACCAAATGTCCAAGCTCAAGCCCTGCCCTGGCCTACCGAATGCATCAAGAGACCGCCCGAGCCTGACGCTAAAGGGCCCCGAGCCTGCGGGGCACAGTACCATCCGACATTGTGTATGGTTCCTGTGCAGACATGATACCTCATTACCAAAATTTTGTGTTTTAATGAGCATATCCAAATGAAAAAATAGGCACACCATGTATGTCCTTCACTTTATACACCAATTACTGAATGTGTCAAAGAAATAGGCTGGTAATTGGTGCAATCTCATTGAGGTCTAATGTTCAGCCGCTATATATGTTCTGTTCAGTGGTCGCACTGGTAGGCAATGCTGTCAATATTTTTTTCTGATGCAAGCAAGCTTCAATTTCAAACTGCTTGTTCTTTCAGAGGTATGGTATACCTCAATTACCTGAGAAAGGAATGATATCATGGATATAAAAGGAAAATTGCTCATCTTGCGGGCTCAGCACAACGCGTCTTAAACATATTCTTGTACAGGATTGACATTTTGGGCATGATGCGGGCTTTGCAACTGGCCCGAGTGGCCTGATAAAAAAAACAAATGTAGTCCGAGCCTAGTCCGGGCCCCAGATGAGAAGATGACGGCGTACCTGAGTCCAGCCACGCTGCTAGGAGCCCATGCGCATGGGCTCCGAGTAAATATATTGAACTCTGAGCTCTGAGCTTTATTGAACTCCAAGCTTTATTGAACACAAACAGGACGAAAATGGAGTACTAGAAAAAGGTGGGCGGAAACGATAGGAACGATGTTCTTTTTGCCCCCATTTTTCTAGTGCTTTGTCTTTCGCGCTGTTTTATTTTCTCAGATGTAAAAACGTGGACACAACAAAGAAGTAATGACAACTAAAACAATCTATTCAACGCTTGTGGTGTCTTGGTATGGTTCTTGTTTGCGTGTTCGCACGCCCTGCCTCGAAGAATGAATACTTACCGAGTGCATCGGCGCTGTTATTGAATAATTCTACTGCAATGAGCGTCTGAATGAATAAACGCGCTAGATATTCATAACAAAATCTGACCGTATAGCACCAACAATACACAGCTTAGTGCATAGATTGATAAAACATAAATACAAGGTAATAGAAAGACACACTATAATAACGTAACGACGCTTTGACTTAAGTTGATCATTATGGTCCACTGAAATACAAGTGTAGCTGTGCTTTCCGTTTGGCCTAAGTCCTAATCTTTGCTGCTGTGGCAAGGAGCCGAAACTTTAACGCCCTTTTTTTATAGAACGTAAGTGGCAATGACGCATGACACACTACAACAATGGAGCTTGAGAAAGGCGAAGTGCCTGCCGCATTATAAAAAGGAAAACCTTACTGAGTTAAATATGAAAATTTATTAGTTTATCTCCTCAAAATAAGATAACCAAGGTGATTCGCATTCCTGCATATAGCACACGGGTAAATCTTCTCAGGCACTTTTATGAAGTACATGCATGTTTTTCCAGACTTTTTTTTTTCATTCTTGGGCTGTAAGCATTACGCCTGGTCTATACTTTTCTTTAAAGTAGAAGTGGTTGCGAATGCTGGCACCTCATATAATAGGATCTCCCATCCACCTACGTTGTGAAAGTGAACAATACGTTCACCTTCTCGGAAATATGAAAAGTAGCGACAGCTGGAACAGAGCGTTCTATTCGCAACAAGATAACTGCGATAAGCTACTACACCAATCAAGAAGAAAGAGCAGTACTTGCGCCTACACGCCAAATGCAATCTTGTTTCTTGAAGCGGGACCTAAAATTAGGCATAAAATATGTCCCTGAATGTCGTGAAAAGTAAGCTGCACGGTACCCTTCTGACGAGCGCAGCGTTGAGGAAAGAATAAAGAACAAAAAGCATAACAAGCGTATTTTTCAGCTCGATTCTAGGAAGCTCATTTAGCAGCGAGAAAAGTTCGAAGTGTGCCTGTATGTGCGCGGTTCTCCGTAGACAAACAAACGTTTTCATCAATTTTCGTGGCAGAGTATCCATGTACGCATACATACTGTTAATTATCCAGAGAAAGCCACTCAGTCGATCCAAACAAAGGCGTACCGTCGGAGATCGGGGGATCTTGTGCGCTATCCCTGTAAAGCGTATTGATATGTCACAAAACATGCACGTAAACAAACTTTATAAACAAACTTAGCCTGGTTTTGGAGATAATACACAATGCGTTATGCCGCTCAAAAACTTCAGTGCAACGATAGCCTGATCTATGTAACAACGATGGTACCTCATCATTTTTTATTTTTTATGACTGACGGCTGCAATAAAAGGTTCACCTACTAAATAGTAAGCACAAAATCAGGTCTGCTCTTATCTGCATCTCTTGAACGTGACATAGAAGAGTAGGCGAATGTACACGAAGAAAGTGTCCTCTGTACTGGACACTCTATTCGGTATCCAAAAGCCAAGAATAAGGAAATCGTCTGATTACCGCAAGTGACAAATCAAAAAAAAAGATAGGTGCTTTGATAAGACGAATAGTTGTGATGGACTAGGAAGCAAATGATTGGCAGTTCTGTAACGTTAAACAGTTTTTGCACCAAGCTTTGATCGCACGAGCTGAGGACAGCCTCTCTGCCTTCCAATGAAGGATCTCTCGAATCGAGCTTAGAAATAAAAATTATAATTTACATAGAGCAACCGATGCAGTAAAATTTATTCACTCAATAACTTACTTACTCATGCATGTATCTATTTCTATATTCAACAAGCTGGCTAGAGTAGATGGACGTCACACACGATAGAGGCAGTATCGAAACAGAAGAGATCAGAAAGAGAACATGATAATAAAACGAATAATTCAAAAAAAACAAGCACCGCTAAATGCGCAAGGTGGTTACACATATCAGCAGCACTGAAGAAGATACAACACAGCACGAAATAAAAGAGGAGCTTCATATAAGCATCTCTAAAAATAATGAAGACGCAAACAGAAAACATCGCAGGCAAAAGCAAGTTACGCCGGCATTGACTTTCTATAAATATAATAAAAAATGTTTCCTGCATTGCCGCTGATTTATGAATGAACATGTTCCTTGACATAAAAACACCTAGTTTTGTTTCTTTGTTTCCCCATCTGAATGGCACGTACCGACTTTGGGGGATTGACCAAGAATGCAACGTTGAGGCTGTTGAATGTTGTTTTAAGTAGGCTGTGAAATAGAAAACCAAAGTAAAGATGGTAAACGGCAATAATATGTAAAATATTCCATTTACCTACAAGTAATACGCTTTTCATCTTTTGAAAACTGAGACATTAGCCTAATGAAATGATGAATAATTTTAATACCAGATTAAAATGGTACTTGTTGAGCAGATATATTGAAATTACACACAACATCAAAGGCATTCCTATGGCAATATCTCAAAGGCTGAGGCACCGAAGCTTAACACATTTTCCTCCGGTGAGGTCAAGCCTAATTTTGCAAACGGAGTAATTAGAAGTCGAGTTTTAACGCAAGAGTATCTTGAACATCCCAAAAAATAATGTGCAATAGTTTCGAGTTTTCCGCAGAACTGGTAGAGGGGATATATCGTCAGACCAGCCCTGTGGCTGTAAACGTTTAATGGCGAGACACGACATCGAAATCTGGTGATCATCACTTCTGATTGTCGAGAATGGCTCCACTGCGATTTCCATGGATACTTTAGGTGATTATATTCCGTCCACGTGGCTATACTGCTTCCATCCCATCTGTGTGAATACCTGATTCACACCAATAGATTCTAAACCTGATTGCTGTGAAGTATTCTACCACCGGGAGAACCTGGACTATTGGGAGAACTAGCGATGAGTGGGCTAAGGCGTCGGCCATTTCAGTTAATGTTAACCACAGTCACCTGGGACCCATACAAATTTTAGGTACTTCAGCTGTGAGGGGACTAAAGATCGTAACGTTGTAGTAGCACGAAAGGTAGAGTTGCAAAAGCAGCGAATCAGTAATTATTACCACCCTGCTCTCATTCATTGAAGTTTTCACAGTGCCGCGATGACTGTCGCTAGCTCCGCCTCAAAAACCGGCGTGAAATTGGGTAGTCTGACGGCAAATGACCGGCCAAGCGATTGGGAGACTATTCCTGCGCCTGCCGTTTTCTCATTCACGGATGCATCTGTGGCTATTATGTTACGTATACGTGTGTGTTGCAGGAAATCTTCTAGCCTGTACTCTACAAATTTGCGTGATTGAAATTTAGCTTGTGGAGGAAAGATCTCATCATATTCTATTTTAAGAACATGTTTTGATATATTGCATGCAATTAGCTCACTAATGTTGACAATTATACTTGTCAGTTTCTGTTCTACATTGATTATCTGCGGTGTATGAAAAGGAGGCCAATGAGCGAGAAAGAACGAATCTGGGTCACTAATGAAAACGTATTCAGCTCTTCTCACTGTTAGGCTGTGGAATTTGAGAAATGTCTGTATTGTTAACAATCGGAATTTACAGAGAAATGTAGGCAGACATGCTTCCTGATAGATAACATTAACTGCTGCAAACCTAGGGAGCCCCAGACACAAGCGCAGAGCTTCCCTCTCCAAGAAAACCAACGGCTTTGCTTTGTATGCAGGTCCATCTGGAAACAAGACACATCCGAAGTCTAATATTGGTCGCATATGCATTTTATCTAACATATACATGGTGTCTCTACGTACGCCAAATTTGCGATTACTCATTCTTCACAATAAGCTTAACGCCCGTTGAGCAGTAGCCGCGATGTATTCTATATGTGGACTACAGTTAAGTTTCTCAGTGTACATTACACCTAAATATTTAAGAGAGTTTACTTGCGGAATGAGTTTCTGATTTGATGCTATGATGATTGAAATAGAACCGGGTATGAGAAACGCCCAGAGAGCACTCTTATTTGCATGTAAGGCCATTGAAAAAAACTGCAGCCATCTTAGTAACATGTTCAAGTATACTTCTAATTTTTGCTCTATATAGAGCCCAATTATCATTTTCAGCAGAAAAGAAGGCTATATCGTCAGCATACACATAGATATAGATATCCTGGCACGTCTGTATGGACCTCATTAGTGTACTAAATTGAATAGGTGATAAAACTGCTTATTGGGGAACTCCGCGACTCTGTTTGTATCTATATGACGAGCATCCATCCTTGACACAATATAATTCCCGTGAGATCAAAAATTCTGCTAACCACTCCGTGCTGTACTGTGGGAAATTTAAAGTCATTAATGTGTTCAGCGAAACCGAATGTTCAACGCTGTCCTAAGCTTTTGCAATGTCAAGAGTCACTGGCACCGAATATTGTCTTCTTTTTTAGCAAGCTGTATTCGGCTCTCTAGGTCTTAATGGGCACACCAGACTGAACAATGTGATCTAAAACCTATTTGTTGAGGGTTTAGTACTATCTTGCCTCTATCGAATCAGTGATCCTGCCGTGCCATTCATTCAAGACTCAACAGAAACATTTCTGCGCTAAAAGGAGAAAACTAAGAACCAAACGTATTCACCAAAATCAATCGCATACTTTAAACTGAATTGCCGTAGTTAAATCACAATTAAAGAAATATTACTGCTACCCTCTCTACGAATTTGACCATGTTAAAAGTCAAGGATATAGGTCTTATAATTTCTATTTTGAAACCTGATTCGTGCTTCTTGCGTATTGAAATAACATTCGTTACCTTCCAATCATAAAGAATTTATGCATTCTTCTTCAACTTCTTCAGCTTCCTTTTAATCCATGCGCTGTTCAACCAGGGTATATGATTTTTATGGCACCAGGCTTTAGGTGGTACAAGAAAAAAATGAGTACGCGCTGCAGGATATGGTCATGTGCCAAACAGCTCATGCCACAGTATATGCATGCATAGTAAATATTGCCACGTTCCATTTCACAAGTTTTTGTTATCATTCCGAAACACCACACGATTCTCGGCGCAAACCGCGCCTGCAGGTTTCGAGAAGGTTCCGGACTGTAGTAGATCATTTCGATCACGCCCACTGTGCGAACGGTACGGATTGTTCTGGAACCTACGCCACCGCCAGCGATAACGCTAGAACATTCGACGGCAAGGGTATAAATGCCGACGCGCTTCGCCGCTTGTCAGTTGTTGATCGAAGGCCGACGCTGCGTTCGCCGCTATCAGTCCGAGACTGCTATCTGTGCAAGACTGCTGCTGTAATTAGACTTTCCCTTTACCAGGCACAGGTTCACCCACACCCAAATAAACAGTTAAATCCCAACACGAAGTTTTCTGTCTTTGGCCACGTCACGACCCCGTGACATCTGGTGGAGGTGCTGCTTCGTTCATGTACCAGACGCCCCCGTCAAGCCATGAACCCAGCCCCCTTCGCGGAGAAGATACCGACGCCAATCAGGAGCAGCGAACAAGCCGCCGACAACAAGGGCTACCACCGGAGTACGGGCTTCTACAAGACAAGGCGCGGAAGACCAAGACCATGACCTCGACTGCAGCGACAATGACAACCGGAGCATCCCAGCCCGCGATCGTCATTCATCAACCCAGGGAACCACCAACGTTCCATGGCTCATCCTTTGAAGACCCGGAAACCTGGCAGAAACATACGACCGTGTGGCCGCCCTCAACCACTGGGACAACGAAGAAAAGCTCCGTCGTGTGTACTTCTACCTGGAAGACACCGCAAGGACCTGGCTAGAGAATCGGGAGTCCACGCTCCGAACGTGGGATGTCTTCTGCGGCGCATTTCTTCAAACGTTCGCGAGCGTCGCTCGCAAAGAGAGGGCCGCTGCTCTACTCGAGACCCGGGTTCAGCTACCAAATGAAAAGGTTGGAATTTTCACAGAGGAGATGACCCGCCTATTCCTTCACGCTGACCCAGACATGCCTGAGGAAAAGAAAGTTCGTTTCCTCATGCGAGGGGTCAAACAGGAGCTCTTCGCGGGACTAATGAGAAATCCACCGAACACCGTCCAAGAATTTGTATCTGAGGCGACCACCATCGAAAAAAATTGCCCGCAGCTTCCCTCGGGGGAACACTGAGGAGGATGCGGACCATATAATTGGTTAACGGGGTGTTAAAGTGCGACTTACTTGGGTCGATGGCTAAATTGGTTAACGTGGTTGTGAAATGGGGTGTTAAATTGCGACTTACTTGGGTCGATGGCTAAATTGGTTAACGTGGTTGTAGGAGGGGGTGTTAAATGAGTCAACACGTACACACGTATGCGAAAGGGCGGTTGAAGGGACGTCGATCATTGTGTTTGTGGATTCGTTGGAATTCATTTCACCGCGACCTTGGACGTCGACGCGCCGTACAAACCAACCGACGAGCGGCAACTGAGCGAGCGAGCGCCGACCTTGAGTATATATACAGCACGACGGCGCATGCACTGTCAGCTGTTGAATGTTCTCGAAGCGCGACGCCACATGCGCGTCCACTGGAGAATCAGGAGAATTGTAGATGTCGAACGCGGTGTGTAGAGGAGGAAGGGTGCACAGATGGTGGAGGAGTGAAGCGCGCGCGGTGTGTAGAGGAGGAAGGGATGCACAGATGGTGGAAGAGTGGGCGACGGCGCGACGGCGCATGCGCGCGCGTCAGCTGTCGAATGTTCGAGAAGCGGTGTGGACGGCGCGGACGGCGCGGACGGCGCACTACAAGGCGCGAGTATAAGATGCTTCCGCATCTAAAACGCTGGACATGCGCACCAGACAGTATAATCGTCGCCTGACTCCAGAATGCGCTGCTACTCAAGCCAGTGACTCCGACGACCTGCGTGAAACGATCCGAGCGATCGTGCGGGAAGAGCTGCGCAAACTGTTGCCTTCGGCGCAGCCTCAAGTGGATTCTATCGCCGACATTGTGCGAGAAGAAGTCCGGCAATCGCTTCGAATTCCCGAAACACCGCCGCCCGAGCCAGAAACTATGAGCTACGCCGCTGCCGTGCGCCACACCGCTCCTCCCCGTCCACGCCAAAACGCCGCCCCGTCACACTTCCGTCGCCGGACGCCACCGCCGCCACTACCCCAACCGACGTCCTACCGTTCCCCAGCGGGCCAGCGCAGTGCACCGAGGAAAACGGACGTTTGGCGTGCACCTGACAACCGCCCGCTCTGCTACCACTGCGGCGAGGCCGGGCACACATACCGCCGTTGCCAGTACCGACAGATGGGACTGCGTGGCTTCGCCGTCAATGCACCGCGTCCGCAGCCAGGAGATCGGCCACGTCACATCGCCGACTACCTGGCAGGAACTCAATGGACACCACGAAGTCCTTCCCGTTCGCCGTCGCCCAGCCGCCGCATGTCACCGCACCCCCGGCAGTACTCTGGCCCAACGCGGGGCCGGTCTCCTAGCCCGTATCCGGGAAACTAAGGGCAGCAACCGATGGAGGTGCGGTTGCTGTGCGACGAACTACCGAAGATCCTCCGACGACGACGCCGACGCGACGGAGCTTTTTGAACACAACCCCAACCAGGCAAAGCCCTGAAGGCAAAAGCTCACTTACCGAAGGTGGCCGGACGACGCAACATGGAAGCAGCGGAACAAGCCGACGCAGCCGTGACCCGACGCCACGCCCTAACTGTAATGCGAGATGGCGAACTAGCGACCTCGACGTTCTTATCGACGGCCACAGTGTGACTGCTCTCGTCGATACTGGAGCCGACTATTCTGTCATCAGTGGGTCGTTCGCCACGAAGTTAAAGAAAGTTGGGACAGCTTGGAAAGGCCCTGAAATCCGCACAGCCGGAGGTCATCTCGTAACGCCTGCAGGAATCTGCACAGCGAGAGTCACCATTAACGGCCGTATTTATCCTACAGACTTCGTAGTCCTACAGCGTTGCTCGAGAGATGTCATCCTTGGCATGGACTTCTTATGCCTCCATGGTGCTGTCATCAACCTAAAAACAAGGTCGATAACGTTATCCACAGAAGAAGCACTACAGCCGCGCACGCCGTCAGGACACCATGCCTTGAATGTGCTGGAAGAACAAGTCACCATTCCGCCTCGCTCAAGCGTCATTATTTCAGTCGGCGCTCCTAAATCACCTGACTTGGAAGGCGTCGTTGAAGCCAGTCAGCATCTGTTGGTCACCCGAAATATTTGCGTCGCAAGAGGAATTGCAGAGCTGCGGGGAGGCAAAGCAACGGTTATGCTCACGAATTTCAGCAATGAGTACAAACATCTGAACAAAGGAACAACGGTCGCATACATCGAAGAAATTGTCGAAGCCACCAGTGCTTTCGCCCTCGCCGATTCTGCGGAACCTGCTCAGAGGAACCAAGCCCCTCCCATAGCTTTCGACGTCAATCCCAGACTTCCGAACGATAAGCAAGAACAGCTCAAAGCCCTGCTCCTGCAATACGAAGATTGCTTTTTGTCGTCATCGAAAATTCGGCAGACCCCAATCACGAAACATCGAATCATCACCGAAGAAAATGCCAGACCACTCCGTCAGAGTCCGTACAGGGTTTCGACGCGAGAACGTGAGGCAATGGAGAGACAAGTTGATGAAATGCTGCGAGATGACACTATCCAGCCGTCCAAGAGTCCGTGGGCATCCCTTGTGGTGTTAGTGAAGAAAAAGGATGGGACCCTACGTTTCTGCGTCGATTATCGCCGCCTGAACAAAATCACAAGAAAGGACGTGTATCCTCTCCCACGAATAGACGACGCCCTTGATCGGCTCCATAACGCCAAGTACTTCTCGTCAATGGACCTCAAGACTGGCTATTGGCAAATCGAAGTCGACGAAAGAGACCGAGAGAAGACGGCGTTTATAACACCGGACGGCCTCTTCGAGTTTAAGGTGATGCCCTTCGGCCTTTGCTCAGCGCCTGCAACATTTCAACGCGTTATGGATACAGTGCTGGCAGGATTGAAGTGGCAGACTTGCCTTGTGTACTTGGACGACGTCGTCGTGTTTTCCTCGAGTTTCGACGAGCATCTTCGGCGCCTTGAAGTGGTACTTCAAGCCATCAAGACGTCCGGACTCACACTGAAGATAGAAAAGTGCAGATTTGCGTATGAGGAGCTCTTGTTTCTGGGGCACGTTATCAGCAAGTCTGGAGTTCGTCCCGATCCACGGAAAACAGCCGCTATCGCCGACTTCCCGCCGCCCACTGACAAGAAAGCCGTGCGCCGATTTCTGGGCCTGTGTGCCTATTATAGGCGGTTCGTGAAAAACTTCGCCCGCATCGCCGATCCTCTCACTAACCTTACCAAGGCCGACGTGGAGTTTAAGTGGGAAACGCCGCAGGAACACGTTTTCCAGGAGCTTAAACATCGCCTCCAGACGCCTCCGTTACTTGCCCATTTCGACGAATTCGCCGAGACAGAAATACATACTGACGCAAGCAGCGTAGGTCTTGGCGCCGTTCTTGTGCAGAGGGCTGACGGACTTGAAAGGGTTATTAGTTACGCCAGCCGATCGCTATCCAAAGCAGAAGCAACTTATTCCACAACAGAAAAGGAGTGCCTCGCCATCATCTGGGCTACGTCGAAATTTCGCCCCTACCTCTACGGCAGGCCCTTCAAAGTTGTGAGCGACCACCACGCCTTGTGTTGGCTAGCCACCTTGAAGGACCCTTCAGGTCGCCTCGCACGATGGAGCCTGAGACTTCAAGAATATGACATTACTGTCATTTACAAGTCCGGCAAAAAACACTCCGACGCTGACTGTCTCTCTTGTGCGCCTGTCGACCAACCTCTACCCGACGACTCGGATGACGACTACTTCTTGGGAACGATAACTACCGACGACTTCGCTGAACGACAGCGGGCCGACCCGGAACTTAAAGCCATAATAGAATACCTCGAAGGCAGGACCGCCGAAGTTCCGAAGGTATTCAAGCGCGCACTTGCGTCGTTCTTTCTACGAAACGGTCTCCTACAAAAGAAAAACTTTTCACCGCTTCGAGCTAAGTACCTCCTTGTGGTGCCTTCAGCTCTGCGACCAGAACTCCTGCAGGCCCTGCACGACGATCCGACGGCAGGGCACCTCGGTGTTTCCCGCACGCTCGCGAGGATACAAGAAAGGTACTACTGGCCACGTCTTACCACCGACGTCACTCGTTATGTGAGGACATGCCGGGACTGTCAGCGACGCAAGACACCGCCGACAAGGCCAGCGGGACTTCTGCAGCCAATTGATCCACCTTGCCGACCTTTCCAGCAGATTGGTATGGACCTACTGGGGCCGTTCTTGACGTCGGCTTTCGGAAACAAGTGGATCGTGGTAGCTACCGACTACCTCACCCGCTACGCCGAGACAAAAGCCCTGCCAAAAGGCAGTGCATCCGAGGTAGCTAAGTTCTTCGTCGAAAATATCGTCTTACGTCACGGCGCCCCGGAGGTCCTTATCACCGACAGAGGAACGGCATTCACTGCCGACTTAACTCAAGCGATCTTGGCATACAGCCAAACAAACCACCGCCGGACGACAGCGTACCACCCACAGACCAACGGCCTCACCGAGCGGCTTAACAAAACGATCGCCGACATGCTGTCAATGTACGTCGATGTCGAACACAAGACGTGGGACGCCATTCTTTCGTATGTGACTTTCGCATACAACACGGCGATGCAGGAGACGACGCAGATATCTCCATACAAATTGGTCTACGGAAGGAGCCCGGCAACGACGCTCGATGTCATGTTACCCAACGTCACCGACGAAGAAAACCTCGATGTGAGCGAGTACCTTCAACGCGCCGAAGAAGCCCGACAACTTGCGCGTCTTCGTATCAAGAATCAACAGACGACCGACAGCCACCGTTACAACCTTCGACGACGCTTCGTGGAATACCAGCCGGGTGAACGTGTTTGGGTGTGGACGCCGATACGCCGACGTGGACTAAGTGAAAAGCTTCTGCGACGGTACTTCGGACCGTACAAGGTGGTTCGACGTCTCGGCCCACTTGATTACGAGGTTGTCCCCGACGGCATCACGAACTCTCAACGACGCCGATCGCGACCTGAAGTCGTCCATGTCGCGCGCCTCAAGCCGTTTCATGCACGTTAACAAACTGAAACAGTGTTTTTTGTATTATTGTTGTATTGTAATTTATTCATTGTACTTTCTTGCATTATTATTGGACCTTCATCTTTAGTTAAAGCATCGGGACGATGCCTTTTTTTCAGAGGGGGGCAATGCCACGTTCCATTTCACAAGTTTTTGTTATCGTTCCGAAACACCACACGATTCTCGGCGCAAACCGCGCCTGCAGGTTTCGAGAAGGTTCCGGACTGTAGTAGATCATTTCGATCACGCCCACTGTGCGAACGGTACGGATTGTTCTGGAACCTACGCCACCGCCAGCGATAACGCTAGAACATTCGACGGCAAGGGTATAAATGCCGACGCGCTTCGCCGCTTGTCAGTTGTTGATCGAAGGCCGACGCTGCGTTCGCCGCTATCAGTCCGAGACTGCTATCTGTGCAAGACTGCTGCTGTAATTAGACTTTCCCTTTACCGGGCACAGGTTCACCCAAATAAACAGTTAAATCCCAACACGAAGTTTTCTGTCTTTGGCCACGTCACGACCCCGTGACAATATAGCTATGGGCTAGAAGAGGGGATGGCGGGTCAGGACTTAAGCGTGGGGTGGAGGAGAGGAAGAAGGATATTAGGAGGAATGATTTTAATGTTAAAATAGTTGAGTTATAAAGGAAGACAACCAAGACGATAATAAAGAAAGAAGAGGTAAGAACAAGTCGTTGTGCCTTCCGCAAGTAGTGGCGTTAGCTCATCTTCTATGCGACAAGACAAGACAAGCCATGTTTTGGAAACAGCCTAGACTAGCTTGAGAATGCATAACAAGTCTTTCAAAAAGTGAAGCTAAGCCTAAAAAATAATATAAAAGCCCAAATGTTACAATGTGCAGAGTTAAGCCTACTTTTATTATCTCAGGCCACTCGGCTGGACTGTTGCATCAGACTTAGAATTTATCATTTTTAATACTATGCCATTTACCGGCAATCATTTCATTGTGATATAGGTATACTAGTTTGCGATTATAGTTCATAAACAAGTGGGTGAAATTATCTGTTTCAAAGTTTATGTCTTCAGCTTCCTTGCCAAAATTATGAGATACCATTCAAGATTCAACAGAAACATTTCTGCGCCAAAAGGAAAAATCTAAGAACCAAACGTATTCACCAAAATCAATCGCATACTTTAAACTGAATTGCCGTAGTTAAATCACAATTAAAGAAATATTACTGCTACCATATTCTTTTCACGCCCAGAGTGAGTCATTGTCGTTATATCAACCGTAAACCAAATCGCAACACTCGAGGCGCACTTGCATTAACGAACGTGGTAGAACTGCACATCTGCAATCGTTGTGTAAACTATTGAGGTCACTTTTGGTAGTCTCCTTCTTGAGCCCATTGGTGTTTCCGTTTTGTTATCCCGTCGGTATAATCATCCACATTGCGCCGATCAACGGCCGAACATCTGCAATGAACGACTCCTTTTTTCCCCAAGCAATTACACTTTGGAATCTCCAACCCCACTCCATAATTGCCACACCTGACCGCACATCATTCTACGAAAAATTGGAGTCCCACTTTGATTCCACCCAATAACCCAAGGCTGTAGATATTGTTACGGTGCATCATCGATAGGAGCAAGCGTGGCACTTGGCGAAGATGAAGAAGACGCCTGTGCGTTAGGCGCTTGCGCGAGAGGCAACTCAGACATCTTGTTCGGCTGCCGATTCTCGGTGGACGCTATCCTGTAAGCCAAGACCTCGCCCAGTCACATTTGGTGGAAGTGCTGGGTAACCGCCTCGCAACGGAACTTCGCAGCGGCCGACATTTGAAGGGTCATTCCACAACGATGACGCAGAGTATGGCGTTTGCATCTGCTCCTGGTGTTCCTGCGGCCGGAGATGATGTGGTAACTACATCTCCTTCTGCGACCACAATCTTCGTGCTCGAACCACCGCGGGATCCTGGCACGTTCAGCGGTTCCGGCGATCCAGATGAAGTTGACGTTGAAGATTGGCTGGCAGAGTACGAACGTGTGAGTACTCGATACCGATGGGGCCCGACTCTTATGCTGGCAAACCTGTTATTCTATCTTAGGGGAACCGCCAAATCGTGCTATGAGAACCATAAAACAGAACTTGGGAGTTGGGCAGTATGCAGGGAGAAAATGTTGGACCTGTTCGGAAAGCCGATTGGAAGAAAAATGGCCGCGAACAAAATGCTCGCTTCTCGGGCGCAGACCTCGACCGAGTCTTACGTCTCCTATATAGAAGATGTGTTGTCATTGTGTCGCAAAGCCAATGCCGAGATGCCGGAGGCTGACAAGGTCGGGCATATTCTTAAAGGGATTGCGCATGACGCATTCAACCTCCTCATCTGCAAAAATTTTTCTACAGTGGACGTCATTATAAAAGAATGTCGGCGCTTTGAGCAAGCGAAGAGCCGGCGGATTAACAGCGTGTTTACCCGCCTTCCAAATACGGCTGCAACATCATCTTGCGAAGACCGTGCAAGAACACAGCCACCACCTCTAGATTGATCTGATCAGGTGACCCAAATTGTACGGCGCGAACTTGAAGCCATTGCCTTTGCTCCGGCTCACACCGCTGCAAGTGACACGACCCCACTCACTGCTAACATGGTTCAAGCCATCGTCCGCCAAGAACTCGCCAGCATAGGTATTCCCTCGGTGTGCGCTTTGCCCTGCCCGCAGCGAGCTTCATGGCTTCCACCCTCGTCCTATCACGAACAGCAGTTTACGGCCCGATCTCGCGACCCTGCTGCGTGGAGAACCATCGACAACCAACCAATTTGTTTTCATTGCCACCGTATCGGTCATGTCGTCCGTTGCTGCAATTACCGCTGGTCCTCGCCACCTCAGACTTCATCTCAACCTCACTACCAACAGGACAGCACCCGCTTCGCGTCTGCCGCGCAGCCTTCTCCGCAAAACAACTACAGAAGGTTCAGCAGCCGATGTCTCACCGCATGGTCATCAGTCGCGTTCGCCTTCAGGACGTCGCCAGTCGTGTCGCTCGCCGCAGACTCGCAGGCCGTCGTCCCCATTCAACCCTGCTCCTGCCTACCCGGAAAGCGGTGCAGCGCCCTGAGGTTTTTTTGACTCCCTCCACAAATCCTCTCTTGACGCTTCCGACGAGACAAAATTTGTTATACGTTGCCGTTGACGGTGTGACTATTTCTGCCCTTATAGATACTGGAGCGCACATTTCTGTAATGAGCGCGAACCTTCGCCGACGCCTACATAGAGTGCTCACGCCTGCCGCTTCCCACAAACTTCGTGTCGCTGATGGGAGGACACTGATGTTCAAGGGATGTGCACGGCCCGTGTGTCCATTCCGGTCATCCTACATTAGTTCAGCTTGCCGTCATTGAAATGTGTCCTCATGACCTAATACTTGGTTTGGACTTCCTGTCACGTCATTCTGCGCTCACTGATTGTGCCACTGGTGCTCTTCAGCTTGAACTGCCGCAGTTTGCCGATTTTCAGCTGACTATTCTCCCCATTTATGCTCTCGTCACCACGTTCGCTTGCCTCCGCAAGCTGCTACATATGTCACTTTGTCGTGCTCACGTCATGTGCCCAATAGTGACTACCTCGTAACTCCTATAGTCCACGTACTGATGGCCCGAGACGTCGCCCTTGCTCACACTGTTGTCGCCGTCGCTATTAATACAGTGGTTATACCACTACTCAACGTGAGTCTCTTGACTCAAGTTATTCCGCAAGACATGTCTTTGGCCACCCTATCTCCACTTGACAGCTGCAACGTTACTGGTTTGGACACCGATACTACATCCCCCTGTCTTGGCCGCAATTACACTCTGCCTGCAGATGACATTCACAAGATGATTGCTCCCGACCTCACTGCAATGCAAGCTGCCAGCTTCCGTAGTCTGCTAACATCATATAGAGACGTTTTCGACTTTGACCACCGCCCTCTCAGCCAAACAACTGCAGTGACTCATCGGATCAACACTGGTGATGCCAGTCCTATACGGCGGCGTCCATATCGCGTATCTCACAAGGAACGCCAAGTAATTCAAAATGAAGCGGATAAAATGATTACTAAAGACGTAATAGAACCCTCATACAGCCCCTGGGCCTCACCAGTCGTGCTCGTTGAGAAGAAGGACGGCAGCTGGCGCTTTTGCGTGGACTATCGCCATTTGAACAAAGTGACCCACAAAGATGTCTACCCTTTGCCTCGGATTGATGACGCCCTCGATTGCCTCCATGGTGCCCAATACTTTTCGTCTATCGACCTTCGGTCCGGCTATTGGCAAATTTCCGTCGACCCCATGGATCGTGAAAAAACCGCTTTCGTTACGCCCGACGGCCTCTACCAGTTCAAAGTCATGCCGTTTGGACTGTGTAATGCGCCGGCAACATTCGAGCGCATGATGGACTCCCTTCTCCGAGGATATAAGTTGTCCATCTGCTTGTGTTACTTGGACGATGTCATCGTCTTTTTACCTACCTTTGACAGCCATATAACACGTCTGTCAGCCGTTCTAGATGTTTTTCGAAGAGCTGCTCTCCAGCTCAATTCTGCAAAATGCCATTTCGGACGTCGCCAAATCACCATACTCGGCCACCTTGTCAGTGCCGATGGTGTTCAACCAGATCCCGAAAAGGCGCGAGCAGTACAGCAATATACTGAACCACGCTCAACCAACCAAGGACGTCCGAAGTTTTGTAGGGCTATGTTCCTATTTTCGTTGATTTGTCCGCAACTTCGCCGATATCGCTTGACCGCTTACTGATCTCTTAAAGAAGGACGTTCCCTTCGCATGGGGTATAGAGCAAGCGGACGCCTTTTTGGCTCTTATACATCTGCTGACTACGCCACCAATAATGGCCCATTTCGACCGAGCATCACCTACAGAGCTTCGGACCGATGCCAGTGGCCATGGAATTGGAGCGGTCCTTGGTCAACGACAGCACGGGAAGGACCGCGTGATTGCTTACGCCAGTCGTCTTCTTTCAGCTGCCGAACGGAAGTTCTCCATCACTGAGCGTGAGTGCCTAGCTTTAGTGTGGGCCGTGGCGAAATTCAGGCCTTACCTGTATGGCCGAACCTTTTCCGTTGTTACGGACCATCACGCTCTTTGCTGGCTGTCATCGCTAAAGGACCCATCTGGACGTCTTGGTCGCTGGGCGCTCCGTCTGCAAGAATACTCATTCGTGGTCCACTACAAGTCGGGACGCCTCCACACAGACGCAGACTGTTTTTCTGCGTCTGTGTGGAGGCGTTATCCGGTTGAAACGCCCTACTTGACAGACCTTGATTCAGACCCCTGCGTTCTCTCCATCCACGCTTTGGGTGATATCTCCACCGAACAACGACGTGACCCGTCGTTACTCTCCATCATCGAGCGTCTGACCTCTGCTCCAACAGACCCTTCTGTTCGCCTGTTCGAACTGCACGACAACATTCTGTACCGTCGCAGCTTCAGCGCTGATGGCCCGGAATCACTACTCGTGCTTCCCCATCACCTGCGTACCAGCGTTCTCGAACAACTACATGACGTACCTACAGCCGGTCACCTAGGCGTCTCTCGTACCTACGATCGTGTGCGACGTCGCTTTTTCTGGCCCGGACTGTATCGTTCTGTGGTTCGCCACGTCACTGCTTGCGACCACTGCCAACACCGGAAGCGCCCTTCTGTGCTACCGTCTGGCCTCCTACAGCCGATCGACATACCGACGGAACCATTCTTCCGTGTTGGCCTTGACCTGTTGGGCCCGTTTCCTACGTCCACCTCCGGAAATAAATGGGTTGCAGTCACCACAGACTACGCCACACGCTTTGCCATCACTAAATCACTGCCGACAAGCTGTTCCACTGACGTGGCTGACTTTCTCTTGTATGAAGTCATTCTTCATCACGGCGCTCCGCGGGAGCTGCTTACTGATCGAGGAAGGTACTTTCTTTCACGTGCTGTGGATGACATTCTCCGCGCCTGCTCCACTGAGCACAAGCTTACCACCGCTTGTCATCCACAGACAAATGGATTGACCGAGGGTCTGAACCGAACACTGACGCAGATGCTGTCAATGTACGTTTCGCCAGATCACCATGACTGGGACAAAGCACTCTCCTTTGTCACGTTCGCGTACAATTCTTCACGGCACGACACAGCTAGTTATTCGCCGTTTTATTTGCTATTTGGCCGACATCCAGCATTACCATTTGACACGCTCCTTCCTTCGACTGCCCCCTTGTCTACTGAGTACGCCAGCGATGTCGTTTCTCGAGCCCATGCAGCCCGTCAGCTTGCCTGTGATCGGCTGCACTTGTCGCAAGCGCACCAAAAAGACCGCTATGACAGTCGCCACCAAAGCGTGCACTTCTCGCCGGGGTCTCTGGTACTTCTCTGGACACCAAACCGCCAAGTCGGCTTATCAGGGAAGCTACTATCACACTACCATGGTTCCTACAAAGTGTTACGACAACTTAGTGACGTGAGCTACGAGATCGCACCCCTAAACAATGCCTCTTCGACCACCTCACTCCACACAGACGTTGTACACGTTTCCAGACTGAAACCGTATCACCCTCCTCGTTCGTCGCCGCCGTACTAAGCGCCGTGACAGCGCTTCCGCCGCAGGGGAGTGATGTTACGGTGCATCATCGACAAGAGCAAGCGTGGCACTTAGCGAAGACGAAGAAGACGCCTGTGCGTTAGGCGCTTGCGCGAGAGGCAACTCAGACATCTTGTTCGGCTGCCGATTCTCGATGGACGCTATCCTGTAAGCCAAGACCTCACCCCGTCACAATATATTTGACCAGCGTACTGTATGTATATTTTTTTCGCCATGTTGTATGTACTCTAAATCCCAGTCAAACGTTTCTTTTGTTTGTTTGATTAGTTTTTGTTGTCAGTCTTGACCAAACTACCATATGCGCATTTAGAACTTTATTGTTTACAATAATTTGTTCACATTTATTTGTAAACCCTCACAGTGTATTTGTTGCCCCCCTCTTATGTAATGCCCTCGGGCCTTAAGTATGCAACAAATGAAATGAAATGAAATTAGTCGCTAACTTTTCGAAATCTGAAAGCTGCAGGGAGTCCTGCGCAAGAATAACATTGATTCAGCTGTACAACATAAGCCTAACTCCTTTGATTAGGAAGTGGATTAATTTACCTTTTTTATTATTTGTTCAAAATGAGCTCTTTTAATTAATTTACCTTTTTTATTAACTGTTCAAAATGAGCTTCTAAACTATTTTCAGATGCCTGCCTCTAGAGAAATATGTTTAGGCAGGAGGCAGATGTCACACTTTCCAAATTTTCGAGCATCTTGAACACGTTTGTTGAAACGCTCATGAGCTGTTGCCCAGCTTTTTATTGCTCACCAACTCTAGCTCAACCCCACCAGTCAGAGCAAGGAGCATCTATAGTCCAATGTTAACTTTCTTGATGTCGTCGTTTACTATCGTAAATATGGCGTCGTCCAATAGTGTGCAAAACGACAGCGACTATCGTGGGAGTCCAGGGGGCAAATGCTGTTACGCTGTCGAAATGTTAAAGAACTCACGGCTGTTCGTCGAACGCTATATTAGAGTTTCGTTCATGGCCTTTACGGATCATAAGTCGTGGCTATGTTGGCCTCTGCTGGCAACTACGTTGATGTACCTTGTTTCAAGGAATAAGTCAAAAAAGTGACGTCATATTGACAGATTTTTCGTAGACTGCATAATTACTTGCTGTCACGCCTGACCACGTGGGCACGGCGAGATCTACCACGCTTTGCTTACGAGCAGTGTTGTTTTGCCTTTGGGAAAAATGTCATCTCCTCTAACGAAAGCTATGTGAAACTCATTACGCAGTGTGACCTGGGTCATAAATTTCATTCAAGATAACAAGAAATAGAGCAATATCTTTTTGTTCTTTGTATAAATTTGCATTTTCTTAATATAATAAAAGTGGGTATTTTATAATATCGTGAAACGGCATTTACATGCAAGAAAGAAAAAAAAATGGCAGCATATCCACGGAGTGAATGATGGAGAGAGGGGCGAAGCATTCGTCCGTCCATTATTCTTGCTTCCTTCCGTCTGTGCGACCGTCCATGCGTCCATCCGCCCGTCCGTACGTGCGTCCGTTCCTGCGTTCGTCCATGCATCCGCCCCTGCGTCCGTTCATGCGTCCATTCATGCATCTGTCTGTGTGTCCGTTCGTCCATCTATTCAACACTCCAAGTACTACCATCTCGCATCTTTTCATCACATATTCCCCATTTAGAAACACCGCCATCCAGCGGACATTCCAAGGACTAAACGAGAGGTGGCACACGCACACTTTTTAACAGCTTGCGCTTCGGGTCTACTTCCCACCTTTAACCACCTCGAGTTCATGGTATATACTAGTTCACTGTATTCATGGCACTGCGGCCCAACACTCGCTAAACCTTTCTAAAACCAAGGGGGTTACGCCCAGCGAGTATAACGTAGCAACCTTTTCCTGGCAGATACAGCTCAATGTACATGCCAATGACTGCATGGTAAATGAGAGACAGGAGAATCCGGCTTTTACTTTCTTACGGCTTGCACTTCGTACCTACTTCCCACCTTTAACTAACTCGAGTTCATTCATGGTATATACTAGTTCATTGTATTCATGGCACTGCGGCTCAACGCTCGCTAAACCTTTCTAAAACTAAGGTAGTTACACCCAGCGGATATAACGTAGCAACCCTTTTTATTCAGGGCTCAATGTACATGCAATGGCTGCTAATGGGGATCGCAGCGTGCACGTTAACTAAAAGCCGAATGCTCCTGTCTCTCATACCACATTATCAGCTATTGGCATGTACATTGAGCACTCTTTTTTGTTGTTCAACAATGCACAGAAGGAATCTCTCACCGGCACCACCTTGGAGGTCAAAATGTCTGCAGGTCAAACCGTAAGACTGGTTACATACTACGACGGGACGCGGGACGAACGGGTGCCGCTATAAGGAGCTTCGCCCCTAAAAAGAGCTAACCAGCTATCTCGTTATTGAGAGTATCGACTGTATTCTGCGTTGTGTGGTGTACTGACGCACAAGACTTGGGGTGAGACGTCGTTCAAGCAAGAATAATTATAAGCGTAGTACCAAGATAATTATCTTTCACGGTCGTGTGAGCGGAATCTCTCAGACACAGTTTATGAGAACACCGAGATTTATTGTAGCCAGCCTTTGGACATGACACTTCTGATATGTTGGCAATTCCAGCCAGAGCTCTATCATGGGGAGTACTGGTTAAGTCAGCGCGCCTTGCCCCAAACAAGGGATGGCCACTGCCTAAATATTGTGCACGCGGATCCTTCTGCGGCGCTGTCCGACCAAAGATCAACTTTTGCAAGCTCTTCGTGGAAACAGCACTTGTTCGAGCACCAGCGAAGACGTGGAACTGTAATCGGCCACTGGCGATGACCCATTGCATCACAGCTTTGAGACTGTGAGAAGCAGGAAGGGCAGACGAAAAAACATGAAGCCATCTTCACTTGCGCGGACGATAACCCTGAAGTAAAAAGTTGAACGTTGGCTGCACACCATCTTGTTCATGCCAGAGGATTCCTCCATAAGCCTTCAATGAGTAAACAGGCAAACTTTTTTATTGAATTGAGGAGGTTGCGCTGAACGAAATTAAGAATGTCTGTGCGAACGTGCGAAACAATATTCTTGCTGTAGACATGATGACTGCGATGCTTTGGACAAGCTACGCATAATATTGGAGTTTGCAGGCATGAAATCTTAGTGCTAAATTCAAAGAGTGATACCTGCATGGCGGGAGTAATTTATGACATAACTTTGGTCGTAGGAAACTCAGATCTCCATATTTTTGTGAAACCAGTGAACGAGGTAGTTGCCATCACGAATTTACTTCACCTCGGAAACACCCGCTGTGTAAAGAGAATATTTAAAAGAACTTCAAATCCATCACATTTTCGTCATAATAACTGGGACATTACCGACGTCCACTTCGGCCATTTTTCTTAAACTTCTTCAGTGCCACAACTGCATAAGAATTCGACACGTCAAGGGAGTAGGGTAAAGTACCACAGTATGCCCAGGATGCGCTGGGCCACACACCGCAGGCGCATGCTGGGCACCAAGTCTTAATTGCGGAAACTGTGATGGTTCACATGATGATGCCTCGAAGTATTTTCCATGGATTGGTGCCGAAAAGATCGAGGTTCACGCTGAAAAGCAAAGAAGGCCCTCTCAAGGTTTCTGCGAGCGACCCGCCTCGTCGAATGATGGCGACATTACAGTGCGTTTGTGCGTGTGTGTAGGTGTGTGTGTTTGATTTCGCTTCTTTCATCGTCTCTCATTCCCTCTTCCTTACTTTTCTATATACCCTTCCCCCTAAACAGTGCAGGGTAACAAACCAGACACTTGCTCTCGGTTAAGCTTTCTGCCTTTCTTTACATCATTTCTCTCTCTCTTTGGCAATGCAACATCCGTCGCAACAGCTGATGAACTGAAATGTTTTACAAATAATTTTGTTCTAAGACGTCGCTAAACGCAAAAGTCAGGTGCGTTCACGGCAGTCGCCATCCACAGTTGCATATTGGTAAAAAATGGTATTGCTACTATGTCTGCCTGACACTCTTTCATTGTTTACTGAAAAATGAATGTGCACGGGTAAAGTATAGTTGGTTGAAGAATAAAACATGAAACGAATAAAATTCCTGAAAAGCTCGCAAAGCTTCTGATATGCTTGATTACCTTACCAATTTATTCAAACTGCTGTTTGACATACGGCCATTACAGATTGGGTTGTAATGCAACACACACACGCAACAAACTTGAAAGTTCAAACAAAAAGTACATCGATGCAATATCAAAATACATGTACGCTGATAATCTAAGCAGTAGTTAAAAACGTTAACAGGGTTTTACAAAGCCAAGTTGGTTCCTGAGTCCAAAGCAACAACAAATCAGCAATCGAAGAGCAATATTTCGAAGGACATCTGTAACTAATGCTACGTTACAAAAAAGTAAAAAAGAGAAGCAAGTATAAGTATCACAATCACGTTTCCAATGTCAATAAAACGCTATTTTCGAAGGTTCCTGCTGTGATGCACCGTACAAGTGATCATGGTAAGGCGTTCCAGTTTTTTTATAGTTTGTGACAGGAATGATTTTGCATATGCACCGATATGTAGTTGTGGCACAGTGAACATGAAGTCATGCTTTTGCCTAAGAGTTTGTTTTAGATGAGGCATTAGGTACTCTGAAATGTCAATGTAAAATTGGTGTTTTGAAAGTTAAAACAGAAATTTAAGTCTCGCTACTAGGCGCCGCTATGATAATGGTGGTAGCATGAGTTGTTCCAGCAGCACTGTTTCTGAGTCACTTGATCAATACTTGGAGAGAATAAACCGTGCAGCTCTTCTTTCTACCATTTTGAGTTCATATATGAGACCAACTTGGAACTTGGATCCGTTATAACGCTTGAATATTCCAGCGCTGGCCTAACATAGGTTAAACACATGATTAGCTTGATCGATTGGGGTGCAAGCTTCAACTTTCTGCGCAGGAACCAATGTTTTATTCCGCAGCGCTAGTGATGTTAGTGAAATGAGCTTTCCAGCTTAGGTTTGATGCGTTGGTTACTCCAAAGTATTTGATCGTATTAACTTCAGTCAGCATTTGGGAGTTCACAAGGTATTTATGGCCCTGTTCATTTTTTACTTTGATACCCTGAAGACAGCTGTCTTTTGCTTGTTTATTTTCCTTTTCCACTTTTAACACCAGGCTTCAATCGCAGCCAGAGCATCACTCAGTAATTATAGATCCCTCATGTCACTAATCTCACGGTATATCAGGCAGTCATCTGCGTACAACCGTACAGTGACATCTTTGCTGATAACAGAACTGATGTAATTATTGTACGGTAAAAATAAAACAGGCCATGTGGTACGCCTTACGTAACTTATAAGGCGTTCGTTTTCGTGCCATTCACTTCCACGTATTGTGTTCGACCAGACAGACATGCTTCGACCCATTCTACTAAGTTGCAATTTACTCCCATTTGTGATACTTTGTCTATCAACAGAGAGTGAGCGACTCTGTTGAAGGCTTTGGAAAAGTCTAAACAAACAGCATCGAGCTGTTTTTATTGTTCAAAGCTCTGGAAAAGTCATGTATGGTTTCCATAAGCTATTCAGTGTTTGAAAGACGTCGCCTGAACCCGTGTTTGTTTGAAAAAAAGTCATGTTGTTTTCCTCAAAATAACTTTATATGGACTTTGCTATAATGTGCTTGAGTAGCTGGCAGCAAACACAAGTCAAGGATATGGCATGATAATTTCCCATTTGCTGCTTGTAACCTACTTTATGTATAGGTATTACTCTCACCAGCAGCCAATCGTCCAGAAGCTTTTTTTGTGTGATTGAAGCCGTAAACAATAATAACAAATAATAGGCTACCCAATCCGCATATCATTGCGAATATGCATTAGGTATTTTGTCCTGGCGATTAGATTTTTTTTGTTCATTTCTAGAATAGTGTATCGAATTCCATCGTATGTTATTGCTAAATCAGCAGTCGGTGCGCCAGAGCATTGATTACTACATTGGGGTAGAGAGCAAACCTTATCTGGAGGTGTAAAAACGGAATG
The DNA here is from genome assembly GCF_043290135.1 of Rhipicephalus microplus. Classification (NCBI taxonomy): domain Eukaryota; kingdom Metazoa; phylum Arthropoda; class Arachnida; order Ixodida; family Ixodidae; genus Rhipicephalus; species Rhipicephalus microplus. The sequence continues at coordinate 101,010,871 of NC_134701.1, forward strand.
GAAACACGAGTTAAAGCACGACGATATCACCGCAGGGTCGGTCACAAGCCTAAGTATAGGAATTATACTATGCTGTATAATTCCTTATCACTGCCCGACAAGTAGTGCCAAAATCTTTGAGAGATGACTTCATAAAGTTTGCGAGGGTTTCTGTGTGATATTTATTTTTCGCCTCCTGAGAATGACGCGCTGAAGCACCGACATATTTGACATTTTGAATTTGTTCCTTTTTGTTTTCTTTCTTTCGCGACTAATCCTACGCTTAAGGTGTATGATATCGAGGCTAATCCATGGGCATTGTTTTTTATTGTTTTTTTTGGAAGCAGGTGCAAAGCTTCCAAGGTAATAAAAATGATTGCTCTAAAATGAATCCACATCACGTTGACGTCAGTCTCCATGCTGAAGTTACTAAGGAACATGAAATATTATCAATTAAGCTGGTGCCAAGTTTCAAAATGTGAGTCATATATATAACACGGTCTTCTGATACTATGCACAGCTTCATGTTTTTTCTAAACGAATAATAGCTCGTGATGGGATCATCCCCTGTCAACTGCCAATTCATAATTATCGAAACACTCGGCCAAATATACCAAATCTAGAATGGACTTCGCAGATTTTTAGGTAGCCACGATTAGTGTAGGCAACACTTCAACTAGTGAAGCGTGGTCTATCCTCCCATTGTCTCCCACGGATTCACTTGTACAAAGTGTAGCAACCGCCTTGCCACAACAGCTACCGCGATGGTCAACAAGGGAAAATAAATCAGCAGACCACCTTCAATACGCCGGCAACGTCGAACATACAAGCCATTTTTAAAGGGACCCTGCCACACTTTTTCGACAGCTTTCTTTAGCGCCGCAACGAATTCAACCATAATTCCTGAGATGAATGCAACAAGAATTAAGAAAACTGGTGCACGGAAAGTAAAGTTACGGGTCCTCAAAGTTCAAAACTCGAGCAGACGACGACGAGAAACGTTTCCTTTCTCTTTTCTTTCGCCTGCTGACGTCAAAGACCGCTTCCAATCAAAGCGCGCATCTCATAAAGACATACCGGAAATGTCACATCATGGTGGCATTCGCACAATACCTTGCTTTTGCCCTCTTTGACGGCGTCGTAAGCATGGTTACTACAAACCAATTGCGTCGAGTAGCAGATGCTCTCATGGACAAACTGTATAAAATACCTACATGCATACGTTTTGGGCGAGGTCGCTTCTCGGCTTGCTTGCAAGACTCATTCTACGGCGACGCCGGTGCCCACCGCATGTCACATATTCGGCTCGCTAAGAACTTGGCATGCGTTTTCGCTTTACATTCCATTTCATACGTCAGGTGCAATGCTGTGGAAGCTATGCAAGGAGTTCGGCCAGCAAAACGTATAACTCCGTGCATCCCGTGGTCGATTGCGTGACATCCGATTATTGCCAGTTCCCTCTGGCGTTTGTTTGTGCTCCCCTTTGGCCCGACTGGCGAACAGAAAAAAGCGGGGTGAGCACAAAACAACGCAGGGACCAAACGACCTTTTGTTCTCCTCGCCTGTACTGACACTGAAAGTCTAGGTTGCCGCCATCGTTAAGTACCCAGAGTAGAGAGCCTGTATTAGGCGTCACGTGAAAACTAAGCTATACAGCCCCATAATAACATACGTTCAATGGTGTTTTGTTTGTAAGGCACATATTATCGTTAATTACTTCTCGCCGTAATAAGAAAAGAAAGGTTTTAATATTGGTAGTAAGAGCATCGAACTACTTTTTGTTCGAACGCATAGACTGGAAGAATTCTCTTCCAGTTTGCACATGATGAGTGCACATGATCTTTGCACATGATGAGTGAAACAGAGTATAGTTGCTAGCGTACCATAGCCTCATTCGCAGGCGAAGTGTTGTGTTTGTTGTTCTAAAAATACATCATTTAGACACAGAAACGATTTCTTTCTGAGATAGAGTAAAACGAAAAGTTTTTTGCTGTTTTAGCATTTACTCCTATATCCTAGCTACTACCATATGTATGTTGCCCGCTATTTGTCTCATCAAGCCAATAAAAAGCGAATGATCCTTGTCGTCGCGTCACATGATATGACGTCACTTCCTATAAGAACAATTGCCGATGTGTGTCACCGTAGTCTGAAATTAAGGCAGCTTGTTCCGTGAATTAAAATGAAACCACGCTGATTTCGGCATTGTCACTTGCGCGACGATATAGGCGCATTCTGCAGCACCAGAAGAACCGATCGAAAATACATGCTAGAATTGTGTCACAGGACCCCATTAAACGACTTAAACACGAAAACTCCTGAAGAATGGGGACGTTTCCTAACGCACGCAACGTGGGTAAGCCATAGCTCCGTCATTCGTGTGACGTGAAAACTGTGTTGCCTCCTATTTATTCCCATTTCCCAAAGTGTCCAATAAATATTCTCATCGAATATACAGTTAACGCATTACTTCCTTGATACTGGTTTGAGCCACAACATTCAATCGGAAGTGAAGTACGTACCAACGCAATTACCAATTCTCAAGCTATCAACTCCTCCTGTATCATTGTAGAGCAGCCACATGCATGACAAGTGATGAACGCTTACAGAACTCCACTAATGCAAAATGCGTCATTTATATTCATTAGAACGACACAATACTTAATACTGAAAAAATCACAAATTGTTAGTGCCAAATGTCAAGGATGGGTTCCCCTTCCAGGACACCAGTGGCCGCCGCTGCTCGCCCGGCTTGATCGATGAGAAACCTTTGGGTCTTGAAGCCAGATCGAGTGGGGATGGCCTACCAAGGCTCGCCAGCATTGTGAGTATCAGATTAATGCATTAATGGCTTTTTCCGGCATTCCTATGTAACGTGTTGCAACGTTGGTCTCGACTCGCATCATGGACATTGGCTTGCAGATACAGGGCGTTCAAAGATGTAGGGAGAGTACGGAATTTATTGGCTCCTTTCACATTTACTTTTGCTGTAGCGGCAGGCATCAGTCGACATGTCAATGAGAAAATTTAAATCTTTCATGCAAAAATGTATTGCAAATTTCCGATTTCGAAAAAAGTTGTGTGTGGTAACAATTGCGAAGTAATGAATTTCTGTCTGATTCGGTGGTGGAAACAAAACCAAAACGTGAAAGAGCTCAAGTGTACCGTTTGTCTGAGGTGTCGCAAGTGAGTGAGGGTCGTTATATCAAACATCAACTGACTTTGTTGTGTGCGTGTGTGGGTTGAGGTTGCAATATTAGAAATCATGACGTACATACCTTAACGAACGGGGAAAAACTGGACATATGTGTGGCCGTTGACTGAAGCAGTGACGTCGTTTTTCTCGTCTGCTTGTTGCATTCATTGGTGCATCGGTTTCTGTAACGTTGATCAATTTGTCCGAATTTCAGTACGGTACAATAACTTATTGAGGCCATCTTTTCAAAATTTCTAATATGTGGGGTTTTTCGCATAAAGAACATCGCTTCTCCAGTTTCATAAAACAGCCTATAGTTCTTTCATTTCCATGTTAATTACTTAACATTACTCTATTGTAGTGAATAATGTCTTTAACCATTTTAAGTGTCTGAAGTGTCTGCTGATACAAGAAAATCAATGGGGATGACAGCAAGTGAATAACGCATTTCCCTGATTTTTTAGGATACTGGACACATTTATTGAATCAACCATTATATCGGGGTTTATGTATTGCAACTTTTTGAAATATCATTGGATGTTAACCTGAACTTGCCTAAGTGGTGAGCACCATCGATATTTAGTGATTCGTGCCGTAGGGCACAAAGGAAATTTTTGGTCTATACTTAATTCAGTTGCTTCATCACGACTTTGTGCACTCGGGATAATGCTGAATCCGGAGGAAACTCTTTTCACTTTCCCATCATCAAGCGATATCACCACAATGATTAAGGTTCGTCAAAATGGACATGTTTGATGCATCACCTTTCCGAATCAATCCGTGCGGAATTCAATAATTAGTCAGTCCAGGAATTGCAATTTTTTTCACAGTATACATCTAGATTTATGAATTGTCTGGTAAATTTTTCACATATTTCTATAAGATTCTTAGGGACATCTGATATTACGGAACGATATACCGACTAATCAGGTGAGAATCTACGAGGAAACATTGAGTGCCTGAACTTGCTAAAAAAAATGATCACACCGTGGAAACATAAAAGTGGTGGGATGAGAAGCACCACCGATTCCTGGAACCGAATCTTAGGAGTAACGAAAACATTCTTCACCGTTGTCAAGTAGATGAAATGCGGTAGTTTAAGTACTTCCTTCTTCAAGTTAGGCTTTCCTTTTCAACAGCAGAGGTTAAATTGATGGTTCTACGGATGAACTGGCTTTGCAGGATGGGGTTGAAACGACTTCCGTAAAAATGGTCCTTGAACGCTCACCACGTTGTGCTTAACAGTAAAAAGCCAAGCCACATGGTTTGTGCGCATAAGCTTTCTTAAAGTGCGAGCTCGTTTCACGAAGAAGTTATCTTTACAAGTTCTTCACTGCACTAATCATATGTTTTCATGTTTTCGTTTTTGTGAACAGTTTTTTTTTTGCTGTTGCCCACATGCCAAAAATTATTTTGAACGGCGTACTAGTGAAGCGGCCTATCGGCAGCTTTTTTTTGTTGTCCTCTATCTGTGAAATTGTACAAGGTGAAAATACATTTGAATTTGAATTTGTCTGCACGTAAAAAGCAAATCTCTCTCCCCCTTGTCGTTTATCACATTTATCCAAGAAGTGTTTTTTTTTTCTGGTCGTCTCCTGAACAATTTTATCGACACTTTACGGAATTCAAGTGAGAGCAGGCTTTCGTGGAAACTGCCAACAATTTTTTTTGCGTGCCGGGAAGATCGATCCTCGGTATCGATTTCCACTTACCATTTTTGCAGACTTCCTTCAAAACGTTTTCAGATGCACAAAGTGTAAATATGAGGTCATGCGTTTTCTATTATTATTTGTGTTTTTATTATGAATGCGCAGATAAGCATTCATGTGATTGGGTATTTGGGTGATGCGGTCCGAACCCCCCGCTTCAGAGTTCAAGGGCATTGAAGGAAGATCACGTGCGATTTTGAATTTGGTTACCGTGAATCAGGATAGACCCATCACAGCTGATAAAGCTTCGTTTAAACTTGAATATATAAGCAATATAAATATACGCATTGCCTGCATGAGCAGTTATGCATGTGATCTGATACTACGGAACCCACAATCATCAAGTAAGCAAAGTGAATGATTTATGTCCTTATACTTGTGACCATCATGTGTGCAATCACTCGTTATTGTTCAGAAAGCGTGCGAGGTTCGCTTACACTTGACCAAAAGTATTAAAATGAAGCAAATGCAGCCTTTACTCTCAAAACCTCAAGCTTTCCTCGCCTTCTGCGCTGATGTGTGGTTCGAACTGTTACGCAGAAAAACTCTCATATTGAAGTCACTCTCGACATATCATGCGAAATATTGCACATAAGGACTAGTACAAACATTGTTTGCAAAAATGTGGCTGCTGACCTAAATTCTACTAAAGCTTGTACTATAAACTTTGGACATAGTTGACTAGAAAAACATTTTGACATCTCAAGATAGAACGATACTGTCTATACATAGTGGACCGCTCGAGTGCACTTATTTAGTCCCTGAGGTGCGAAACACATTTACGATATTATTACTCCATAGCGTGTGCGTCTACGCTGAGAGCGTATGCCTTCTGTTATAATGGTCAGTGTTCGGGAAGATAATTATTGGAACAACGACTTGGTTACAGAACTTCAAACCATTATCCTAATTGCGCATAGTGCAATACGAGGAGTAGCACCAAGCGAGTGGACCTCACATGGTTCTCATACACGAGAAACAAAGCACAAATAAAAATTGTTTTTTCCTCTGTGTGAGTGATTACTTCAAAAGAGTGGTGGTGTTTTGCGAGATGCAGCCGCTGAATGCGCATCATCATTTTGAGAAAAAAATGAATTCCATGAAACGCTGTCGCAGAGTTTTGCCGTTGCTTTTTGTTAGACGAGAGCCCGTGTGTGATTGATACACGGTAAAAGAAACAACAAAAGCTAATCAGGGTTTCGTATACGGTGACACGGTCAGCTAAACCATAGTAACATTGTTTTCATTGTGACTACGCATTTTTGAAATACCATTGTAGAAACGTCGTAGTGCTTGTTTCACCGCAAGAAAATATTTAACTTGGAAGAAAAAGGTCCTTTAGTGGACCGCGTGCTGCTAGCGTAAAACAATTCGCCTCTCAAGGACTCATAACGTATTAGCTTCCCGAGCGCCTTTTCAAGGGACAAAGCCAGTACCTTCCGTAGCCTGAAAATACCGTGCCTTGATCGGAAGCGCATGAAAGAATAGTTCTAGTTATGCTTGTTTTCCTAGTCGCTGTGGCTTGCATGGTTTCCGCGAAATCACTTGGTTCTTAGACAGTGTTTTGTAGTGTCAGAAAAAAGAACGCGACCCTCCTGTCAGTGCGATATACGACCGTTTGATGGGCAGCTGTTTATTCGTACATTGGTGATGCGCAGTGCCGCAAAAACGCGACACTATGCGCAGTCTTCACTTGTGTGATCCACATAGAACCAGTTTTCATCGCTTCGCAGGAGTTCTACAGAAGGTGCCTGACTACTCAAATGACTTTGACTTTCTTTTCTTTACTACTTTTTTTGAACATCATACAATTATAATAATACAGTGCATTAACAGTACTTCCAATGGTAAAGAATGGAGGAATAGTCATTGTAGTTCTTTTATACGAATAAGTTGCTCAAATTGTTTGAGTCACTCTGGCAGTGGGTCTCTTATTTTACAGTGTTCAATAAGTTCGAGTTCAGTTTGCGAAAAAAATCACGAGTGAAAATTGTATTGATGTCAGCATGGCGGACTCCTATGCTTTTTTTTTAAATACTGTGAAAACAGCAACATAACATTAGTATAGGGTGCTCTATTGCCTTCTTCATTAACAGGTAAAACCATGATCGCGAGACCATCTAGCGGTAAGTATTTCTTGGTAGTTCTTTGCATATTGTCCCAGGAGAACACACCTTCCCAACAATCCATGTTCCCAACAATCCGTGTTCGATTGTTTCAGATTTACGACAGAGAAACCAGTGTTAGTCACGGTACAAACAGACTGTTTTCTTGCATCTACAATTTAACTTCCAGAGTTCCTGATGGAAGCCTAAAGAAAAATAATTTTTGGCCATATTGGACAACAAATTTTTCAGTTCGGGGCAGTACACTTTGACCATGCCCAGCAGGATACTTACTCTTGTAAAGTGGTACCGGTAAAACAATGTTGACAAGGTGTCTGTACAACCTCTTTCGTTTTACTCCTGCAAGATACTCGCTAGAAAAATGTCCCAATGAAAATTTTCATGCGCAGACGGCTTCTTTTAAATAACCATGAAGGGCCCCATGCTTGTGGTCTTAAGAAACAAGTGAAGGTACAATGCTTCGAACACGCAGACTAACGATCTGCGTAAAAAAAAACAAATGTGACATACTGAGACAGCGAAAAAAAATTATTGTGTCTACACAGTTCTCACACTGAACACCATATACATTTTGGAAACACGGGGTGCAGTTTGAGCACGGTTGCATGCGAGCAATGCAAAACATGCAATGTGTATCAGAGTTTGGAGACAAAGAAATTAATACATATAGTGGCCCTTGAGAATACTTTATACACTTTTTCACGCAGTTTAGCGGCTTGCCGTCACTTGCCACTACCACTACGGCTCGCTATCACGATGAAATATTTATGTTACGCTGAAATATTTTGCAGGCTGATTCGTACACAGCCTACTAGCATAAACGTCTGGACTAGAAGGCCAGTCGTCAGGGCAATGTCTCAAGCATTTTTCTCGGTTACGTGTGGAGAAAAAAATCGGCAGATCCCACGAACCCCAGGAAATTGACGTTATGCGAAGCATGCGGAGGGAAGTTGACCGTGTTGCAAATTTTCTATTAAGCGACACGTCTTGAAAAGACGCCGAATATATGTAGAATTGTTGCACGCACAGACATCTGTTGAAGAGTTGCAGAGGCTTATATAACCAGTCGTTTGCACTTGCGCAACAATGCCGCCTAGAACATTCGTATAAGCAACACGAGAAGCTGATATGAACCGCTGATGCTCGCGAGGATGCTGGCCCGTGACACTGCTACATAAATCGACTTCAGCAAATTGCAACCAACTACAATTGAAGTTAACCCGACATGACGGCTGTATCAAAGGAGTAAATAAATAATGGTTATAAAATTTGGTAGGCAGCACTGCAACCACTTTTGACGTTTCGCGAAGATTAGCGTCTCTCTGAAAAGTAATTCCGAGACCTGGCATAGCTCTGTGGTAAAATGCATCATTATCATATGGAATGCTTGGGTTCGACTCCAGCTGGGACCCTGACATTTAGTCTGCATTCGTTGGGTCGACGCTACCGATGTCGGGTATTTCTTGACGCTCGTGCATTTGAATTTCCCATATGTGTTCTCGTCGTTCCTGGGTAGATACTAAGTGTCAATCCCCTGTGGCACAAATCCGCATACACGCGGCACATACCCGCCCGTGGGTATGAGCCACTTTCTGTCGGGAAGTGTTTGACGACGTACGTGACGTGATTTTGACATTATTCATGCATTGACCAGTACGTCATAATCGTCAAACCATCTTAACCTCCCATTCTAATTTTGGTTCACGCCAAGAGGGTGACCACAAGAGCACCCAAGCGAGGGCGGCTAGATAGATAGATAGATAGATAGATAGATAGATAGATAGATAGATAGATAGATAGATAGATAGATAGATAGATACGCTAAAAGTCGCCGAAGTTCGCTAGAAATGCTTCGCATTTAAAATTCTTAACCAAGATATCTACGCAAATGCCACTACCCTGAAAGATAGTTTTAGGTAACGAAATTTTATGCCTACTAGCATAGCTTGCCGGTTAAATGTCTGATGCCTGTAATTAATAGGTGCAACGCATTCACGTAGCGCCAACAAATAGTGCATTCTTCAGAGCTTATGAACGTTCTGATCGGACAGTGTGCATGGAGGGTGTATTGTAGTTGACTCTGAGTCTGAGGCTGAATATACGATATTGCGTGTCTAAAAGCTGCCATGATTGCGTGTCTAAAAGCTGCCGTGTCTAAAAGCTGCCATGTCTAAAAGCATGCCATGGGGCATGCGCTCGTAATGCGCATGCCCCATGCACCGGAAAACAATGGCAGCCATTATTTTATTTGTAGGAGTAAGAGTTCCCAAAATAATCATTTCATTACGAGAGGTGCCGTAGTCGAGCTACCCGAAAGTTTGGACCACTTTGAGTTATTTGACGCGAAATAAATCTAAGCGAACGGGCCTCAAGCATTTTCGCATCCATTCAGTGGCAGAAAGGCCACACATTGTGACGCTCTAAGGAATAATGTGTTTCGGGAGGAGCAGCAACAATGGAAATCTGGCATATCAAGGCACGTATGTGTTCAACTTCCGAAAAAGGCGTCTGTCTGTCATTGGAGGAAAGAGAAAGGACAGTGAAAAAAAAGGTAGACTTTTTAGGTCATCTTCTTGAGGTATGAGTGCCCAGAACAACAAGCGACACACCAGTGTACATCTATCCTGGCAAAAAAAGCCAATCTGGAACTGTCCTCATTGAGAATACAATCGAACTCATCGTTTCTCGCATAGAAGGTGGCCTTCCTAACCACGTGAGTACCACTGCAGCGAAGAAAGAGAAGAGCGTCGCCGTTACGGCAGCTCGACCTCTTTCTGGAATCGCGTGTTATAGTGTAGTGAAACAAAGCACGCACTTGTTTGCATTCTGGTTTCACCTCGTCAATCGTTCTGACAGAGAATAATGTGTAACAAACAGTATAATGAACATTGTGCCGGCGGCGGAACTCGAGGTGAATACTTTTCCTTCGAAAGCCGAGTCTTTTGCAATGGGCAAGGTCATCGCCTCATGCTTAACAAGCTAGAAGACTCTGCTTCATGCATTACGTTGTAATGACAGAAACCTATTTTATCATGCTGGGTTTCATCATGCTGGGTTTGGCGATACAACGTTACGTCTAAGTAGCACGGCTTCACCAATTGTGCTGCATAGTTGAACTATCCTGGTGCCCGCTGTGCACATTACAGTCGCCTTAACCCAATTTGCCCATATGTACCAAGCACGCCAGCTGGCTTTTGCTGCTTTGTCAGACTTTCGTCGCGCAAAACCTTAGGGACTATATTTATCGGGCTAAACTTGGACTGCATAGCAGGGTTCAATTCTACGTCACTACTTTCGCGTACACAGCTCTACAACTCGTATTTCACCACGCATACTAAAAACTACAAAATGATGGAAACATAACGCAAACTCCATCGATTACAGATTTTAGGAACTGAAAGATGAAAAGTGACAAGGCCACTTTAGGCCACCTATCCTTCTACCTCCCTCATTTCTTCAAGTGGCGATGCAGGGAAGGTGACCCCTGATGCGTAGGTATATCATGTGATATTGCTATGCATCGCGCGTGCTTTGCTCTTAAGTCCTTTGATACAAAAATAAACTTTTTTTTGAATTGCTGCAAACTGCACGATATGCCGTTTTGCTTAATTACTTTATTTTTTTCTGTGCTGTGTTTGCAAAGGTACTCATAGGATCAAAAGGCACGCTACCATTGGGTGTCGTGTCGCGTCTGTTGTTTATCGCCAGAGGCTCTTTGAGATGCGTATAAATGTAATTACAAAGGCGGTCTCTCTTGACTATTGTTGTGTTCCACAAAATAAATGAAAATCAAACCCTTGTCATGAATCCTAGCAGAACATTATCTGAACCACTTGCAGCCGCGGCTACAAATGTAGTGTTGGAATAGTGTCATCCTTTTCATCTGCATATATGTAATTTTAAAATATGTGCTTACTTCAATACACAATGGCTTTTGGTTAGGCAGAATTAATAGTAGCAGTTTAAATATGGTTGTGTAAACTAAACAATTTCGGAAGTATGAAGTTGTCATAATAAATAAAAGAGTCAAGATCGCTGACTTCAAAGACAGCATATAGGTATACTGTCTTTTTCTGCGTTTTTGACAGACGTCATTGGGAACCTTGATGCTGAGATACCGCACTGCGCTAATGTGTGGTGCAGGGGTACGTGCATAGAGAACCATGCACCTTCACTGATCAGAGGAACCTTAAATAAAATTTTCAGGCTCAGTGAGCTGCAATGCTTCTGAAATTTGTTGCACATATTTTCCGTTTGTATTAGCAGGAACGGTCAGAACAAACAAAAAATTGTGTAGCACACGCTAGTTGATTCATTATTGGCAAGCAGGTTTAATCAGTAGTGTACATGAAGAGCGCTCATTAGCCTTCAGAGGGCCATGAGGTACTTTATCCCTGATGTTGAGCCCTCATTTTTTCTTTGTAAAAATAGAAAAAGGTGCTCTCAATATTTTTGCTCTTTCTTTATCAAACAATATTAGGGAGCGTCTGGCCTGTGTTCTACTGCCTTGCCATCTTAGCAGCTTTGGTCATTTCTATTTTTGTTCTCATTCATTTTTGCGCCTTATAGCCTTTTCCTCTCCAGATCAACACGCTTCATGCGAGTGGTAGATGGCTGTGCAAGAGTATAGAAAATTACCTCTCGAAGAACTCATTAATGCCTGCTGTTTATTCTTTCATCTGGCAAAGACAACTCTTGCTGCCCTTCTAATTAATTAAGAAAGTGGAAATCGTTTCACACGCCTTAATTACCATACTGCCTAAATGATGCTGAGGCTCTGGCAAATCATCTGATACCCGTCACATCATTTGCGTATGCAAGCAATCTTGTGCGCTTTTTTGACAATTTTCGGTCACTTTTTTTTAGTTGTTTGCACTTTCGAACCGAAAATGTGCTTGGCAGCGAGACTAATGAGCCATCGATTAACAAACTTGAGCTCTTGCGTGGGTTGTTTTAAAAACTCTCTGGCAATTCAGCACGTTTTTTCAGCCTATTAACGAACATAAGCATCAAATAAAGCTTTCTGGCAAATAAAATACCCATTGAATCATATATCCCGCACTGAATACTGTACATGGGTGGTTTTAAGGAAAGTGACAGGCTCTGTATATTGCCATGATCCACCATAGCATGCTCTACGCAGATGTTTTAGGGAGACGGAAGGAGAGGGGTGTGTTCATTTTTACTAAAACGTGTTACTGCTGTTTCAAGTGGGGCAAGTAGCACATTACATGCAGCTGGCATTGTGCGCACGGAGCCAGACACCGCAATGCAGTTTGTGATTTTACCTGCGACTTCACACACGCACATGAATGTTGCTGCAAGTCGCGTTTCGCGCGAAAATTATGGTGGTTAGTAACTTAACCCCACCGACTCGCTCATAGAATGGACCAGCAATTAAGTAAGTTTCTGTATTCGTGGAAACTTGTACAACGTAGACCATTGACTAGAATGGCGACAGAAAGCGAGCACTTTGAATGAATAAGAAGTGAAGTGAATTAAAGAAAATGTTGCTTACTTTTATCATCACCGAGGACCGAGGTGTACAGTCAACATATTAGGTTGGTTCTTCAATTTACCCTAATTCCTATTGTTATGTAAGCAGTATGAGAAAAACCACCTCAACTATTCTAATATGGTAAGATGTTCGGTTACTATATCACTATAAACTTAAAACGTCATATCGTATATTGCAAGGGACATTAAAAATACCTAAAGACGAGTACGTACGCCTTCCCGGAAAACGTAGCGCTATATTGAATCAAGATGCCCCAATAAACCTTTCATTTTTTCCGTATGCTATAGAACAATGGAATTGTTTACACCATAATGTTATTAGTAGTACCGATGTGCAATGTTTTGACAGAGAAATTGAGGCTTAATATGGTCATGGTTGAATTGAACTACTGCCAATTTTATTTTCTTGTGTGCATTGCTATTCGAGTGGCAGTTGTTTTGGTTTTCTGTTTGCACTTACTATTGTACTCCCTCCCTGTTATGGCACTCAAGCGACGTTTGACAGTAATAATAAATACATAAATAATAATTAAAAAGCACGCCGCAGCACAATTGCTCTGCAAACAAAGATGTCAGAAGAAAACAAGACCGAAAGAGAAATTGTCTTTCTTGTGAGGTTAAAATGGGACTTATGGGTAGCCTCAGTAAAAAGGCCACAATGCATACGTAAGTGTGCGTAAACTTTTATAAAATAAGTTTATATGAATATCACTTTTTATAGAAATCTATGTTCTTCGCCACTTGGCAGAGACAACGAACACATTTCAATATCACCTAACCCTTGCTGCCTTTTTGCTGCAGATCACTGCTTCTAAACAGCTGAACTTCGCCATAAAATTGACGAAGATCATCGCATGTGCATTATGAACAGGCCACAAGCAACTGCGACCAGGAGGTGGTACTGTCTGCTGTTTCCGGTAGCACTGCAGTATCACGAGTCAGGAGAGACATTCATAAAAAGCAACGTCGGCTGCGGACTGCTTTAAGTCGACATTGGCGACGAACACGCTTCGATATCTGGCCCGCCGTGGTGGTCTAGTGGCTAAGGTACTCGGCGGCTGACCCGCAGGTCGTGGGATCGAATCCCGACTGTGGCGGCAGCATTTTCGATGAAGGCGGAAATGTTGTAGGCCCGTGTGCTAAGATTCGCTTGCACGTTAAAGAACCCCAGGTGGTCGAAATTTCTAGAGCCCTGCACTACAGCGTCTCTCATAATCATATGGTAGTTTCGGACGTTAAACGTCAATTATCAATCGATTAATTAACGCTTCAATATCATGTAATCCTTGCTGCCTTTTTGCTGCAGGTTAGTTGTTGAACATTGCAGTTTTTTTTGTGTGTGTCGCCGCAACCAAAACTTGTGAGGTTTGTGACTTATTTTTTTTGTAACGGACGTGGATGCGCGCACAGTTGTTTTCAACATCGGCGAATGAGATGTTAAAGATGAAGGAAGAATAACGGGCAGAATTCAAACAAGAGCTTTCGAAGTTTAAAATAACGATAGAACGTTATTTTCGTGTGGAAATTCGAGAATTAAGTTTGGAGCAGCACAATATGGCTAACAGCATTGAATTCACTCATCAAACAGTTGAGGAACTGAAGCAAGAGCTGAGCACTACGGTCTCAGTAAATGTTGAACAGGCAAACCAAAATGAGCTTCTTCGAGCTAAGTGCACAGCTTTTTTAGTCCAGAAGTGCTGACATGGAAAGGCGGCTTCTGCTTGTCGAGCAGTAATCTCGCAATGTCAATCTAAAAATTCAAGGTGTTGCTAAACAAGAAAGTGTAAGTGTGTCGCATATCCTATAAATGATCGGAAATGCCGTTATGGAGTCAATCAGAGAAGCAGACATATAATCTCGTCACAGATTGGTTACGCGAAACCCTGAGTGATCCAACATTGTTGTACAGTTCAAATCAAGATCGAAGTGTGATGAAAGTTGGAGGAAAGCAAAGAAGACTTGACTAACAAACAGATCTAGTACTTGATATCTTGACACAGATCTACATCAACGAGCACCTTTTCCGGACACTGAAAATACTACTCGAAATGCCAATAGAAAAAAAACATAAATGCAGGCGGAACTCTGCGTGAACAGTAAATGCCAAGATTTTCGCGAGGCAAAGTGAGCTTTCAGGAGTAATTCAGACTCAGGGTAAAAATTCTTTATCGAAGATGTCTTCTCGTCCGCAAAAGGCCTACTGTTGGTTTAGGAAAGATGGAATACCACGAGTTTGTATTACCTCATTTTCATAGTGCTTAAAACAGATTCCATTTGAGTGTGTTGCATTTCAAAGAGAGATCTGCAGAGTTTAAAAGTGACGTCTCACACCACCTTCTCAGTGATTTCCCATTCAAGTTTCAAGCCGTCCTGATGACTGAAACATGGAATGACGGCGCAAGGTGCCGAGAAAGGTTTAATGGGTATGATGTATTTTTTCTTGACTGTCGTAAGAGGCGTGGTGGAGGCGTTGCTATTCACGTGGACGGTCGCTGGAAGTATAATTCAGCATCCTATTTTTGTGTCACTTATGGGAACTACAACGTTTCGGCATTCAGGCACAACATAGACATAATAGCTGTTGTGTATCATCGTCCAGAGGCAATATTTTGAGCTTTGAAAGCTTTTTTTCATAAATCTCTGCAATACGTATCGTCGCACAAGTTTACACTAGTGTGTGGTGGAGATTTCAATATCAGTATCTTGAATGACAATCCCATTGCGATGAACGTTTTGATGATGCTTCAGTGTAACGGATTGAGGAATCTTATTTCTGCAGAAATAGGTTGTACGTCATTATCTGTGTTATGTCTTGACATATTTGTAACAAATATTGAAGCCAGTGTATTTCAGTGTGGAACAGTTTCATAAGATATAAGTGATCATTGCCTTGGGATATCTATGTCTTATTCTCACAAGCCGAATATTAAGCATATTTATCGAGAACTGTACGCAATGCAAACTGTGACAAACCACAGTTTGGAGTCTTTTAAGAAGGACATTTGTGACCATAACTGGTATTTTCTTTTCAACCTAACTTTTTCATACGAAACCTATCAAAATTTCATGCTGACTTTGTACGTATATACACAAAACACTTACTATTCAAGCGAATTAAACCATGAAAAATCATCTAAACCATAGGTGACCTCTCTCTCAACCTAGAATAAGGTTTACAACTATTTCTTCAAATCAAGAGTGCTCACAGATTTGGCAGAGTTTCAAGAAATATGTACCCAGTTGAATCGAGAGCTTAAGCGAGCTAAAACGACTCACTACTAAAAAATGTTTGCTGAAACCACACAGCAATCATCTGACGTTATATAACACTTGATTAACGATGTGCTTCTTCACGCAGAGTGGAAGTCCGCACCAACTAAGATTACCGTTGATATTGCCGAGCTCGCTGGTAAAGAACTTGCGGATCACTTGAATAATCCTTTTGTGAATGTCGGTCTATCACCGAACAGGCCTTTACAAGCAGAATTTTTCAGGTCTACAGACATTGGCTCCGTCGATTTTCGGCTGCATCCTCGGCTAAATCATCTGGACTCTGCCAAGCCTGACGTCCATCGACGCAGCGAATCATCTGGACCCCGTTGAAGTCAAGTTTGACCCAGCGGGTCCAAGTTTCAAGTTTTTACGGCCGAAGCTCACCCGACCACGGGGGCGACGCCATTACGCCTAACGGCGACGCCGGAACCTGGTGGCCTGGAATGCCGGCGGCGTCGCATTGGCCACCCGAGGTAACAAGGCAGCCACCGTGTCTCACCCACGCGGTTACAATCCTGAAGGCATCGCCTGGACTACAGTTCCAGCCTCTCAAGACGGCCACTCCACTGTTCCAAGTTTTCGGCACCAATTACTGATTGCAGTGGTCGCGTGTCGCGTGTTTGTTCAAGCAAATACAGCGGCGTCCAACGCCATCCCGGCCTCTGGAATACCGGCCAGCAAGAAGTAGCCTCCAGAATCGTGCGCTGCAGGAGGCAAAGGCAAGGCTATTACGAACTGGAGGCCTCGCCTAATCCTAAAACCATGCCAAGATGACTTCGTAGTCATGCTCAAGCCACGCGAACATGTGTCGCTACAGAAAGCCTTCTTGGAAAACCTCTAAGGGGACGCCTTTACGGCCTACCTCGGGCGTGAGTTGGTGAAGTCGGGAACGGTTGTGCCGTGTCGTGACCAAAACCTCGTCTTGATCCACACCCCGAACCAGGTGGTGGCGGATCTGCTTCTCGAGTATATTTCGGCGAACACTGAGCGTGGGGCGGTCCTGCCCCATAGATACCTGGGATAAGACGGCTGCAATGTGTGCCATGGCATCATCGTCGTCAGCAATTCGGACACCACTGAACCACTTGGAGAGCAGGTGCAATGAAGAGCAGGCACCATTGACGAGGTTAGGAAATTCGGATCCTCTAACAAGGCTCGGGTCACCTTTACCGGGAAGGTGAAACCGCGTTTTTTTTTTTTGCATTACGAGAACATGCTTATTCTCATGCGAAAATTTTACCGGACTACTCCAGCGTGCGGCTTGTGTGCGTCCATCGGTCATCGAGCGGATGCATATCACAACATGCAGCCCAACACGTGCGGACTCTGCAGCGAAGAACTTCCGCTTGCGGAGGGGGTGTGGCCCCTCAGGGGTGTGTTCCACCGTGCTGATTATGCGGGCGTGAACATGCGACGAACTCGCGAGAGTGTGTGGCAGAATTTCGTACCCACAAGGTGATCACCATGAACGGCGGGCGAAAAAGAAATCCGCAGACAAGAAGAAGAGCCGCCATCTTGGCCACCCCGGTAAGCCACCAAGCCGCGACAACACTACCGAACCGGCACCATCTGCTGACAACGACGGCAAGTGGCCGCCGACGCAGCCACTACCACAAGGCGACAATGAAAAAGTGTCGACGACGCCACAACGCGGCGAAATCGGGACCTGGGCCAACTTTCCAAAACATGGAACGCAGGTGAGCGGTTCGGGTAGAGCCGCCCCCCCCCACCTCCTTCTCTCATGCGGCACGCGCTGCCGAGCAAACCAAGATAGCAGCTCTCGAGGCGGAAATTGAGATGTTCCTAAATTGGCCCCGTATCTGCATGTAATCTGCAAATGTCGTCGAAAGACGATAGTTTTGCGTGTAAACATAGTCAGCAAAACATTTATTTGATGTTCTGCGCAAAAAAAAATTGGTTAATGGTATTCTCGAGGCGCCGTGTTACAGTGCCTCGAACGTGCAGGGGAGGTGAACGAGTGCATCAAGTCACGTCACACGTGAGACGTGAGCGCTATCTGGAAGTTTGCTCGGAAAGTGAAGCTCGCGCTTCTGAGAAGGCCGTGTGCGCCTGTCTGAGATGTGATAAGGTTTCCGACCCAATGTGATGGGTGGGTGCCACAACGGCGTTGTTTTAGCAAAGCATTGGAAACGCTCGCCTTTTCGTGCAAGCGTTGCATGGTCAGCGCAGTGTGATAAACGGTACGATCCTTAGAATTACTTATGTATGCCTTTCTGGTAAAAGACATACATACAGAATATATACGTGTTGTTTTGGTACCTCAGATATGTGCAACAATTGCTTTTTAATTGACAATCACAGAAGTATGAACGCTGAAACTTGAGCAACTTTGGTGGGTGCTGCGGATGGCGTCAGCTTTTTAAAGTATCGGCTGGTACCGTTTGAAATACGCGGTACCGTGCAGTGTTGCCGACTCTAGAAAAATTCCTAGATCTAGGGCTTTCTGCGGTATTCAGGGAAAAGGGCACATTTGTCAACATCTAGGCAAATTTATCGCTTCCACGCGTTGCAAGCAGATCGACGGACGCATAGAAATTCATACAATAATACTTGTATAAAACCCCAAGGACGGAGGGACGTCCCACCCACAACCTCCTTTTTGTTCCTTCTTCCACCTTTTCTCTTTTACACACTCCCAAAAGCGCTGTGTCATGCCCAGTAGTGGTGTCGAGGAGTGCAAGGGGGTACGGGGCTGGTCACCGTCCCCAATGCTGTGTCAGCGCTTTCTTATGCCCCACTTTATTGCGCTTCATTCTGTGAAGTCTGTGTTCAGCGTCGATTGCCTGAATCCTGGTTTGAACCAAAGAAAAGGTGCTCTCACTTGAGCCCACCAAGTATATATGTGTTTTCTTTTACACCAACTTCCCATTTTCTCGCCTTTCATTTGCTGTATTATTTCTTTGGTTTTTTTTGTTGTTTTAGATGCGGAGCATCTAATACTCGAGGCTTGTAGTGCGGTGCCGTCCGCAAGCTTCCTCCTCCTTCTTCCACCATCTGTGCATCCCTTCCTCCTCTACACACCGCGCGCGCTTCACTCCTCCACCATCTGTGCACCCTTCCTCCTCTACACACTGCGTGCGCTTCTCCTCTTCACGAACATTCGCTAGCTGTATAATGTAGCGCGCATGCGCCGTCACGCTTCGAGAACATCGGCAGCTGACGCGCGCGCATGCGCCGTCGCGCTTCGAGAACATCGGCAGCTGACGCGCGCGCATGCGCCGTTGCGCTTCTCCCCCT
The DNA here is from genome assembly GCF_043290135.1 of Rhipicephalus microplus. Taxonomy (NCBI): domain Eukaryota; kingdom Metazoa; phylum Arthropoda; class Arachnida; order Ixodida; family Ixodidae; genus Rhipicephalus; species Rhipicephalus microplus. The sequence continues at coordinate 101,029,929 of NC_134701.1, forward strand.
TCTCGAACATTCGACAGCTGACAGTGCATGCGCCGTCGCGCTGTATATATACTCAAGGTCGGTGCTCACTCGCTCAGTTGCCGCTCGTCGGTTGGTTTGTACGGCGCGTCGACGTCCGAGGTCGCAATGATCGACGTCCCTTCGACCAGCGCCGGCCAAAGTGGCATCTAAAAGCCATCGTGCTCAAAGTTAGTCGCAATAAATAAACACCGCCCTTTCGCATACGTGTCGTACGTGTTCACTCATTTAACACCCCTCCTACAACTACGTTAACCAATTTAGCCAGCGACCCAAGTAAGTCGCAATTTAACACCCCATTTCACAACCACGTTAACCAATTTAGCCATCGACCCAAGTAAGTCCCACTTTAACACCCTGTTAACCAATTATATGCTCCGCATCCTCCTCAGTGTTCCCCCGAGGGAAGCTGCGGGCAATTTTTTTATGCGTTTCCTTTTTTTTCGAACGCTGTCACGTTGCTAGTGAGCTGGCCCGTGGAGCCATGTGATTGCGCCAAAGTCACCAAGATTTCTGGGAAAAGCGCAGCCGGAACCGTATGCTGCATGTGTGCGGTTATTTGCACAGCTGAAAAAAAAAGTTGAAAAAACAGTGCCTGGTAGAAGAATGCAAGAACATATTAGGAACGAATATATGGCGGTCAACAATTCTAGAGAACTTAACTTTTCGTTACCATTCAGCAGGCGGCGAGGAATGAATTTTCACATGGTATAATACGCTTTCATGCTTGAACTATTTTTCGTCACAACATCCTGCATCAGATATTATGACAAAGATTGAGGATGACGTTTTTCAAGACATTGTTTGTAATTTAAGTAAGCGTGCATCAGTTTATGTTTTATATGAACACCACCAAGAATTTTCTGCGCGAGAGTTGAAAATTAACAGAATTGATTATTAATTTTTGAAAGCTTGCTCGCCGGTATATTTCACGTAGTGCGCTGTATATTCTCATTTTGTTTATTATTATTATTATTATTAGTATTATTATAATTATTTGTAACTGGCATGCTATTACAAGTGCACTGTATTGTAGTGTAAGATTTTCATGTTTTGCATTAAACTGCTAGCAGCGTTTGTAAGTATATTTTGATACTTTATTCTTTCTTCAACCTTTACACAATGCCTTTGTCTTGGTGACTTGTATAAAATACTGCGATACTACATGTCCTCCCCCCTCCTCCCCCTAAATGTGATGACCGCGTACCTTCGTGATTTTGTGGGATAAAATATGTAAAGCTTTTCAATTTGTACTGCAACATTTTTTCACCTTCAGCACAGTGAATATAGTGAATATTATTGAAGTAATGCCCTCATGAATTATAAAAGTTAATGTTTTATAGTTTTACATAGGACAAACACATATAAGTCTTCGCAAACTATTTCACAAAAATCTAGGAAAATTTAGGGAATTTTTTCTAGAGAGGGAAAGAAATGGCAGCATATCCACAGGATGAATCATGGAGAGCGGGGCGAAGCATTCGTCCGCCCATTCGTTATTGCTTCCGGCCGTCCATGCGTTCGTCTGTGTGATCGACCATGCATCCATCCGCTCGGCCATGCGAGCGTCTGTTCGTGTGTCCACACGTCCATCCATGTGTCCGTCCCTGCGTTCGTCCATGCATCCACCCCTGCGTCCGTTCATGCGTCCATTCGTCCGTGCAGCAATCTATGCGTCCGTCCATGCATCTGTCTGTGTCTATTCTCCATCTAGTCAACCCTTCAAGTACCACCATCTCGAGATTATTCAACAATTTCTCTGACTTTTGTGTGCCCGGTAACTACAACAGAATCTCTTCATTAAAAGCCCAAAGCCAGCCAAGATGTAAGGCCTTCTCCACCGGGAGTTAAGGGCGCACAAGAGATCGTTCACTTTCCTCCTCTCCGCAGATCAAAGTACGCGTGAGAGATGAGAACCACCGCTAAAGTCTCTGAAAAAAAATTGGCAGATCCCACGTACAGAGGGAATCAATGATATGCGATGGAAGAATGAGGAAGGTTGATATGCCACTTAAAAATAACCACAACGTTATGAGGTGGAGGTAAATTATGCCGTACACGACTTCTGTTCATGATTATCATGTTTTCATGTGTCTTTTACCTTCGTAATCTATTCATGTCACGTGATACCGAATTTAGTATATGTGGAGCTAGCGAAATGACCACGAGCTTGCTGTGAGCGTGGTATGTTGTCATGCACTTACATGACACGCGTGCCAGGATTGTCATGTTTACACCAATCATGTATTTTTTAATCTACTCACGTAACGTAACACCGAATTTGGTGTCTGTGGAGCTAGCTAGCTAAATGGCCGTGAGCGCACCATGAAGAACCCAATACTCCAATGTAGCGTGGCGCGCGCGCACGCTGGGCACAGCGACGGTAAGTTAGCAAAATGAGCACTCAGGAGTCTGAAGCCGGGCGCGACAACCGTCTGTCAGCGTGGCCCGACGGCAACCGGTGCGGAATGCGACATGCTGCATTTCGTGCCGATGCACGAAATGCAGCATGTACGAAATGCAGCATTAACCAGACAACACTGCGTCTCTCTCACAGGCGGTACGCGCCTGCGAGTATAAGGCAGGAACGGCGTCTGGCGTGCCAACGCTGGCGTGACGCAAAGAAATGAACGCTGGCAAGCACGCGCACCACGTCATGTCGAAATGTATTGTCGCCTTGGCTGTGGCGTGTAGTCATGTTCTCGCATGACACGCATCTGATGATTGTCATAATTGTACCAGTCACATACCTTCGTCATCCATTGACGTCACGTAATACCAAATTTGGCATACGTGAAGCTAGCGAAATGGCCGTGAGCGCATCATCAGAGTGGCATGTAGTCATGTTGTTGCTTGACAGGCATGTCGTGATTATTATGTTTGGTTGTGTCATTTACCTATGTCTTCCACTATCATTGCGTATACCGAGTTTGGTAGGTATGAAGCTAGCGAAACGGCCGTGAGCGCATCATGAGCGTAGCTTGTAGTCATGTTGTTACATGATACGCATCTAATGTTTATCATGTTTACACTAGTCTCATACCTTCATCGTCAATTCACGCCCCGTAATACCAAACTTGGTATAAGTGAAGCTAGCGAAATTGCAGCCTGTGCATCATGAGCACGACATGTACTCATGTTGTTACATGACACGCATCTCGAGATTATGTTTTCACCAGCCACATACCAGCGTCATCTATTCACGTACTGTAATACGAAAGTTGTTATATGTGATGCTGCGAAACGGCCGCGAGCGCATCATGAGCATGGCATGAAGTCATGTTGTTACATGACACGTACGCTAATCATTATTTTTCTGTAAGGGTTGTCGCTTGTGTTCACCATGCAATCATGTCATACCATACCAGTTTTCCAACATTGCCATGTGAACGAAACCACCGCATGAGCTACAGGACTATAAAATGTAAATCATGACATTCATGTCATACATATAATGATTTTCCTGTCACAACTAGTTTACGTGTTTTTCATACGGTGTTGGTATGCCATACGAAGTTTGGTATCTATACCATTATCGAAACGACCAGGAGAGCTAAAATTTCTAGGTGGCTAGATAGATAGATAGATAGATAGATAGATAGATAGATAGATAGATAGATAGATAGATAGATAGATAGATAGATAGATAGATAGATAGATAGATAGATAGATAGATAGATACAATCAAAGTCACCGAAGATTGCTAAGAAATGCTTCTGGTGTAAAAAAACAAGAGCACCGGGAACAACTTGGACCAAACGCCACCGCGTGGCAGAAGACGTAACGAGTTCACCCTACGCCCGGCTGCGTAAAATATAAAGCAGTAGCATATAGCGTCGAGTTCAGCATTCCCGATACTTCACTGAAATGCAAAACGTAGCTCAAACTCAAAAATTTTGTTCTTTCACACTTGTGATGTGTATATGTGTGCGTCCTTGTTTAGACTTTTTCTTCGTGCTTCCGCGGCGTGGTACAAGTTGCCGCTGCTTGTCTTTATTCGTGTTACATTTCAATATCTTAGGATTGGATTCATTGCTTCGTGCTTGCCTCGGAACTCTGATATTTTGTGAATGTGCAACATATATTTTTCTCCTTAAATAATCTTCCCGCCCACTTCAGTATAAAGGCCAGACCTTGTAACATGTATTACCTTGAGCTTGATAGTATTCACAAAAAGTAGGTCGATATGAGAGAAACAGAAAACGTCTAATATGAACCTGAGTATAGAGGCTGCCAAACAATTTCATTGTGTTCCTGAAAAGCCTTTTATTAATATCACGCTTATGTTATTTTCCTCACGGGACAAAGCGCTGTAATTCAGAGTGCTAACGGGCGTAGGTCTTGTAGTAGATATGCTGCATTTATTTCGCTTCTTACGCACATTTCTAAAATGTTGCTGATAGAAGCAGCAAGATATATCCGTAATGCTTTTCTTATGCTCTTTGCGTACAGATGTGTCCTTGTGGCACACTTTAATAAGGTTTTATCCCATTGTTTGAAAGTTCCTAGAAAAACACCGAAAAGAAAAGTTTCGTAACTCGAGAAGTTGGCGTGAAGACTTTCGAGGCAGAAATCCTATTACCTCTAGGCCATGGACAAGCTTCTTTTTAGCTGCCTGCGTTTCGTGCTTCTGCCGGGTGGTACGGAATGCGATGAAGGCTCCTCGGTTCCGCAGGATATTTCAACACAAACAAAGAGTGTTTTTTTTATTTTTAGGAAACGCAGGAAGGCAAACAAGAGGGCTTGTGAACTTTACTCTCGTAGCGGATTACAATGAAAAGCTTGTTTTTCTCCAGTAAGACATCTCTGCACTCATAATTATGGCTGATGTTCTTTCTTTACTATAGTATACAATGGAACAAAATGGCATAAAACATCTAGCAGCTAGAGTGAGCTCTTTTAGTGGTCGCTTGAAATATACACATTTGACGGGGATTCTTCTGCAGCTGGCAGCTGGCTTACCAGGTATGCATTATAAAGTGGTGCCCAGCAATAAGTCTACGTTTTCAGCGTGACCATTGTGACTCGCACTGAGGACGCCTTGGCTTGGTGGAGTGTTGTGTTGTATGATACCAAGGGTTATGGTGTATTGCTTTCACGAGAGATAAATCCTTGTTACTTGTCCTCATCTAAAAAAGACACCTAAGCGCGATAGATGGATAGACGTTCGTGTCGAAGAGACGCCAGTACATGACCATTTCTGAGTGCATGAAAGCTCATGTGGATCTTTGCTTACTCGCTGTGTTCCAGGACTCGAAAGCAATCGCCACGATTCGCACCCTTGCGCTTTCAAGAGAATGGTTGGAAGCGTGGGTCACCAGAATTCTGATATGGCGGATGGTGCCTTACCTGCTATCGTCGTGAGCACTAGTGCAGCTCGGCATTTGTGAAGCACGTATCATTGTCTTTCACGAGGCGATGGAATAATATGACGGCATCGGCTCCTCTTCTCTAAATAAAGTATGTGTTTTATAGCAAAAGCTGTTCTGAGATTAGAAAAAGGGACGCGTGCGCCATAGTTGTCCGCCTCTACCGATGTTCGTACCCACTATCGAATGAAAAAAAAAATGAAGGAAATAAAAATACTAATGACAAAGTGGTATTCGAACTAGGGTCCCCTGCGTACCAGTCAGCCAGTCTCATGAAACGCGCTGTTCTTTCCTGTGTTTCTGGTGGAACGTCCCTCACAATAATACAAGATAAATATGTTACACTACACAAAAAGCATGACTCAAGAAACGCTTCAAAGGCCATCAAGCACTGGTAAAGGACATCAACGCGCAAAACTCCGTCATAGTAAGCAGGGCGCCTACGCTTTCTAAACATGAAGGAACACCATCATCTCTTTTTACTACCTCGAGAAACGTTGATAGACATTTTTTAAATACTGTCTTGCTGGTCACCTGTGAGGGTCACAGTGAGATTCAGTCATCCGAGAGCACCATGTACTGTCTAAATGGGTCATCTTGTATAAATCAAATGGTAATCCGTCGTCATTCTGTAGTGATAAACACTACACCCCACGAAAGTCTGAAGAAAATTCTCTTTTATTTGTACTCTGCAAAACAAACCAAAAGTCTACTCCTTCATAATGCCTAGTTCACACTGAAACATCCGCTTTCTACAGCGACCGAAATTCCCCTGCCGCCGAAACGCAGCGTCGTTCGCACTGGACGCGCCCCGCGCCGCCGAATATGCCATCTACTACGGGGCGAACGCGCGATGGATGCGCTGTCACCCGGTTGTTGTCGTGGCTCGCAAACGCCACTACGCTATCCGGTGGTGTATACTTCGACGATTCTCGTACGCAAGAAGCAAGAAAAGACAGTACTGCTTACATTGCTGGCAAGTGGTTGTCTTGTAATGAACGAAGAGCAGAAAAACCACCGACGCCAGCGGCGTTGGTGGGTTTGTTTTGCTCTGCAAGACCGCAACAAGCTCGGTCACGCCAACAGCAAGCTCGGTCACCTTTTTCACGAAATACGGAGGCGAAGTAGGCACAGAGAAGGTTAAACTCCCGTTGGTTTCAACATTCAGTTACGTGCACTTCGGCATAACAAGTGAGTAGGGCTTGGCCGCCATTTTTCAAAATTCCATGACTAGCGCTCCTATTGGTCCGCGGTGAGCGATTGGGCGGCAGACGCCACAAAAATCAGTCCGAGAGCGATCGGCGCGGAGAGGGCCCTTTCGGCGGATCTCGCCGCCGCCGAACCGGATTCGCAGCACTTTCAGCGGCCGGAATGCTCAGTGTGAACGCGGCATAACAGTGTAGAAAAACGCGGTCAATTGTTCCCGGTTTGTCACAGAATAGACAGTTCGATCCTCATAACATATAAAAACCTCTCTCTTCTAGAAAGGTTCTTGCGGGAAGTGAGGATGATGATATGTGAGATTGCAACGTCGCAAAACCACCATATGAATATCGGAGACGTCGTAGTGGAGGGCTCCGGAAGTTGCGACTACCTGGGACTCTTTAACCTGCACGCAAATTTGAGCACACAGGTTTACAACATTTTTACCTCCATCAAAAATATAAAATAGTTGCTACTTGGACTGGTTGGTATTGCAGTTTTGAAAGAAATATACTTCTTTAGTGTGCAGGGAAAGTTTTCAGAAGAAAGATAGAGCCGAGAGGTAGGGCAGAGCGCACTCTCTCCTATCTTTCGGCTCTATCTTCCTTCTGAAAACCTTCCCTGCGCACTAAAAAAGTATATTTCTTTAAAAAATCAAATATGTAGCCGCTGCAGCTAGTATTCAATCTCGTGACCAGTGCGTCAGCAGCCGAGTACGTTAGCCACTAGACCACCGGGTGGGGCTCTTGCGGGAAGTGTTCTGTTGTGTAATTTAAAAAGAGCCTTTTAGGGGCGAAGCTCCTTATGGCGTGGCTTGTGCGTCCCTCGTAGTACGTAACTACCAATGGCACATACCAGAAATAGGTATAACATTTGACCTCCAAGGTGGTGCCGGTGAGAGATTTCTTCTGTGCGTTGTTTAACAATAAAAAATAGTGCTCAATGTACATTCCAATGGCTGCTAATGGGGAATGAGAGACAGGAGCATTCGGCTTTTAGTCAACGCGCACGCTGCGGTCTCCATTAGCAGCCATTGGCATGTACATTGAGCACTATCGGACAAGAAAGGGCTGCTACATTATACTCGTTGGGTGTAACCTCCTTAGTTTTAGAAAGGATTAGCGAGCGTTGAGCCGCAGGGCCATGAATACAGTGAACTAGTATATACCACGAACTCAAGGTGGTTGAAGGTGGGTGTGATGGTTAAGGAACGTTCGTCACTTTGTTTGTTGATAGCGGACGAGAAAGGATTAACTTGAACTTTTTATTTCATGGCATGGGTGGAACGGCTGACGGCGCACGGATACGCTACCGTGTGCAGCGCCGTTGAGTCGGACGTCGCGGCCAACCCAGCAGTCAGGGTCGGAACTCCGGAGGTCCAAGATCAGGCCACGGCTCACGAGGACCACACCCAGTAGGCCTCGCCCACGAACATGCTCCCGGCCACTGCACCCAGGCAGGAGCCGTTCGGCAGGTCTCGGCCTTGGACCTTGAACAGACACACCGGAGCTCGACCTGGCCGACACGTACGGGTCTCACGTCAGGCTCAGGAACGCTGCCAGGAACTCGTCCTCTCGAGCGGTGCACCGCTTCCTCTGCCTTCGTGGCCTCAACCCTCGAGCTCTCTTTTCCGCACGTTCCTTCTTCTTGGCCAGGGCACCACCAGGTACCCTCGGGTGCACCCTGCAGTTCATGAGCTCGTGGCCCACGTCCGAGTCTGGCGCGTCGCTCGGCACCACTCGGCGATCCTAGATTCAGCCAGCAACTCCCCTGGCATCTGAATCCTCGGCCACCCTGAACCTCGCCCGGCTCCATGGTCCTCCGTACACACGCCCGCGTCTCGCCCGGCAGAACATCTCGCTCGTCCCTTGCCGAAGTGCGATGCTCTGGTGCCACCGGCGCTTGATGGCACGGGTGCGACTACGGAGCAGTCAACCCGCATCGGAGACGCGATGCTCCATGCGGGGAATGGCCAGCCCGTCCAGCGAAGAGCGTGCGCCGAGACGCGATGCTCGACGCAACCGTGACCATTAGCCAGGCCACGTTCATCGCTGTGTCGAATGGCTGACCGTGGAGACGCCTCGCCGAGATCCGCGATGCCCTCGGCAAGGAAGAGAACAGCAGGCCAGGCCGCGCCCCGAGATGCAGTACTCCTGCCGGCAATGCCGCCCCAGCTGGTGGTTGGACGGCAGCAGCGTGGACGGCCGCGTTCCCTGGCCGGAACCTGGATCGCCTGCGTCTGACGCTTCGGCCCGCTGTCTCCCGTCTGCTGCTGCTTCGGCTCGTCCCCAGCCACAAAGCCCACTGCCACGTGATGGTCGCCGTGGCCCAATCGTGGCACGCCACCTCTATGGGCCACCACAGGTCATGAGCTGATTCGCTGACACTCACGCGCACATTACACGCGCCTTGCCCCACACTTCCGTCGTTGTCGTTTTCTTCACTCATCACAGTGGGAAGTAGACCCGAAGCGCAAGCCGTCAGAAAGTGTACGTGTGCCACCTCTCGTTTAGTCCTTGGAATGTCCACTGAATGGCGGTGCTTCTATATGGAGAATATATGATTAAAAGATGCGAGATGGTGGGACTTGGAGTGTTGAATAACTGGACGAACGGACACACAAAGAATGCATGGATGGACGCATGAACGGACGCAGGGGCGGATGCATGAACGAACGCAGGGACGGGCGCACGAACAGACGCATGGACGGTCACACAGATGGACGCATGGACGGACAAATGCTTCGACCCACTCTCCATCATTCACTCCGTGGATATGCTGCCATTTTTTGGGAGCTACCTGCGTCTTTTTACTCCTTTAGGTACACTTTGACCCTCGCGCTTTGTATTTTGATCCTTGCGCTTTGTAGTTCGGCTACTTTGAGTCTATCTATCTGTCTATCTATCTATCTATCTATCTATCTATCCTTCTATCTATCTATCTATCTATCTATCTATCTATCTGTCTGTCTGTCTATCTATCTATCTATCTATCTATCTGTCTATCTATCTATCTATGTATGCATCTATCTATCTATCTATCTATCTATCTATCTATCTATCTATCTTTCTAGCCGCCTATGACTTTTAGCTCTCCTGACCAAACATCTTATGGCATAACGTGACTGTATGAAAAACATTTTACTAGTCATAACATGAAAATCATGACAAGGATGTCATGAAGTCATGATTTACATTTCACGGTCCTGCAACTCTTATGGTGGTTTCGTTCACATGGCTTGTTGCAAAACTGGTATGGTATGACATGATTGAACGGTGAACACAAGCGAATGACCGTTACACGAAAATCATGACATGCGTGTCATGTAACAACATGACTACATGCCAAGCTCGTGATGCGCTTGCGGCTCTGTCGCTAGCATCAAATATACAAAATTCCGTATTACTGTACGTGAATAGATTTCGAAAGTATAACACTGGTGCAAACATGAGAAACAAAAAATTCGTGTCATGCAACAACATGTTTATATGCTACGTTCATGATGTGCTCGTGGCCGTTTCGCTAGCTTGGCACATGCCACATTCGGTATTACGTGATGTCAATGGATGACGAAGTTATGTGACTGGTGCAAACATGATAATCATAAGATATGTGTTATGTGAGAACATGACTAGATGTCACAGTCAAGGCGCCAATATGATTCAAAGTGACGTGGTGCGCGTGCTCGCCAGCGTTCATTTCGACGCGTCACGCCGTTGTTGCGACACCAGGTGCCGGTCCTTCACTATACTCGCAGACACCCACCGTGCTGCGTTGCTTTGACGCATGCGCGCTTCAGTGCGTGTGGCGTCCTGCCATCACAAAAAGAGGGAGACGCAGTGTTGTTTGGGTGTCTTATTTTGCACAGCAGCGTGTTGCATTTCGTACCGGTGTTTGTCAGGCCGCGCCGGTGGACGCTGGTCGCGCCGGTCACGCCGGTCACGCCTGGCGTTAGACTACAGAGTGCTCACATTTTGCTAACGTAGCGTCGCTGTGCCCAGCGCGCGTGCGCGTCAGCGCTACATTGAAGTATATTAAGGTCTTCATGATGCATTCATGGCCGTTTTGCTAGCTTAATATATACCCAATGGTCAAATGACGGCAAGATTTTCATGCATAACACTGTGGAACATGCTGCCTGTTGATCTCAAATTGTACTCTTTTACTAAGCGCTTGGAGGTCTTATTGTTAAATGGCTTATGACTTGAATGTTTTCTTTTGGGTTTCTTTGTATCAAGTAAATTGTCACTATTGCTCAAATGACCCTGCGCTTTTGCACCATTTTCTTTTAAATATTCCTGTGATTTCGTCGCTGTTTGCTGACTGAAAAGCTAATCCTCTTTTTACTTTATGTTAGTAGGTCCCCCGGACAGTTTTTACTTTGGGACTTCCGATTGTTCATTCGCAATGCAAATAATGTATTATTTAAAAATTGTACCTATTTTAAATAAACAACAACAACAACAAATTTGGTGTTACATGACGTCAATGGATGACGAAAGCATATGACTGTTGCAAACATGATAATCCTGACACGCGTGTCATGTAGGAACATGAACACATATTCTGCTCATAGCGTGCTCGCGGTAGTTTCACTAGCTCCACATATACCAAATTTGGTATCAGGTGACGTTAATAGATGACGAATGTAAGCAACGCATTCAAACATGATAATCATGACACGGAGCTCATGTATGGCATCATTTACCTCCACCTCGTAACGATGTGCTGATTTTAAAATTATATACCAAACTTTCCTGTTTGTGCTTATTATATCATCGAATTCCACCGTACGTGGAATGTCCCAATTTTTCTTCTTTTCAACTGACCACATGTAGTTAGTCGAAAAACAGACAAACAAAAAACACAAGCTTACCACAACTTCGTCCATGTCACCTTGTACTGCACCAGTCTTCACTTGAGTGCCCACAACAAACTCAAGCAACAGTACCTAGTTTTAGTTGACACGCTGTTAACAGGAAAGAATCTCTTGTCTCGCGGAAAAAATATGTGTTGACTGACCGCTTCACGAACGGATGGACTGACCAAAGGCGTCCATTTTTCACCAATCTAAACATGCTTGCATTACTGAAAGTTTCTCAGTTAAACCCCAAACAAATATTAGAAACACTCGACGAAATTTTCGTACCTTAACCTGTGAGCAGTAGAGATGCTTAAGTTACCTTTCATCTAATTGCGTTTTCTTTTACTTTTTTGTTTGCTGTTTTTATATTCATCAGTATTTTTGTATAACTCAAGTTGCACAGTGAAATGTTTAAGCTCAGTTTTTGTCCATTTATTTTCATGGCTGCAAAAAGTTCTGAGGTTAAAGTCCGAAATTGATGCTAAAGCTCAAATAACTTACCCCAGTTTATTCGGCTTCCTGTAACTTCAGCGAAAAAGTTTAGAATCTCTTAGTGCTTCTTCATTGCCTTCGTAAGAATTACTACATGTCCCAACATCGTTAACATGTGTGTGTTGTTTGACCTCTGAGGATTGTAATCTAAACCAACTAATGACATGGTTCTTCTGTATCGACAGCTATAACGTTTCAATGTCGATGCGAAACAGCAGTCCTCTAGCAAGGCAACCTCGATGCACTGAGAGCTAAATTTTAATAGGGGAGCCCGAAAGCATGTATTACCTCCACACCATCTACAAGCATCTTACCAACTATAATGTGCTTCAGTACCACAAAAAAAAGAGCATGGGTGACATGATAAAATGATTTGTCCGGATCCAGCTGCAGCATGACCACATGAGCTTTCGTCATGTTGGTACATTTGCAAATAGCCCGCGTTTATAGAAAATTGGTTACTATGAAACGACCTTTGATTTCACAAGTTTGGTGTGGACTGACAATAGTATTTACTACTGACCAAAGTCTAGCAACCAATATATTCTTCATTGTCTTGTAGTCTACGTTTGTCAGTGTGATCGGCCTGTACGCTCTGACGTGCCTAAACTTTTCAAGCTCCTCTGTCTTCGGAATCAGAACTGTGCATGACCCACCAATGGGCAGTGGTTCTTTTTTACTCATAAGCCCAACTAAACACGCCTGTGAGTTTAGGTTCGAAATTCACTGTAGGGACTATTGTACCACGTGGTACAAAGATCATCAGTTTCCAGAGACTCGCCACAATTTCATTCAGTAATCACCCGTTCAACTACATATGCAAATATAAATAATTTGAAAGAACTTTGACTTCATCACTTTACATATTCACTCTAAATATTTTGCTTTAAATTTCTCTATATTTACCTGTCTACTTGCAAAAAGGTTTTCAAAGTGCTTTGAAAACACAGCTGAAGTTCTATCAGTAACGGTTACTACGTGACCGTCCTTCTCTTACTTTTTAAATGTGATTCCTTCGAGGGCGGATTTTTTCCAATCCTAACGTTATTTTCTTAGGCGTCTCTCCAGCAGCTAAAGCCTCAGCTCTAGCGCGAACGAGTCCACCGCGGTAGTATGGCTCGTCCTGCAGTTCAGGATTTTGTTTATTGTTGCGTATGTCTTATTCAAACTTTCGTGTATGTTTGCAGATCAAGCCATTTAATCTTTTAAAGGTTATTCGTAGTTTCTTTTTCTTTCTTTTCTTTTCGCAACTTCATGCGTAAGACCGATCACCAGCAGTCATTTTTATTGGCTGTTAACTCATCTTCCTGCAATGTCGGCCTCGTCAATCATATTTATTTCATAGATGCAGTCCGTTACCTCATGCAAAAGTATCGTCAATATGTAAAGTAGCATTCATTTTACACAGCTTGAAGAAAAAATCCCCCTTTAGTTCTCCCCTATAAAATAATAAACTAAAAAATGATTGCTAAAATAAATTAGGCAAACAGCATAGCAGTGTGTAGTTATTTCAGGTGACACGTTAATGACGTCTAGGTGAGCGTTGCTTTTCTCCTGAAAAGGCGTGAATCACACATCCCGCATTCTCTTTATACAGCCACCCACGTCTTTTAACGAGAATTTGGTAGTCATGTTATGTAGCATCATGCCGCTTTTGTCGCACACTAGGGGTCTGTTTGATTGGTCTTACGCAGTGGGAACAAAGTTCAACTCACCAAATACTACCGAGATCTATTCCAAAATTAAGTGTTTGTTTAGCTGTGAAAAAAGGAACGTGCTTTTCTCGCAAAAGGTCATACAGAGTAGGCCAATGATATTCATTAAAACAAAATCACAAGAAACCTATTTACTAGATTGGCCGTTAACGTGTTAATGAAGAAGACACAGCCTGCAGACGTTTCTATGCATGACTTACAAGGTGGTAGTGACGCGCAATAAATCTCAGCAGCATGTTCCGGGTTTGTACGTCACCGTTTACTTTCGCTTCTTGTACAGCTAGTACATTCAGATCTTGATCCACGAGCAGCCTATAGATTCGACTTTGTTTCCGCTTCGCAGCAACATCACGAAAATTTAGCATTGCCACTCTTCGTGCCAGTGCAAAATTCAAGGTTACACGGTGAAGAAGTTAGCCCGTGACAGCTTACCTTAAGTGTCTAGTATGGAAGTAGAAATTTCCGGAGCCTTCAGGTAGAACCCTGCCACTGGAGGGCTGTGGTGCCTTGTGGTTGGCAAAACTGGGCTTGGATGCAGCCTTGTGTTACTGCGTCGGAACGAAGATGCCTTCGTCAGTGGCCCATCTTCATCCTTTCCACTGGACACCTCGCTCCCTGCTGCGTACTATTTGTAGGGTGTTTTACTTGGGGCCTCAGCATTGGTGCTTTTAGTAGTCACTTAAATTTCTTTGGTTGGTTCCACTGCCTTGTGTTCTTTTCGGCTGTGCTTGTGCAGCCTTCCTATGTTCGGCACGCTGCGTCTTTCATAAAAAAAAACCTTAAGAGCTGGTACTCTCGACTGAACCCCGTTGCCGCTGTACCAGCTGCAGCTTCTAGTATCATCAAGTCCCCTGGCCCCTTCGCAGCTTCCTTACCATCTTTCGCGTCCATCGCCAACACCTTCTCCGTCTTTACCTTCGTATGGTCCGATCGCTGACACGTACGTAGGAATACACTCATTTCCACTGTGGCCGAGCCGACGACAGAGTGAGCATTGAGGGGCCATACCCTCTCTTCTAACATGGTCTGTGTCTTCTCGTCGCAAATACAGCACTCGCAGATTCAGGTAACACCGGCAAGATCAATTCACCGGCTACCCTAATTTGGTGGGGGATATCTTATATTCACGCCACAAGCTTAAAAAGCACAGACTGCGTGTTTCAACCCACGTCGGTGACTCTTTGGACGCACCAATGATCCCGAACGACAACACCATTCGGCCGTCTACATCGGTGAAACCATAGAACAACCAATGAAGGGGCAGCCACACCTGCTGATCCTGGTGGCCTACGATGATGTATCATTGCCCCTTAACCTCCAGCTCCTTCACGTCCAGCAAACGCTGCATTGTTTCAGCGTTGCTCATGGTGACAACCTAGAAATGATTTATCTGGTAGGCCTCCAGGACCTACACCTAAGACAGCAGTCTCTTTGGGCCTTGCACCTCTATGAAATTATATACTCCATACGGTCTTTATCGCAGAACGCCGCGTAAAACCACGGCGTTTTGTGCGACATGACTCTTTGGCAGTAGGCGAAAAATAAACTCGTCACCAGTATCTTGATATTCAGTTATCCTGCTTCCGCCGCTATTCTGTTCTGCAAACGCCGCTGCATCGGGGCACTTAATTCCTGCGTCGGACGCGTGTCAGTGCCGATGAAGGAATGACCGAGCCACGCCGGTGCTCTGAAACTTCATTACAAACTGACCCTGGGGCGGCTTGTTGCCAGCAAAAAATTTCTCAATTTGAGTAATAAAGCATTTTAAAGCAACAAAGGACCAACGAGAGGCCAAACAATGCGAATTGAGTAAGGAGTGGGTCATCAGAAGCTCCAAGCTCGGCCCCTAATGTTTCTCACATAAATACCTCTAAGAAAATCTTGCGAGAGCGTCCATGAGAATTTCTTAAGGGGCCTCGTTGAAGCGATGGAATGACGATATATGTGTCTGTGAGGCTTGTGTTGAGCGAGGCTTTGCCTCAAAAACGTATACGACTTCCAAATAAATGTTCTTTGAAATCAAACATTTATAAGTGGATCTAGTTCATGCAAGTTATATTCTAAAATTAAAGTTAACTCATATCGACAACACTACCAAATGGCGAAAAAAGAAACAGGTGGCCTAAAACGGCAGAAGAAACGCTGGCATTTTTGTCTGCCTACAATGTTTTGTGGGAAGACGAAGAACTTCTCCTTTTTAAGGTAGATTTCGATCTAGGCTATTATTGATTACTAAGACAAATACTGTAGAGTAAGCACAGATCAGTGATCATCAAAATTTCTGTCTAAAATTTGTAACGCCTTCAATTTGTGATTTACTTTACTCTAAAAGGGAATAATATTTTATAACACCACTCCAGGAGCTCAATGGCCTTCCAGCCCTTGGCCCCAACGTCATCACCAACAAGCTTCTACGCAACCTGGATGATCCCTCCGTCACATACCTCACCGACACTATCAACGAAATATGGAAAAATGATGAGATACCCGATGCTTGGAAACTAGCTCACATGGTTCTCATACCCAAACCGGGACAGGCGCCGAGCCTTGATCACCTACGCCCCATATCTCTCATGTCGTGCGTGGGCAAAGTGGCTGAGCACGTCTTCCTCAACAGGGTTGGTCGATACCTCGAAGATAACGATTGCATCCCACACCACATGATTGGCTTCCGACTAGGGTTGTCCACTAAAGATGTCATATTACTCCTAAAGCATCAAATTCTAGATGGCGGAAGGACTCGCGACATCTGTGCAATACTCGGTGTCGATTTAAAAAGACCTTCATACTATAACGCACTCGTCAATCTTGAAAGCGATCGCAGCCCTCGGCCTAGGTCATCAATTTCACTACTTTATCCGCTCTTTTCTCACTCGTCACAGAGCCGTCCTCCGCGTAGGAGACCTAGTTTTTGAAGAAGTGGAGCTCGGACAGCAGGGCACTCTTCAGGGATCCGTCTTTTTGCCCACGCTCTTCAACCTAGTGATGATCTGGCTTTCCGAACGACTTTCGAAAATCGATGGGCTAAATCACACTATTTATGCGGACGATATAACCATATGGTGCTCTACAGGGTCGGATGGCTTCACTGAGTTCGCCCTGCAAGAGGCTATCGTCACCGCCGAGTCCTACCTCGACCACACAGGTCTCAGGTGCTCACCCGCGAAGTCGGAGCTGTTGAAATATTTGCCCAAACGCCGGGGTGCCAAGCCCAAAGGGTGGAAACTTCCGGCGGAACGCAATATCACCCTTAACACCAGAGATGGTCGTACTGCATCCAGGGTCGACACCATCAAGGTTCTCGGCATGATCATTGAGTCCCGCGGAACCGACGCCCAAATAGTACACAAACTCAGGACTGAGACTGAGAATGCCATACGACTCGCACGTAGAGTAGCCAACAGGCACCATGGTCTCAAAGACAACCTGCTGCGTCTCGTACACGCGTTTGTTTAGTGCCATTTTCCCTGCGTTGCCGCTATACACAAATGACTACGTGCTGAGCGCGATCAACTCAATGCGCTTATTCGCAAGGTCATCAAACGAGTCCTTGGCCTCCCTATCACCACTCCAACGTACAAACTCCTCAAAATTGGCGTACATAACACGCCAGAAGAAATCGCCAAAGCTCAGGAACGCGTGCGATTGACCCGACTCACCACCACCAAGGCGGGCCGCCATATTCTTCTCCTCGAGGGCAGCGACCCCTCAGAGTTGACTCTGATTCCCTGTGAAATCCGCGACCTAATCACGATCGCTCCCATTACACGAAATGTACACCCCAAATACAACAGAGGCAGGCGCCTTGCGCGGGTGACCGCCATTCTCAAGCGCATAGACATGGAAGCGGACAATGTCTTGTTCGTGGACGCCACTGCCTATCACAACAACCGAGCCTTCGCCGTGGTCGCAGTATCATCCGCGCAGCAGACTCTTACAATCTGCTACAATCCTCACCCGAAACCCCGAAGCAGCGCAGCAAGTAGCTATAGCTATAGCTATGCTCGACAACAAACGCGAATTTATCTACAGCAACTCCTGGCCGGCCATCAAAGCCTTCAAACGCGGAGTCATCTACGACCAGGCATTACGTATCCTGCGCAAAGCGGACCCGAGTGCCCTGAAGCACCACACTGTCATTTGGTTTCCCGTCCATTTCGACCAGGTGCCGGGTGGCCTATCCAACCTCAACGAGATCGCCCATGATGCAGCGCGCGCACTCACCGACCGCACCGCCACAGGGCAACCCCATCTTGCTGAGTTAGATATCAATCAGGATGCACCAATTACGTACAATGACATAACAAGGCACTTTTACCTGGAACGCCGCATTTTTCCGCCCCCCACATTCGAAACTTAACAGACTGCAGGCATTAACACTACGCCTATTACAGACACACACGTACATAAACCTTGCCAAGCATCATGTTTGTTATTCTCATGCATACCCCAGCGACACATGCCCATCATGTGGACACACAGCGACACTCGCACACAAGCTCTGAAAGTATAGACCAACTCCTCCCGACTCTACCTCAAGCAAGTGGGAGAGGTCCCTCAGGAGCTCACTTCTCGCCGACCAGCAATGAGCCGTCCAGCAGGTCCACGAAGCGGCCCCCAGGTACTCCCTGTCGGTCATTACGTGGGGCACGCCCGCTACGCGCTAAGCGCGTCTTGGAGGACTGAAATAAAGTTTTTTCATTCCATTTCACCGCTCTTATGTTGGCCGATCCGAGGTACCCATAATATTGACGTCAAGGTACCCAAAAGTGGACCTCGAAAAAGTAACACAATAATGTTTAAGATGCTCTAGAAAGATCGCCATTCCCAAGAGGTTTAAAAAAATTGGCAGCATATTTATGGAGTGAATGATGGAGAGAGAAGCGAAGCATTCGTCCGTCCATTCATTTTTGCTTCCGTCAGTCCATGCGTCCGTCTGTGTGACGGTCCATGCGTCCATCCGCCCGTCCGTGCGTGCGTCTGTTCGTGCGTCTGTCCCTGTGTTCGTACATGGATCTGCCCCTGCGTCCGTTCATGCGTCCATTCATGCATCTGTCAGTGTGTCCGTTCGTCCTTCTATTCAACACTCCAAGTACCACCATCTTGCATCTTTTCATCATATATTCCCCATAAAGGAACACCGCCATCGAGCGGACATTCCAACGACTAAACGAGAGTATAGCCCAGCGAGTATAACGTAGCAACCTTTTCCTGTCAGATATTGCTCAATGTACATGCCAATGGCTGCTAATGGGAAATGACAGACAGGAGAATTAGGCTTTTACTTTCTTACGGCTTGCGCTTTGTATCTGCTTCCCACCTTTAACCACCTCGAGTTCATGGTATATACTAGTTCATTGTATTCTTGGCACTGCGGCTCAAGGCTCGCTAAACCTTTCTAAAACTAAGGAGGTTACACCCAGTGAGTATAACGTAGCAACCTTTTCTTGCCAGATAGTGCTCAATGTACATGCCCTTGACTGCTAATTGGGATAGCAGCGTGCACTTTAACTAAAAGCCGAATGCTTCTGTCTCTCGTTCCTCTTTAGCATCCATTGACAAGTACGTTGAGGATTGTGTTTTATTGTTCAACAACGCGCAGAAGAAAGCTCTCACCGGCACTACCTTGGAGATCGAAATGTTACACTTGTCACACATTATACAATGGCTACGAGGAACTAAAGGGTGTTGCTATAAGAAGCTTCGCCCTTAAACGTTTAATTGGAAGTCATCGGCCCACCATTTGTGTTCTAAATATGTATAGGCTCCCGCCATACATACCCGATAACGCGGTCGTATCTTCTTTGCAGCCTTTTGGCAAAGTACGTGTTATAACTTATGTTACTCTGCAACAACGTCAGTCTACCTTTACTGGCACACAAGTGGTGAAGATGTAAATGACAGCGCCCGCATCGAAATTGATTTCTATTTATGGACGCCACATTAGGTTGGAGTACCGTAGAGTGCGTCGCTTCTGTGCGCGTTCCTGCAATGAAGGCGACAGGGCTGTGGCCTGTGCAACAATGTTTGGTCATAGGTTCAGTGCGTACGTACACGCTATGAATGAGTACTCTGAAGCTTGCAGAAAGTGGGCAGGGGATCACCCAACCAAACATTGTTTCAAGCGCAAATTATACGCAAATGCAGCTGAAAACACGCCGTCACCGAACTCAGAAGATTTTCCAACGCTGAAAGAATCTATCTCAAGCTTTTCAAGTGAGGCCAAGCAATCTAGAACCTATGAAATACGGCGTCCTCAATAGAGAACGACACGAGCCAAGACACCAGGTCATTGGGAGGTAGAGAGCCTGACAGAAGAATTCTTAAACGCACAATCGGTAGGAGCTACTCGCATCAAGCCGGTTAGTAATTCAGACGGGGAAACTACCGATGAGCTGCCTGCTCAGAGGCAACGTGAGCACTCAAATGAGAGTTCTGTGGAGGCGTCCAGTGGTATTTTTCCTTGCTAGGCAGATTCAAAACTCGACATAACTGTAGCGCATCGATGGTGTCTGAGGAGCGCCAAACGCCTGACGACCAAGTACCCATAAAAAAATTTGGCAGATCCCATGTACCTAGGAATCAACTATAGGCGAAGCATGCGGAAAGGAGATGACCATGTTGCAATATTTTCATTTAGTGGCAAGTCATGAAGTGACGCTAAATATATATACAAATTATGCACGCACAGACATATGTTGAAGAGTTACAGATGTTTATATAACAAGTTCGTTGCACTTGGGCAAACATGCCGGCTGGAACATGCGTATTAACAATACGAGAAGCTGAATGAAGCGCTGATGCTCGTGAGGATGCTGGCCCTATACACTGCCACATAAATCAACCTCAGCGCATGGCAACTAACCACAATTGACGTTAACACAACGTAACGGCTGTATGAAAGGAGTACCTATATAATGTTTATATAATTGGGTAGGCAGCACTGCAACCACTATTGACGTTTCACGAAGAATAGCCTCTATTTGAAAAGCAGTTCCGAGACCTGGCGCAGCTGCGTGGTAAAATGCTTCTTTGCCACGCAGAATGCTTAGGTTTTATTCCAGCTGGGAGCCTGACATTTGTTCTTTGCATTCGTTGGCTCGACGCTACTGATGTCGAGTATTTCTTAACGTTGGCACCTTGAAATTGCCCATCGGTGTTCTCGTTGTTCTTGGGTAGATACTAACTTTTAGTCACCTGCGTCAAATACCCATATACAAGTGGCACGTACCAGCCCGAGGGTATGTACCAATGTCGGGAGGTGTTTGATGACGTACGCAACGGGATGGTGACATTGATCGTCTCTTGCCAAGAGCTTGATATTTGTCAAACCGTCTTACCCTGCCATGCTAATTTCGATTCACGCCAAGTTAAAGCGGTGAGCACGTAAGCACTCAAACGTAACTGGCTAGACAGATAGATAGATAGATAGATAGATAGATAGATAGATAGATAGATAGATAGATAGATAGATAGATAGATACGCTCAAGGTCACTAACGTATGCTGAAAATTGCTCCGCATATAAAAGAGACATCGCATAAAGCACTGCCTCAATTTCTTCTGCCGCGACAGCGACAGACGCCCGCCACAGCACACCGAACGCTAACCTTGGAATTCTGACGACCCTCGAGAGCATGAACGCGATGCCTTCGACATCGATGAAGCAGCTAAGAAGCCGACCACCAACACGGAGTAAACCTGTGGACACCGAGGTTTCTACTAGGCCCGCACGATCTGCAGACGCATCGAGTTCCTCCAGTTCACGAGGCCATTTCTAGCCAGGTAGTGGGAGCAGCGGCAGCGTCTCCACTAACCACGGAAAATTTAGGAAATCCCGCGTTGGATCATCACCGCGGCACTTGTCACCAACCGTGAGTGACGACGATGTATACATTTAACATTTTGCCCTCCTCACTCATCACTTTCCCTCCTCTTAGTAACCTCCTCACCTGTATTTTAACAACGGCATTATTTTCATGTCGTTCAATGTTCATGGTTTTCAAAATATGGTGAAGCAGCTTGAAGTACTTGACCTCGCGTGGGCGTTTGGAGAAGACATACACTTCTCGCAGGAGACAAACTTTCCTACTAAGCTTGACGTTGCTGAGTTTAGGGAAAAGTTTCATGTAAAGGCCATATTTTCATTCACAGATGCGCGTGCATGTAGTACAGGAGTTGCTTTTATCAACGCAACGCTGAGAAGGGATGCTAACTGTCTTTTTTGACACTGATGGCTGCATTATAACGGTAGATGTGCTACTTTACTGCAAATGAGTCAGGTTTTTAACGTATATGCGCCCGTAACAAGGTCAAGAACGAACGGGTTCTATAAAGGTGTCTTAATGTTTTTGCTCAAGCCAATATGATGTGTGCTTGTCGGAGATTTCAACTGCGTGCTTGATACTAAATGGGACGTCAGGGGTCTCGGCCAAGGTGCCGACAATTTTTACGCCAGAGGAGTACAGCAATTAGTTAAAGATCTCAAGCTGGCAGATGTGTGGTTAACTGTACATGAAGTCAGGTTCATTGCAATCCGCGCATGTCGCATTCATCCAAGATGTATTGACAGAGTGTATGTGCCCAATGACTCCATACCAAACTTACAAGCATGTGAGGTGGTCCAGCTTGCGCCAAGTCAGCAGAAACTCAGTGATCATGCTCCATTACTATTCACCTTTAACGTGAATACAATATCGAGAATCCACAAACCATGGAGAATGGACTTCACTACTTTTCATGATGGCGAAAGAATTGCAGTGCTTTAAACAGAGCTGGTGGCCTCACTGGCAAAATTGAGTTGCATAAGTCAGGCCACATGGGACAAAATAAATGCTCGCTGGCGTCTCATAGCTCGACAGGCAGGAAAAGCACGCCACGCTCGCCTCTAGGCCGGGATGGATGAGATTAACCGATTCATTCATTTTATAGAAAGGGGTGGGTCAACCACGTTCGCTATGCTCGAATATGTTGACGTACAAAAATCAAAAATCAAAATCTTTTAACGTGGAGGTCTCAGGCTACAAGGCTTGCGAAAGAAAGGAAATTATCGACAGATGAAACCGAGAACTTCATTTATGCGCAAAGAAACCACGATCGTCGATGCCAGCCCCACCACAACGATGAGGCACTAAAAGAGGTTGGTACCATTGTTAATGACCCGGATGAAGTTTAAGAAGTTTTCCTGACTACTTTGCAAAACTGGTTGCTGCCAACCCTGATGCGCAGGACGACGTGTTTATAGCCAAACTCTCAGCCTTTTGCGAAGGTTTGTTATTGCTGTCTGGATGGTGGTTTAGCATTCTGTGCAGAAAGTGATAAAGAAGAAGTATGGTACGCCCTAAAATGAATGAATACGTTCACGTCACCAGACCCGGATGGAATACTCCTATAATGTTCTCAGCGTTTCTTCAATATCTTGGGAAATACGATCACTGATTTAGTGTATATTTTGTTACGTGATCACCAGAAACCACAGTTCTTCTGCGAAGGAAGGGTGATTCTATTGCTGAATCACCCTAAGGTATGGAGCTATTAGATCCAAAATTATGGAGGCCTATTACCCTGCTGAACACAGACTATACGATTGTAGCCCCGCTTCTATCACGGCGTCTGTGGCCTTTCTTGGAAGAGAGTGTGTTACCCTTGCAGCCATGAGCAGTGCCAGGCCTTTCCGTCTTCTTACTTCTTACTATCATCAGAAACCTTTTCGCATTTGTCATAGAAGAACAGAGCCCAGAAGTATACATTTCTTTTAATCAGGTCAAAACAATTCAGAGAATGGAGCACGGGTATTTTTTCGCTATTTAGCGCATCTTTGGCCTCCCAGAGCAGTATTGCGGCTGGTAGAAATATTGTATCAGGATCTATCAAGCTGTCTTTATTTCCAAATAGGAGCTACCAGAAGCTTTGCAATACAAAAAGGAGTGAAACAACGATGTCCTCTGTGTCAGGTATTGTTCATTTTGTCTCTAGAGCCTCTCACTAGAAACGTTGAACGCTGCGAGCGCATAGTGAGGTTTATGGTGCCAGGCAAGAAATCCTTCAAAATTGGCGCTTACGCCGATGATATTTCGGTAGTTTTCTTAACTTGGCTAGCTATACTGCATTCCTTGGCATTTTGGCGCTGTATTTCTACCTGTCTGGAGCTCTTTTTAATACCAGCAAATTTAAGGCACTGCGCTTAGGGGTTTTAGAGAACTGTTGCCAGGACACGTAGAATACGCTCAAGCTGTTAAGGTGTTAGGTAATTACTTTGAAGAAGAAGATGTCTAAAGAAACCTGGGATGACGTATTTAGAAGATTCATCGATGTCATATGAGCAGCCGCTCATTTTAACCTGTCACTAATGGGAAGAGCAACAGTAATCAAGACACTAGCATGCGCTTTTGAATTTTACATATACAAAATGCCCTTCTACTTCACCGTGTAACAGAACGCCTCGCCTTCATTGCGGGAACCTTCCCTTGGGAAGGAAAACTATCAAAAAGTTTTTGCAGCTTCCCACAAACCGTGGAAGGCTTGGTCTTCCAGACACACCAACAATCATGAGAGCGCTGACTGCGAAAATAACAAAAAAGCTCTTCCATGACAAAAAATACCCCTGGTACCGGCTCTTGGTGTATTGGAGCAGCCCACTAAAAGGAACTTTCACGGCAAATTCTTACATAAACCCACGAGCGAAAATTCCGCTTAAGTTGTACAGGGCTGCCAGTGGCCTAAAATGAACAGTGTAATCGATAAATTCGTGCAGTCTGGAAGATGTTCATCACAGGAAATAAGCGGAATGGTGACATGTAGCACACTGAGCAAAGAAGAAGAAAAAGCATCCTGCACGAAAAAAATGGACATGGTTGCGTCTCCATTCCATACCTAACAAGGTGCGCGAGTTTGACTGGTTGAGAACGTGGAGGGCATTGCCTACGCGGGACCAGTTAGCACATTGAGTAGTCGTTCCAAATGACTGCTCTAAAAACTGCATCAAAAGAGAGACGGCCCAACATGATCTGTTTCAGTGCTCCGCGGCGAAAGGCGTCTGCCACATGGTACAATGCCTCTTTGGCTTTCGCACAGTGCGCATGGGAACAGAACGTGGGCTGTTTGCAAGACCGGTCTTTACAGTGACCTTGTGTGCACTGTGGCGATCACGCTGTTTTGCGGAAGTACGGCACAAGCCTCACAGAGGCGCTTATCTCAAACTGCAGAAAATACGGCTCATTGTGTGGAATTAGCTAGATCAGCAGCTGGAAAAGCACGGCCAAGAGGTTTTTCTTTGGTGAAACAGTGCCAGTTTGTTTCTGCAGCAATAAGGGCCTATATACGCAGCTCGGTGGTTGGAGGCGGTTACGTCTTTGTTGCATTGCATGACATTGCATTGATGAGTAACTGAGGGGACGAATTGCAACTCATGATTACGGCGTCAGACAAGGACAGCAGAAGGGCGGGTCTTAAATATAATCTGCAGAAAACGAAAGTAATGTACAACAACCTCGGAAAAGAGCAGCGCTTCGAGATAGGTAATAGTGCACTTCTAGTTTTAGAAGACTATGTATACTTAGGGCAGGTAATAACCGCGGAGCCGAACCACGAGATAGAAGTAACTAGAAGAATAAAAATGGGGTGGAGCACATTTGGAAAGCACCATTAAAATATGACAGGTAAATTGCCACTATCCCTCAAAAGGAAGGTATTAACCAGCTGTATCTTGCCGGTACTTAGCTACGGAGCAAAAACCTGGAGATTTATAAAGAGGGTTCAGCTTAAATTGAAGACGACGCAGCAAGCAATGGAAAGAAAAAGGGTAGTTGTAACCTTCAGAAACAAGAAGAGAGCAGAGTGGATTAGGGAACAAACGGGGGTTAATAATATCATAGCTGAAATCAAGAATAAATGGACATGGGCCGGGAATGTAGCGCGTAGACAGGATAACCGCTGGTCATCAAGGGTAACTAACTGGATTCTCAGAGAAGGCAAGCGGGTTAGGGGGTGACAGAAGGTTAGGTGGGAAGATGAGATTAAGAAGTTTGCTGGTACAAATTGGCAGCAGCAAGCACATGAGCGTATTAACTGGCGGAACATGGGAGAGGCCTTTGTCCTGCAGTGGATGTAGTCAGGCTGATGATGAATGATGATGATGATGATAGCGTCTTTGTTGCTTATTGACGACATTTTCAGTTTGTGTTTTCAACAAGACCTTCATGTGTTACTTTAAGTACTCGTATACTCCAGGAATGAAAGTTTGTGAATGCTCGAGTCATTCCGTAGTTTAGAGGCCACGTACGACGCGTCGTCAAAAGAATTATCTACTTGTTGCATCGTCGTTTGAAGCGTATTTCGATAACGCCAATGACGAGAGCTCAGATTAGGGTTACTGCACAGTTGTCCTTGAGGCCACCCTTATCTTTGCGTTATTCGGGGATATGAGAATATGGTGCTTCGTGTTGTGTCACTTGTGTAGTCGAGAGTCTTGAGTATACAAGGTTCGGGCATTAGGCACGCCTCTTACTGGTAAGAACCACCTCAAATCCTAATAATGCTGAGAGTTAAAATGTGGGTTTGTTTGTGATGCATTTCTAAGAATTTGGTGTTGTACAAACCACTGAGAACACACAACATTTCAAATCAAACTATCGCTAACAGTTCAATTGATATACAATACTAAGTCAAGAAACGCCACTTTTTAGTGTCAGCTCTGTCCCCGTATTTTTTTTCTTCTTGCGTATGCTTAAATTTGGCTGCAACCACTCGACATAAGTGATAGACCTAGCCTTGGTGGCATACCTGATGGGCATGCACATCCAAGACAACGACATGTCAGCCGTGGAAGATACATCACAGTGTAGACTTGTCATGGTGACAGAAGAATCTGCTTCTTTTCGAATATCTAGAAATTGTGATGGTCAATAACGTTTGTGTTAGGCCGATGCTACGAAGGCCTGATTGGGTGAAAACTGGGGGGGGGGGGGAGACAAAAAAGAAGAATAAAAAGATTTTGATTTTAGTCTTTACCTGGTTGTCGTGGAACGCTACAAATTCATCGAGGTGAAGGAAGAGGGGTTTAGGAGATAGATGGGTGGGGCCCCATGTCCAAGACCCGAATGGCCTTTGCCGCCAGCCGGACGTGGTCCAGAGGCACTAGTGACACCTCTGGATCCCCGCCTATGGAATTCTTTCCCACTGCTCCAAAGATTTTTCTATTCTGCACAAACGCGGTAACCGTTTAAGTTTAATCGACCTTTTATTGCCATTCTACAAGATATAGTACATGGTCGGTGGCGAGTCGTGACACCATGGAAAATCATGGCTATTCAAGGTTGGTGAATTTTGTTAAATCAAAAGAAATCGGGATAAACTTTTGTTAAACAAGCTACAATGAACATAGTGTTGGCAGATCACAATTTAGCTTATTCATCTTTAAAGATATCTTTGCTTCTGTAGCTTAGTTTCACGAGATTTGCTCATAATATAAAGGTGCACAGCTTTTAATACATTGAAGATACTTCAGTCATTGGCAAATAGGTTGTGTATTATAACCGCTCATATCAAAACCATCAAGTTATGGTAAGCTTTATGAACATGCGAAATGTCCCCTTTCCCTAAACGAAATGTTTACTGACGTTAACTGCACGCAAGGCACTGAGAGCGTTGTTGCGCTTTCTGCGGGCAAGTGGTCTTAGAGACAGACTGTAAACAGCGTCGTGGATCGTCTGATGACCTTCTCTCTCCTTTTTTTAAACGTCTCTTTTACCTCATCCTTTACCCCCCTTACCCCCTTCCCCAGTACAGGGTAGCCAGCCGGTCGGAGCACTGGCTAACCTCCCTGTCTTTCCTCATTTATTCTTCCTCCTCCTCCTTTTTGACCTTCATAGCTTGTCTGTTTTGTATAGCTATAAAAAGCACGTTGTCTCAAGCGTTCAATCTAGTCCATCGTTTTAACCACTCGGCCCCGACTGCGCACAAGCGTTCAATCTCTCAGCGGTTTCAATGAGAGGGGAGCAGAAGTAAAAAAAAAACGGATTTTTTGATCGTCAATCTATCTTCTACCATTGGTGTGACGAACTCTCGGAGCGTTGGTTTGTGGAGACGATGGTGATTGTATTGCCGGTGCAAGTATAAAAGTGAAACCACGCAAAGTTTTTGCCGGCTTTATGAAATTTTCCTTGATAAAATGGCCAGCCGCACAGCTCGCGCTACTCTTGCGTAGGCAGACAGTCATGCAGGCAGGCGAACATGCCACAGGCACCACCACCACGTGCCACTTTGAATTAGGGAGTGAGAAAAAAGAAACTAATATTATCTGGCGTTATCTGAAGCTGCCTAAAGTGCGTGAAGTACGTCATTTTATAAATGTTTGCGTTTGAGAAAAAAAATCAGTCTACTTGTGGTGATCTCCCGTGCTGCCAATAAACTGAACCGCACCACTGTTCTATGAAGGCAGCAGTCATTCTTTGTAGAGTTTGAACACAAAATTAAAAATACTTCAAACTTCAAAGACAAAAGCGTGCTTGTAGCCACAGATGTGATTATCTATCGTCTCATAATTGCCACAATCAGAAAGAATCTACTTAACATTTCACTAAACAGGCATCACTGATATGAGAATAATATTTTTAGCTTAATATGCATGGTGCTTCCTAAAGGAGATTGCAAAAGTAGCACCATTTAAATTTGCTTTGTGCTTAGCCCTAGTCTTTCATGAGGAAGAGCTGCGGAATTTTCAACGAGCATTTGTCATGGCAAAATATTGTCGCGCAGTTTGAAGACAGCGGACCAGCATTCAGCTCGTGGTTCATGTTCTGCAGAGGAATTCTGACGCACGTGCTCTGGGGTGCCCCAAAAGAAGAACATCAAAAAATTGCACAGGCGAATTTCACCAGGTATTTTTTTTCCAAGAACGAAAAATGAAATGTGGTGTACATGCAAAAGACATTGCGATGAGTAATGTTACAGTGCTAATTAGGAACCATGCGACACAAAACAGAGGCAATGCACCTTGCACATAATGTTACTGAGATAAAAACACTGTTTATCTCTGTAATATCGTTGCTAGGAGCAAGTTCATGTCAAAAAGAGCAAAAAGCGAAACGTATCCAGTACTCGAACATTTCAGAAAAGCACGGCGCAATTCTCCGTGGGATTTATAAGAGGTGTACATGTCAGGCTTCTTACAAGAGTACCAAGTTGGAGAGTTAGTAGCTATCCTTAGTCCGACAACATATACACGTAAATTGTAAAAGAAAAGGATTTTGCGTCAAATATTTTAAAAAGCGCGACGCTTTTCTCAGATTCCTGAGAAAAACTATTTGTATCCTGAACTACATTTTTTTCATAGATTCTGACCTGTACAAGGTTATTGAATTCAACCAGTTTCTACAGATGACGCGAAACTAGCACAACAAAAACAAGCAGCCATGCTATAGTCTACAAAGATGCGTGACATGAATATTCAGTCACGTTTTCTCCGGCGAAAGATATCTATTATTGACTGGCTACACGAAACTTTGAGTCAATACTTTGGGCACAGAGAATGACTTCGTGCTTCTGGCCCCAAAGCAAGCATGTCTTATTCTTCCTATATTCTTCAGTTGGTGCTCTGCTCATCAAGCATTCAGGTCGCCGTGGGCAATCGGAACGTTTCGATTGGCCGTGTAGTTTAGTTCTAAGACTTTCAATCCACTGGAACCTTCCACGTTTCATCTAGCAAAAGTAGTGAGCGGAATTGCTTTTTGTGTGAAGACAAGGACGTGCTTTGCAAAATTTATAGTTTTTGCTTCAGTCCAACACAAGCCGATTCAACAATTGAAAGGGTATTGAGTGATAAGACACGCAAATAAAGCACGCAAGCCATTATACACAACAATTTTTCAAAATCTACCATTTCACCATCGAGTTCTTCGCAAATCACAGACAAACCACTGGCGTTTTCAAGCTGCGCAAGCAAAAAAAAACTAAAGGGTGCTCAATAAAGCGTTCTGTGGACTCATGGTCCGCCACAGTGAACCATGCATAATTTACTGTTAGGCGACCATCCTGTGGGTGTGCTTGGCATGCAGCGTTCCGCTAATGAATCAATTCGGTGAATGTACGATCATTGGAAGAGCATGAGAGGAAACATAAAAGTATTAGCTCTCAGCTTGAGCCTTAAGCGTGCGAAGGAGTCTTAGTCCCTCCTGGTATGTTTCTGCTGCAGCAAACTCACTTGCACGAAACTTAGCCTGTCGATGCCGCTATCTTTCAGTGACGCCTCATGCAGCAGTACGTGTAGTTGGTGCTCAGTTGACGGTATAAAAACACCTTAGATGCATAAGAACGCGAAGAACAATGCACAGAACTGGCACTTCAACACAGCGCAAAAGAGAAATCATGTGACCAAGTCGTCATCAATCAAACCACTGGTAGCCTCTAAGGTTAGCTCCAGAAACGTTGTCAGAGATAAGTGTGGAGGTCATGCTGCGCTATGAGTATTGCCAGCGCCATCAAGTTGGCACTGGTAAGACGCTTGGATGCCATCGTCTGTTCGAATACTGGCGTAAAAATGCTGTAGCGTACAGCTGAGACTACCTAAGCGTTCACTGTCGGTGCTTGTTAGTGCCATCACGCAGTACTTCTCCTCAATGCTCGTATAGGTTGTGGCACCACCCCGGCAGACTAAAAGCACAGGTACGGAAGAAAGGAATGTGAAATAGTAAGGCATGTGTGATATACTCTTCCCTTATGTGCCAGTGACGTAGGTTATGCTGTAGATATCGCCGCGAACCGAGAGGTCATGGGTTGGACTCCAGGGTCTCCATAATCGGCGAAACTTTTTTTGTTTAATTTTTTTTCTCTATTTCAACAGCGTGATGTGCGTGAAAGAAGTGCGTTCATGAAGTATTGGTGAATGGCGGCTTATAACACTCTTTTGGTAAGTTATGCGGAAATTCTCGTTTAAGAGACATCTTGATCGGCCAGAGTGAGAAATTACGAATGTCTCAAAAACCCTAGAAATCTTTTCTGTATAGTGGAATGACGGCCCCACTTTGAAAACCAATTCTCAAAATCTTCGTGCTTAATCTTACGATTTTCAGTGGATAACTAGTTAAATGACTGCCCCAATGGCTCGTTTTCTCCGTGTTCGCTCGCTTGGAGTAGCAAAGAATTGGAGGCATGGTATACAAGTTAGGCACCGTGTTCAACGCCTGAAATGATTATGCTTGGCATACACCCCAACCATAATCGAATGGTTGCAGTGTGAACTTACAATGCCGAAGTTATAAAGTTCCATTGCCCTTGCCACCGAGAACCGACTGCTTTTTCTAACAGAGAGAGGGGTAATTCTGCCTCACCCTTGGTGTTTCTGGGGCTTAAATCACATGATGGTATTTATTAGTATCCTTTTCATCTCTTCAACACCACGCAATGGCATGTTCCTTATATGTTGCAAAATAAATCTCTTCCATAACCTTCTTGAAAGACTCGATGATGTTCAAGCACGCTATATTTAAGACACTGTTCGGTTCTCCGGTCACATGCGTATTGTTACCAAGGCGCGACGCCAACATGGTCTCGAAAGCGCCACTGCTCCGAAACTCGCCGCCAAGGCCACCATGCAGCCGTTTGGTATCGTGTATTTCTCAGCTCGCGACTGCTTCTGTGCAGAGCTGATAGATGAGCGGACAAGACAATGGTGAGTTAAGGCGAGGTTTATGTACAGCATAAGAATAGAGGCGTTACAAATGCGGCAATGGAGCCGACAGCTTAGGAACTCGAAGAGCCGAGATGTATTCTCTCGCACGCATACGTCGGCTTCTCTCTAACGCGTAGGTAAGCTGCTGGTAACGAACCGCTTGGCTTTTTATAGGAAGCAGGAGGACCCTTGTGTCACCAAAGTCCAACCAGT
Organism: Rhipicephalus microplus; assembly: GCF_043290135.1. Classification (NCBI taxonomy): domain Eukaryota; kingdom Metazoa; phylum Arthropoda; class Arachnida; order Ixodida; family Ixodidae; genus Rhipicephalus; species Rhipicephalus microplus. The sequence continues at coordinate 101,061,467 of NC_134701.1, forward strand.
GATGTCAGAATCCTCCAATGGGGACCTGCCGTTGGGCTGCGTCATGATCATCAAATCCGGAGCTGCTGCGCTGGGTTGCACCCAAGGACGAGTGATGTTGCCACGCATTATGTAAGACTCGCTAGACTGGAAGGCACCGATCGTTTCATCGGGCTCGTGGGCTGATGCATCTCGCTGTGTCTTGCGTAAGACAGACTGGCGCCGACGATTCATGACGTTGTTGAGTTGATTGCGTCAGGTGGGCTCGATCGCTGGGTTTGACACAGATTGCCTTTGCAGAGGCATTGACGTTCGGTGTGAGCTCCCGGGCGTAACAGCACCTGAACCGCCAGACCATGCGCCGGAAAAACGAGCTTCTTCCACGTTGCTTAGATGTCGCGCACGCTCATTCGTCAGGTTCTTCCAGGTTCACCTCCAGGGCTATGGGGAGAATGTAGCTCTAGGCTCAGTTTCGTGAGCACATACCATTCGTGAGGACGAATTCCAGCTCCACGGGCTTGTCACCAAATTTTGACGACTAGCTTCGCTCGTCCCTTGTAACGATTTTTGGCCTCAGCACCTGTCGATGGTTCTGCAAATTGTCGAAAATGGTCTAACAGACAACACACGACACAAGCAAGTGCCCTCGGTTACCCGATAGAACACCAGACAAAGTATAGTACAATATATACCTAGCTACGTGTCTATCGAAATTTCGTTCCCTCTACATTGAGAGGCAGACGTGCGACCCAAGACTCCTAAAATAATAACTCAAACTTTTATACGGAGAACAACGTATTGAAATAGAATACAACATAATGTTGGTTCTTGAGATAACTGTGGACGAGAGCGCTCAGCTCAGGCCATGATGAGAACAAAATTTTTCATTTCTCATCAGCGAAAGACCGAAAGGTGGAGAACCTACTAAATAAAACGCATGACTCAATGCGTCTGCATTACCGTTTAGCTTTCCTTTCTTGTAGCAAACATCTATGTTGTGCTGTTGGAGTATCATGCTTCACCTCAGCAACCGCCAAGCTTTAAGCGACTTGTTATTTAACCAGGATAGAGGACAGTGGTTCGTATCAACCACAAACCTCAAACCGGATACATTACAGACTACCTATTGAACGGCCCACACGAGGCAAGCGCATTCCTTTTTGTATGCATCTTTATATGCATCCTGTATGCATCTTTCATGCAGTTCAGTTTTTGACTGAAATACAAAGCTGGCCTTCCGTTACCAGCACTGTGTTCCTGGAACAATACAGCTCCGAACTCCAGCATTTTACCGATCTTCTCTTCCATGACCTGCTTTTGCACACAGGAATATCGATACAAATTGCTACGAATTTCGCTCCTCTCAAGTTAGCTTGATATCAGGTTAACTCACGTGCGTGTTTGCAGAATGGTCCGAAAACACAGATTTAAACTCGGCAACAATCCCTCTCAGGTCCTCCTGCTGGATTCCACACAACCTAGGCACTAGGTTCAACTGCTCCAAGATTACCTGCCATCCCCTTTCGATTACATCACTAGAGGTCAAAATTTCTGCTCCCTCTTCCTCTGAAGCATTCAAAAGCAGATTTAAGACTGCTTGACGTTGAACGTAGGGTTTCATCAAGTTACCGCGGTAACTTTTGTTCAGCTGCCTTCCTAATTTCAATTCATTATTGGTATAAGAAAGCTTCGACATTACTTTGGCAGGCCCTTTCCAATAAACCTCAATCTTTCTCCTTTTAGACGGCCGCAGCAGCATTACTTGTCTACGACTTCAAAGGTGCGCTTCTACATTTAGTTGTCATAGAACTCCTTCGAAAACACTTGTTCAGCCTCCTTTTACCTTTCCACGAGACCTTTCGTTTTTCCAAGCCACTGAAGGAGGTCTAGAACATACGCAACTATTTTAGGGCCCTGATCGAATCCTTCCCGGGAATTGCGTAGCATTCGCAATGGTGTTTTCAGAATCCTGCCATACACAAGCTCTGCAGGGCTAAAACCAGAGCTTCCCAGTCGGGCTGCCTGTTCACATTTGTGCTCGTAGCAAGGAGCTTTCAGTATGCGCTTCAGAACAGAATGCATACGCTCTGTCGAGTCAGGTTGCTGGTGATGTATCAAGCTGTGCACTACTTTAATTCCGCATTTATCCTAAAAAGTAGGGGCAAGGCAGCTGGTGAAGACACTACCATTGTCGCATTGAATTTTAGAAGGAAATTTGACGCGTGCAAATTTAGACAACAGTGCATCTATGACATGAAGGGAATTGAGTTCTTTAAGTGGTATCGCTTCTGGAAATTTCGTGGCTACACAAAGGGCCGTCATGATGTACCGACAACCTTGCCTTGACTGTGGTAATGGCCCGAAAATATCAATTACTAGCCGCCGCAAAGGTTCTGTGATAATCGGCACAAGCTTCATGGGTGCCTTCCACTTGTCCGTAGATTTCCCCGCTCTTTGACACGCGTCGAATAAGCGCACAAAGTCTTCGATATCTTTCCAGCATTTCGGCCAAAAAAACTCAAAGGAAACTAGCCTTGGTCTTCAATATGCCGAGATGCTCTGTACACGCACTTTCATGCACCAGTTCGAATAGTTGTCGACGATACTTTTGTGGCACCAAGAGCTGCTCATACTTGCGACCTCGCAGAGTTGTGCAGCTCCGACACAGGATCCCTGCCTTCCCAAAATTTTTTTTTCTTTTTTCCCAAGCTTACGTTTTTCATTAGCGCTTTCATTGAGAGGTCTGCACGCTGCTCTCGATTGAGCATTTCTCAATCAACCCTCGACAGCTCACTCAACTTTCCGCTACAAGCGAGAGTGTTGCACTCCTCTCGCTCTGACTAAATGGCACCATGTCGTCTCCTCCGCCGACGGAGACCTTGCCAGTCGCTTCGCCGACGGGCCGCTCGAGTGACTGCTCAAACGACTCACACGGAGAATTTTCGGTCTGAGGTTCCGTCGACTTGCCGCCAAGGTCACATAGATCAGCAGGTTTTGCAGGTGGTGTTTCACCACATTGAACAAGATCTTGTTCCCGCGAAAGCTTCCGCGTTTGTGATCACGCGAGGGCCATGTACGCTAAGTTGGAGAAGAACGATTTACCCTGCTCTTTGAGGAACTGCTCACAGTTATTAAAAAAAAGAAGGAAAACGGTCGGGAAGCGCGGCAGACACAGCCGCTTCGGTGCGAAGCTTACCGATCGGGCCTTCAATGACAAGCGTAGCGATTGGTAAGCAAGCACTCTGCTCCTCGGCGAATTGCCTAATCTACGCACATTCTCTTTTAAAGGCGTCTGGAGACACAAAGAATTCACAACGTCCATGGTTGCCGCTGAGTCTCGAAGTAAGCGACACGTATTTCCACTCACACTAATTTCTTGGAGATACGGCTTCAACAACCGCATGTTCTTTTTCGATTCTCGTATTGTTGCAAAACCAAACTTTTCCTTACAGTTGATCGCGATGTGCGCTTCCTTTTTGCAGTTGTAGTAGATTAGCGGCTTCCGTGATTCAAACTCCCGTGTGGGATCAGTGCGTTATTTAGGAACCTTACTCAATTTCTCCACTTCCGCTTGCCCATTCCCTACCGTGTCCTTCATAAGACACGGATCCTTCGTAAAACTACGGGGCGGAGTAGGTTTTTGTTGCTAAAGTTTCTTTGAAAAGTTCTCTTTTCTTTCATCCTTTTCAGCACGCACTGCCCTGCTATGCAACTTTTTGCGAGTGTAATACTCCTCAGCTAACTTTTCTGCCTTGTTAAGCTGCACTTCGCCAAGTTTGTCCTGCAGCAAAAGCTTGACTTTTTCCTCGATGCGGTGGTAGAATTGCTACAATGCAATGTATTTCACCACTTTACTGCGATCTTCATAAACACCTTTCCCCTGAGCCATTCAGTTAAATCGGCTTTAGGATGAAACACAAAGTCAATGTATGACTCATTACCCTTTTAGGCATTCAGAAACCTTTGCCGGAAAGCCCCGGGGGACAACTGATACCATCTCGAAAGCACTTCCTAATCTTTGTCATAACTCTCAAACCCTTCTCTCGACAAGCACGTTATAACGTCGGACACTTCGCCTGGAAGAAGAGCTAACAGATTCTACACCCAAAAAGACCACTCCAAGGCATTTCGCTCACAGACTTCTTCGAACTTGACGAGGAACTTCGCCATGTCCTCGCCTACTATGAACGGTGGCAGTTGGTCGCCAATTCTCTGACCGCTGACCTGAACTGTCGCAGAAGCTACCTAGGTGCCTGCGAACACTGTAGGATCGCATGTTCTATTCGTTTCGATTCAAGACGCTCCTGTCTCTCGGGCTCCTCGCGGCGTCCACGCCTTTCAGCTTCTTCACGTTCGCGAACTTCTCGCCTTTCAGCTTCTTCGCGTTCGCGAACTTCTATTTCTCGCCTTTCAGCCTCTTCGCGGCATGCTTTGATATCCGCCCAGGCCTCATCGACTTCCTCAGCCGACACTCCTTCATCCTTCATAATCTCAAGGATCGCTTGCTTTAGTTTCGCACGGCCCAAAAGTGAGGCTAAGTTCCTCACAAATTTCGATTAGTGCCTTCACTTGAAGATTCTCCATCGTTCACACTGGCCTCTTGCTGTTTGCCCCTGTTAAGAATATACTTGCCGTTTCCACTATAAGCCTACTAGCAAGACGCGCAAGCCATTTTCAACACTGCTGTGTTTACACTCTCCGCATTAACATTGGTTTCAAAGCGCTTCGACTAGGTTTGTAACGATCGAATCTCAATCATTAATGCTTCACACAGCCCTTCTCTAAACTACTATTACCTATGGTAGAGTAGTCTGGTGAACTGGGGGCAAAACATCAGGCACTTACCGCATCGATGTCGCTGACGCCGGCTGATCCCGCAGCTGCCATCCACTGTTACGAAGGCGTGACGCCAACACGGTCCCGAAGGCGCTCCTGCTCCGAAACTCGCCGCCAAGGCCACCAGCCGTTTGGTACCATGGGTTTCTCAGCTCGCGACTGCTTCTGCACAGAACTAATAGACGAGCGGACAAGACGACGGTGAGTTAAGATGAGGTTTATGTACAGCATAGGAATAGAGGCGTTACAAATGCGGCACTGGAGCCGATAGCTTAGGAACTCGAAGAGCCGAGATTTCTTCTCTCGCACGCATACGTCGGCTTCTCTCTGACGCATAGGACAGCTGCTTGCGACGCGCCGCTTGACTTTTTTTATAGGCACCGGCTAAACCTTTGCGTCACCAACGTCCAACGAGAAGCGCCGCTATAGCCGTGATGTCAGAATCCTCCATTGGGGATCCGCCATTTGGCTGCGTCGTTTTCATCAAATCCGGGGCCGCTGCGCTGGGTTGCACCGAAGGACGAGTGATGTTGCCACACATTGCGTAAGAATCGCCAAACTGGAGGGCACCGATTGTTTCATCGGGCTCGTGGGCTGATGCATCTCGCTGTGTCTTGCGTAAGACAGACTGGCGCCGCCGATTCATGACGTTGTTGAGTTGATTGCGTCAGGCAGGCTCGATCACTGGCCTTGCACAGATTGCCTTTGCAGAGATATTGACGTTCGGCGTAGACTCCCAGGCACAACAGTATCTGTTTGCACTGCTTTTCAATGACTGACGTCTTCTAGATCAGAAGCTTGTCAGCTATGAGAAGCATCAGGTGCGAAGCACCGTAATGGCAAGGCAACTCAGCGTGAGATGTAGACATGGTGTGCCAGGCAGTCGCAGTCCATTATAAAACTTCTATGTGGCCCGAACAATGGAAAAATTTTTCTACTATCCAACCTTCAACTAAAAATGAACAAGAAACCATCAGCCGTTGATGCATTTGAATCTTCCTTCCCTTCACGCTGTAGGTAACTAAAACTGGGCATGTAGAGAAGAAAAAGCACTTTAGAGTAAACTGCATTCTAACGCAGCATTCCGACGACGTCTTTAGAGAGACTACACCGTTTCATTTGCGACTTGTTTTAGTCTCGGTAGCTCAAGGACCCAGTGTAAAAAATCCTTCTCGTCACACTGCATGCTTTAACCCTCCCGAGCTTTCGACTCAGTGGAGCTGAAACAACCTTTTCTTTATGCTTCGGTCCTCCTCAGTTTCTGTTATGACATGGAAACATAATGTTTTTACCCAGCTGTCTTGTTATATCACGTTTCTCGGTACCTGTTCTTACAACACCGACATCGTAGCGTGGTAGAAGCTGGCTTATTTCTGCATTTTTGTCATACATCACCAATAACGCACTGTAATTCAGGTCTTATCATTCCATACATTCTAATCTAAACAACCATAACCTCAAGAGCACAACCTATACATTCTTGGGGACTTCAATGTTCCGGGCATCCATATGCTTCTGTTACATATTCCGCTAATAATTCACCTATCTGTAAGGAAAAAAATTTCATTTCCCTCGTCGCATAAAGTGATACAATTGTTTGATATGAACACGCGACAAATTTTTGTGCTTGACGAAGTGTTTATCAGCGACAGTTTTGCTAATTTAGGCTTCAAATACGACATATTATAAGAAATATGTGACCACGGCACAGTCTTTGTACACAATAATTGTCCTAGCCCTCGCGAAAGCTCTAGCTACTCTAAAATTCGCGGTTTATACAAAGATGATGATTCGTCTATCTCTGATACTTTGGCGGATAACTTTGACGATTTTTGTTTCTCAGTACCACGTGTCTTGTTGACAATCTTGTCAGTTATTTTGAGCCATTAGGAAAGTCCTGCATGAATAGCAACATTCTATTAAGAACAGAAAAACGAATAACAAGCTGCCTTGGATTAGCAGGAACATATTGCACTTATCTCACCGTGTTGCTATATTGCTTAAAACCTGATACGCTAACACTGTTCTAAATGCTTCCTTTGAGAAAGCCAAAGCAGAAATTTACGCTGCCACTAAAAATTTCAAATACTTCTACTTGGCTGTTCAACTTCTTTGATTACTTAGATTCAATACTTGCAGGTTATTTTCTTCAGTCTTGCCTAGTACAACAACCACTTCCTCTTTCAAGAATAATAATACTACTACAAGCGACCCCTATGTGATTTTTAATTCAATAACTCCCATTTTCAGTCAGTTTAGATCCTCGACAACCATGTTCTTTCAATTTTTAATCATGACATACAAATCAATAAACTAGGTAGTATTATAATAAGCTCGGAAGATGTGGTAAGCATAATGTTGAATTTAGACACCAATAAATGTACCGGTTCGAAGAATATCAAAGGAATCCTCTCTATATATAGAGGATTCCTTTTTGTGAGATTCTTAGCATGAAGAGCCCGTTACTTACAGTGATTTTCCAGAAATCGCTAGACTGCAATGAAGTACCACCTTCATGAGAAGCAGCGAGAGTATTGCCTTTCTGTATATCTGGTGATAGACAATTATTATCTAATTACAGGCCAATATCACCCAAACCACCGTCATGCAACATGTTGGAACATAATATTCACAAAAATAATATATAATTCCACGTCTCAAATTAAGTTTAACGTCAACTCAGCTCGGTTTCCGTGGTTGCTACAGCACTTTTACACAATCAGTTGATTTCGTTCATGACGTCGCCTCTAACGTATACATACAAGAAATAAATAGATGCCTATTTATTTGACTTCTCTAAAGCTTTCGACTCTAACCTAATTTTAAGTTGCTAGTGAAATTTGATTTCATACTCAATGATTACCGTCTTGTTTTTTGGATCACCAGTTTTTTTCAGCATCGCTCACAATTTGTTTCTTTCGATTCAGTAGAGTTACTCCTTGTTGACAACACGTCAGTTGTTCCGGAGAGATCTGAACTTAGCCCATTGCTGTTCGTCATATACATATATATAATTTACCACACTGCACCTTGTCTACAATAAGACTTATGCGGACAATTGCATATATTACGAATTCATCAACTCTGCGGAAAATCATCACTGTCTTTCACAATCGCTCATGTGTCTCAGCTCTCAATTCAAAACATGGCAGATCAACGTCACCTACATTAAAACAGCTGTCAAGTCATTTACCAACGCCCAGCCGTTTTCATTTGGTTATCATCTAGATAGCAGTCAACGTAAAAGAGCGTGGCAATATCAATATATAGGTGTAATTCTTACAAAAAATTTGTCCTGGACTTACCACAGCAAATACATCAGCGCGGAAGCTCTAAACAATTAGGTTATTTGCACCGTACTTTCACTATATCTCCCCGTGGCACCAAGCTACTTCTGTATAAGACCTTAATTCAGCCTATACTGGAATACGCATCTGTAGTTTGGGAGCCTTACAAACAAGGTGACCTAAAAATACTTCACAGCATCCAACGTAATGTCATCCGTTTCGCATGCCGTAACTACATCCTCAACTTCTCACCCTCACAAGCCTTGCAGTCACTAAGCATTGTATCATCGCAGTCTCCTTACCATTTTGATTTTTTAAAACTAATATATACGGTTATCGACTCCCACACCGGCATCCTTGGTGGTAACAACGTAGCTCTCATGGATGAAACTTGAACCCGCAGCTCCCATAACTTGAAGATGAAGCTTTTGTTTCCTTGTAAAACATATTAAAATTTAGTTTTTTTTCAGCGTTCTATGAAGCTCTGGAATTCTCTACCGAAGAGGATTCGCTTACTAGAATAAAATGATTTCATTGATGATGCTACTAACAATTTCGAACATATGTAAGTTCTTGTTTCTAATATGCAAAGCTTTGTTTTCTTTCGTATTGCTCTAATCCATTTGAGCTTTATATTGTTGTTATTTTCTCTGTTGCTTTTGTCTTGTACTACTAATCCACGCGTGCTATAGCCCTGTACTTGGGCTGCAGTATAGTCAAATAAATAAATATTTTATTCGCGTAGTAAAACAGAGGCCCGCTTTGCAAAATCCTGATATCGAAATATTTCGTGGGGGCTGACAGTGCTTGGACACTCTCATGACTTCTACAAGTACAGAGATCAGAGCGAATGCATTTTTTTACATATTTTTATTACATATCTATAGAACGCATCTGATGTGGAAGCTTCTAAATGATAGTCTAGTTTATCTCATGTTAGCGAATGCTCAGTTTTCATGATTGTAGCAAATAACCGTTGAATTACATCACGTAGCCTAGAACATGAAGAATTACTTAGTCGTTCAGCAGCTTTCTTGTGAAGAAAATTGTCGAAAGAAAAATTGCCTGCAAATGAATGTAAAAAATTGCGACATGTTTAAAAAAGGTCCATAGCACTAAGAAGCTCTAAACATTTTTCCACGGTTCTTATGAACAACCGAGAAAGCATTATAAAATTAAATATTTTTTTCTAATTTTATTGGGCTGCCCACGTAGGAAAATCACAGGAGCGAGACCAGTATAACAGCGTACTGTATACCGATGACGCCATTTGAGTTACTATATTGCCGAACACCAGAAACATCGCCTTAGTTGCACGCGTTGTGTTTTTAACTCCAGACAAAACGTTTAAAACCGAAAAAGACGGGCGCGCTCCGCAGTAACCTAAACGTTATGCACATCGCTTCATCAGCCGCAAATTGGAATCCTTTGTGTCTTTAAAAGATGATAGTCTTTCTTGGGGACCTTCGACGGAAAAGTTTTCGTCTGTCTGTCTGTCTGTACATTTGTTTTCCCGCCTTAACGATGCCTCAAACGGCCCTAAACGGCCAACCCCATCCGCAACGCCCAGCAATATTGCTCAAGGTTAAGCGTTCATAGTTGTGCGATTGTCAAATAAAAACAATTATTGCGCATATCTGACGTGCCACAACAAGGCTTCAATGTTTTGTATGTCTGACTTTACACTAGAAGAGGCACACACAAGCAGCTCTAAGGAATGTAGTGTTAATTCGCGCTGCGATGACAGTGCAGCGCGATGCTCAGAAAGGTGTTTACAACGCTTTGCTACGATGTCATGGTGGTGGCACCTGCCCGTCGCTTTGCGTTCTACACCTTATCACCTCTGAGACTAGCGCGCATCTTTCTGCGGAGGCTGCACGCCTTCGTTTTTGAAGATAACTGCCAGATGGCACTTGTGTCTATCGTGCCTCGATGCGCTCGTTCGCCTCCGCTGCACACTCGAGGCACTTAACGCAGCGCCTGCAGAATCCATTTACTGAGTTTCTTGCACAGAACTTCAACTAAACGCTTTGTTCACTCTCTCCAGACGCAAGACTATCGTCTTTCGACGTATTTGTGGTGTAACATGCAGATTTAAAACGAATTTTCTTTACAGCGAACGTTGTTATGAAATAAAAACACGGGTCACGCGCAGCGCCGTAGTTGTCTGCCACCGCAGCAGCCGAGGTCCGTCGCCAGTATCGCAAGAAATGGGGAAAACACTCAGTAAATAAAAGCATTATTAGCACAATGGAATTCGCATCCGGCTTCACTGCGTGCCAGCCCAATATTCTAGCACTCAGCAAAGCCAGTGCTTTGGGACTCATTTCTGAAGTGACCTTAGGCATGCTTTACATGTCCGGAAAGGAACAGCATTTATAATAGTAAGCAAGCATTTTAGAGCATCAAAGAAACAAGCTGGCATCATACAACACAAATTGTGTAACGAGTAAGTCGTCCACATCTCGAACCCATTACAATACTTGTTCTTGATCACCATATAACCTTGACGCATACACACTTCAGGCCTAACTCTACATCTTCCTCAGCCACTGCATAAAAATATTGCATATTACTCTTAGCAAGCGTGTGGTGGATACCACGCTCCTCCAAAGAATGATGAAGGATAGCATCGTGAAAGCTAGCCTATAAACAAAAATTATAATTATTTAGGGCTTAATGGGTGGCCAGTAAGTGCCCTTGTAGGAGTTACCCAAAGAGCTTTTAGAAAATGCTCAGAAGGGCCTGTCTTCTGTCGCGTAAGGTTCAACCCTCGAGTTCTTGGCCCAGTGTTTCTAAGATGGCATAGATTAGAACATTAGAGGGGTAGACCGCGCCCTGTGAGGCCGGCACCTACCCCACGCAGGATCCGGTGAATAAAGTCTTTTCTCTTTTTCTCAGGCTTTCGCTGTGACTGTGCTGCCCATTTCGCTCAAGCCTGTCGCTTCTTTTTTACAGCAAAAACTGTTATGAGATCACAACTAGAATCACGCGCAGTTGTTTGCCGCGGCGGCCACTGGTTTCCGTAACCACATCGCGCAAAATCAGAAAAAAAAACTTGCGCCAAGGACAGAGGGGGGCTTGAAACCCGAGTCGGCTCGGTGCCAGCCCAGTATTCTACCACTGAGCTTCGCTGGTCCTTTAGACTTGTTGGCAAACCTAGCACCAGTGACACAGTAGGACTTGAAGGCAGCTCCACTGCTTGCGAGCACAGTATTCTACCACTTAGCTACGCTGGTCCGTGTGACTTGCTGGCAAACATGCCTTAGGCATACTTCATGTCCGGAAAACAATCCCGGTAATACGACTTATAAAGCGTTTTAAAACAACGAAAGAACAACCGGTCGTCGCAAAATGGGAATAGCGTAACAAGTGAACTTTAAAATGCTCCAACACATTACAAAATATTGCTCTTGTTCCTCAATAACTGTGGCGCATACCCACTTCAGCCAAATTTTCTCATCGTCGTCAGCCACTGCATGAACAATTGGCACGAAATTCCTTGCAAGTGTTCAGCGGATACCAAGCTTCTCAGAAGAATGACGAAAAATAGCATAGCGAATGCCGGCCTACTACCTAAAATAATAATAATGATTTATTATTATTCAGCAACTATGCTTGCAGTAGTTACCCAATGAGTGGTGTGAAAAGGCTCTGAAAGGCCGTTCTTCTAGCTTTCTCTGTGACTGCGCTGTGCCTTTCGCACAGGCCTGGCGTTCTTTTTTTCCTTAGCTATGGTACGTGAAGTGGTATGCAAAAAGCCGTCAATAAATACGACTGCCTAGAAATTAAATATAGTTGGTTTAAGAAGCTGGCCTATCTACTAGCAATGAACTAAAACCTTCAGCTTTCTCGTGCTCTTGTAAACAAAAAAAAACTTCGGTGTGCCTTCTGCGATCAAACACCCGACAAACAGCCCGATCTCTATATATCACTCTACATTATCTCTCTATAGCACTTCAATTTTTGGTCATCTTTTCTTTAGTCAGTATACGTTAGGTTTAAAGTGATATCCTGGCCATCATCTGGTGTGTGTTTCAAGTATACTCCCAACGAACCTTTCACTAGTGGATTTGCAAGAGAAAAATATTGGCACGTACCTTCAAAATGAATGTATGCGAAGCATGGTATTGGAGAATGACGGTGTTGTAAATTTTTAGGGGCGAAGCTCCTTAAAGCGGCACCCGTTCGTTCCTCGTAGTACGTAACATGTCTTACGCTTTGACCTCCAAGGGGGTGCCGGTGGGAGATTTCTCCTGTGCGTTGTTGAACAATAAAAAAATCGGAGCGTTTGCGTTAGCTAAAAGCCAAATTCTTCTGTTTCTCATTCCCCATTAGCAGCCACTGGCATGTACATTAAGCAGTATCTGACAAGAAAAGGTTGCTACGTTATATTTGCTGGACGTAACCTCCTTTGTTTCAGAAAGGTTTAGCTAGCGTTGGGCCGCAGTGCCATGAACACAGTGAACTAGTATATACCATGAACTCAAGGTGGTTAAAGGTGGGAAGTAGACACGAAGCCCCAGCCGTAAGAAAGTGTGCGTGTGCCACCTCTCGTTTAGTCCTTGGAATGACTGCTGGAAGGCGGTGCTTCTATATGCGGGATATATAATGAAAAGATGCGAGATTGTTGTACTTGGAGTGTTGACTAGATGGACGTATGGACACACAGACAGAAGCATGGACGGACGCAGGGATGGCTTCACGAACGGATGGACGCATGGGCGGACGCAGGGTGCATGCATGGACGAGCGCATGGACGGACGCGTGGATGGACGTGCGGACGCACGTAAGCTGCACGCTCGGACGGGCGGATGGACGCAGGGGGTGAGGCATGGGTGGACGCATGGATGAACGCATGGACGGACGGAAGCAAGAACGAATACACGGACAGATGCTTCGCCCCACTCTCCATCATCCACCCCGTGGATATGCTGCCATTTTTTTTATTGTGCAAAATGCTTTCTTGAGCAAAACGAAGTGGCTTTAAAATGTGTACAATAGCATGCACTGTCCTACGTTAAATAGACAGTCGCATGTTTTACATACCTTGCTGTTTAGAGCTGCATAACGATGCCAGCAGCAACATGAATATTACCAATACTAGAAGCGGTAAGCTGAGATGTAGCGCTGATGCTCGCGAGGATGGTAACCCTGGACACTGCCACAAAAATCAACTTCAGCGGATGGCGCTTGAGTACAATTGGCAAAACATGACGTGACGGCTGCATCATTCGAGTGCATATTTAATGTTTACAAAAAGAAATAGCCAGCACTGCGACACAATTTACGTTTCGTGAACATTGGACTGCATTTGAAAATTAGTTCCAAGACCTGGTGTGGCTCTGTGCTGGAATACTTGATTTCCACGCAGATAATTGGGGTATCATTCCTACTTGGACCCTGACGTCTATTTTCTGCATTCGTTGGGTGAACTCTACCGATGTTAGCTTTTTCTTAACACCCATGTTTTAAATTTACCCAACCGGCTGTTCCTGGGTATATAATAATTGTCAATCACCTGTGCACATACATCTGACAGGACGAGCACCAATACAACGCCAGAAAAGGTGTGCGAGTTATTGGTATATTACGTAGGCTGAGCAACTGTCGCATAGGTATGAGAAGAGACACATTGGTAATGATATAATGCATGTACGCTCATCCTATGTTGGAATTTCCTTGTGTACTTTTCTCTGGAGTTCCAGCTTACAAGTTGCGGCCTCTAGTTCTTCTGGAAACAGAAGCTTTGCGCTTACGCTTTGGCCTGCCTAAAACAGTTGCTAACAATGTGTTGTACTTCAAATTGAGGGTCCCTCGTCTTTCTTGTAGATTTCCTTCTGACTGTTCAGACATTTTCAAGAATTTATGAATCACCACTACGACATTCAGGAACAGCCTTCATTTTCACCCCAGCAACAATTTTAGGTACTACGTGGCCGCAATTTCACACCCCCCAAATTATATTTGTAAAAACTCTACTGCACTTTTCGAACGTACATATTAGCGACAACATGCCGATTCGTGATAATTGCTACCCTGTGGAAATTCAATTTGCTTATATTTTTCCTATAAGTGCCAAATCACTTCCCGATAATATTTTGGATAGTTTATTGCAAGATCACCAGCGCAGTATTACAAAAACGTTATTATTGTTACAGACGCATCGCAATGTGACGAAAAAGTCAGGGTTGGTATTTTCTGTGCGATTTTAGATTGGTTTTATTCTCTTCGATTACCCGATTTCATACCTGTTTTTGTGACTGAATTTCCGGCAGTAGTGCTCGCCTTAGGCAAGATAAATACAGTTATTACAACAGCTGCCATAATAACAGATTCTCTATCTCTCTGTGCGGCAGTTCTTGTTAGTGCCGATTATTAGGTAACAAAGGCGTTCCGTGGACTAGTGCCTGCACATTCGAGAAAAGTCCAATTAGTTTGGGTGCCTGGACATAAAGGCTTAGTTCTGAATGAAATAGCCAATTCCTTTGCTAAGTCATCAATTAGCGGACCGATTCTACTGCACTGCCCATCATCCGATTATGTGACTGCTGCTCGATTCCGCAGATGTACGCTTATGGAAGTCTTTAGAGGTACAGCACTAACAAACTCTACGGTATATCACTATTTTTATATCCCTGGCGAAGAGAATTCTGCCGCATTCTTAACAAGAAAGAGCTATCACAAGGTTGTGTTGTCGTGTACCAAATCTAAATTTATATAAACACAGGTCTGCTCAGGCACCTTTGCCACTGTTTGCGTTCTGTGATGCACTTGAAACAATAGATCATTGCTTTTTGACCGGCAGGTGGTTTAACACAATACGAAACACACTTTTAGGTATGAATTTATATGTGCCTGTCAATTTGTCTTCTGGAGCTTCCATTTATGGGTTCTCTAATGCGACAGTATGCGCGGCCATCCGGGACTATATTGATGAAACAAATAGGTTGACTATTTATTTTGTTTTATTATCCTAACGTTTGTACACAAATATACAAGTATCAAAATCATAATGATGCTTTAATTTAGAATAAAATTGTTTCTTTATTTAAATAAGTTTATACATTAGATCAAGCATCACAATTTTCTGGGTCATCGGTATTCTTTCTAATATATCTCCATCATTCTAAATCTGAACAATAATTTTTAAAACTACTCTATTTTTGGCCTCTCTCCCACAGTAGGTGTGCACCACGGAGAATAGGTGAGCAATAACAAGGTTAACCGCGTGCGCGACGGGGTTGTGCCATTAATTATGTCATATTCATTAAATTATCTTACCAGCAGATAATAATGTTGATTTGCCTTGTGGCAAGATAGATAGATAGATAGATAGATAGATAGATAGATAGATAGATAGATAGATAGATAAATAGATAGATAGATAGATAGATAGATAGACAGATAGATAGATAGATAGATAGATAGATAGATAGATAGATAGATAGATAGATAGATAGATAGATAGATAGATAGATAGATAGATACTCAAAGTTCCCGCAGTACGCAATAAATTGCTTTCGCATTCAAAATGATTGTGAAGTCACTAAAGTTTACCCGCTATATTTTCTCGCCTGTTGCAATTACTTGCGCTTTTTGAGGATAATCTACAGAGAGAGGACTGCTCTGAATGCATTTTTTTCCGCGAGCCAGTCTATGCGGCTAACATGTGTTCAAACATGACCACCTTACAAAATCCATGTTTTACAATAGGCATACCCGTTTCCCTCATTTGGAAGATGAGTGTCGACATGTTTCTAATTCTAACTTCAAATTCCTGTCATAAACGATCTGTATATGAGATACAGGAGATACATTTCTACTGTTGGCATAATCAGACAACATTCCGTTCCAACCTTTCCACACCTGCGCTGCAACGTTACCAACTGTGTCCGCCTATGCTGAACAAAAATTTTGTTTCTGTGGCGTTTTTGCTTTCCCCTCTCCCTTTCCTACATAAGCTGAGGTTTGTCACCGTGCTGGCAGTGATTTTCCAAGGAAGCTTACAGCGGGTATATTATTTTACGAATAAAATTGACACAAACCTATTCCTGCCGTTCAGCTGCTCGAGATCTGTATTAAATGAACACAGAGCATGTGTCCTGCTCATGGGAAACGAAAGGCAGGACGAGGAAGAAGGAAGGAAGGAAGAAGGACGGGAACATAAGAAAAGGCAGACATACAGCTAAGTGTCGGAACTTAAAATGTAAGAACGGGCATTATATAATAGATATGATTTGTTGAAATTGTAAGTATTCATCATAAAGAATGGGTATGAATATATAACTTAGTAATGTGAAATCAAAGTATTTTTTTGTTGGAAATGAAACTGGGTAGGATTGTAACGAAACCTCAACTCTTTACAAATGTGAAACAATGAAGATGAAAGCAGCAGACGAGAAAACTGCGTGCTGTAAGACTAGGAGTTTCAAGAGCAAAATAGACCATAGCCTAACCTCAAAACAGCATATATTTGCAAATACTTGGACTGCATGAAAACTCATGCATAATATATATATATATATATATATATATATATATGTGTGTGTGTGTGTGTGTGTGTGTGTGTGTGTGTGTGTGTGTGTGTGTGTGTGTGTGTGTGTGTGTGTGTGACGACTGTAAGCAATGCTAGCGCGATGAAGCAAGGGCACTACACTGAGCCATGCGACCTTTGTGCTATCACCTCAAGACAAAAAGAGGCGTGTGAACACAGTATATCTGATGATTCTTACAAACGTAGGATGTGTCTGATGGCGCCCTGCTGCTGCAAGTGCACAGTTCCTGCTATTGCCGCGCAACTCTACCTTGTACTCTGTCCTCGGCTGCACGGGCCTCGTGCACGTCAAGAGGTGTCTATAGTGTTTCTTTTCAGTTTGTGAACTTCGCTGGTGAAGTAGTGAATGTGACTGCAACATATTAGAGTATTGTCCGTAGTAGGTCTACCATCTCACTCACTTAACAAGAGACCAGGCATATCTCTACAAAACGCAGCCGTAAGCAAACGCGGCCACTTCAACGCAAACTTTACTCTCAGCAGACCACACGTGCTAAGAGAACCACTTGCTGAAACCTGCCAAAATATGGTGCACGCGACGATGGTCGACTGTGTCCGACTGGTAAAGTTGCACAGTACCCACCAGGGCTGCGCTGTCTCTGTCCTTCACTTTACGCCGTACATATCTTCGCCGATGAAAGATGGTCGGTGTGTTTCCTCGTCATTAAAACGCGTTACTCAGCATCTCGAACACGCTTTCATTGATCGTATCGTATTGTACGTACACAGTATGGGCAGAAATATGTAGGCAGTTTTATTTCTTGGGCAATAAATATCCATCCTAATCGATACAAGTGTGAATGGATACAATGACAGGCGATCAATGAGTAATTGCCTATGCCACATTGCTTATCTTTGAACCAAAGCTGAGGATGCTTGTTGGCAATGTGCGTACACTTTGTAGCTGCGAGCAGGACGCGGGGTTAGCTAGGCACATCGACTACCATTTGGCACCAGAAATCTCTATATTTCTGTGAAACATTGGCACTCGGTGGCGAAAGTAGACATCACACTTGTTGAGGGGAAGTGCCAGCAACGACATGCTTACGTACGTATTACGAACGCCATTTGGCAGCGCACTTTTGGAGCATAGAGCAACAGTACTTTAACTTACAGTCATATCAGTCATAGAACACGAGGGTGAAATAGGCAGCAGGTGGCGTGAAACTTGGAATGAGTTCCAGTATTACGCTATAAATAGCACATCCTCTCCCGACAAATCACGCTACAAACACAAAACTTGCTGTTTAGCAGACCCAAGTGTCACCATTGGCTGATTTGAGCATGACGTGGGGGGGGGGGGGGAGGATTTACTGGGGCCAGCTCAGGATGCCGCAAGCTGGCCCCTCATGCAGCGTGATAGCACTGCAAAGCTGAGCTTTTGAGGAAAAAATGAAAAAAGCACTGAAGTACTAAACGAGAACGTGACATATTTTCTTCCTGCGTAGTATCCCTCTTTGCGTAGCTTTCAGCCCTTTCGTAGGGATGAGATATGAGAGAAAGCAATTACATCATGCGACAAATATTTGTAACACGGCTTGTACCGGAAGAATTATAAAACTTTTTTTACGGTGGTGAATTTGTGAGGCAATGTGCTCTTCTACTGAATTCATTCCTTTACCAGTTAGAAAGGTGGTGTAGTGCCTCTTTGGGAACACTACCTATGATCGGCCGCTTGCAGAATATTGTTGAAAAGCACTATTGACAGCATCAAGGGCGTTTACGTTGAAGTCACCATGAATCAATACCGCCGAGCTGCTCTGCTTGGCAGTGCGTACTACGCATTGTTGGTTAACTCCGAAAATGAAACCACTGACTTTACAGAGACTTTGGCAACGGGCGGTTTTTCATGTTCCACGCGTCTCCGCCAGCCGGCACACAACAGGCTACGTCTGGCACCTTGTAGTAAACTTGTCTGGTGAGAATGAGAAGTGCTGCAGAGCGGTCCTCCTTTTCACATCATTCAATTTGGTCTGAAGGAGAGGGCGTGCTCCAATTTATGAGGGAAACTTCTCTGCTGAAGTCAGTGGGCATTTCCTCTAGACGCAGTGGGCTTAGCGAGGTTTCATTGAAGTTTGTGGAGCTATGACAGTTACAATGAATAAGTCGTGCGTTCAGAGAGTCTTCAACACTCCCCGGAATGACTGAGCACCAGGTAGGGGCCACTAATGGTCCTTACTTTTGCATTAACACGTCTTCAGTGCCAATGCGCCAGACGAAGCTATTCAGACCATTAGGTCTTGCGTAGGAAAATCACGTGGTTCACTCAAAACAAGAAGGCTTCAAATAACTTTCTAATTTTAATGGAAAAATGTGGTTCCGAAAATGAAAAGAAAGACATCAAGATATCTGAACAGCAGAAAAGGTGAACGCCGTCATGGCCATTGGCTTCCAAAGAATATGTAGAAAGGGGCCCGATGAAGTAGAACTGAAGCGTGGTAACGTAGCGGTTTGGGTGTGTTCGTATGTCGTACTGACTCTTATACAGCATAAAAAAGCGCGCACAGAAACAGACGTGGAACACATCGGCAAATTCGAAAACTGCTTGCACTGATGATGGTTGTGAAGTTGCTTTTATATGTACATTTGCGTTTTCTAAATAAGCATTGCTGTGAGTTAGCAACTTCGCTTAGGCGAATTTGAAAACTACTTGCAATGTTGAAGGCGGGAAAGATGCTTTTATAAGTGGTTCCGCGTTTTCCAAATGATCAGTGTTGTAAGTTAGCGCCGGTATGTGGTACGTCTGTTTTTGTCCGTGTTTTTTGTTTGCACTATACGTATGCATGCTAACTCCTTACAGGAATAAGTAATCGACTGTTTCAAACTACACTCATCTTTCAACCTATCAATCAAGTAAACTTCTGTTGTTTCGCCGGCTAGCTCACCTTGGCTGTCACTGGCAATTCAACATTCCTGAAAAATTGGTATGTACGAGGTATGAACAATGTCACTTGAAATAGCACTTGAATCGCTGCTGTGTCTGCAGTGGACATCTAAAAATCCACCCTTTTTTCTGACGTTGTTATTTTGCTTCACGTTGTCATCCTTCAATAGGTTGCGCTCTAGACAGCGTCGGTTAGGTGTGAACATAAGGCTTCAGCACATATAATTGTACAATTTTTTACGCCCTTACCAGTAGGCAGTGGCTTAGAATGATGCACATTTATCCTAAAAGAGGGGCACAAAAAGACAAAATAGCAGACAAGCATACTAAATGTTTGTCATCAGGTCTTCAGCACAATAATTCTTTTTTCATGGAAAGCATACTGTACTTCGAAGTCTTACAGATCCACCTTTTTTCGAAGACTGATGCCCCGCCGCAGTAGTCTAGCGGCTAAGGTACTCGGTTGATGACCCGCAGTTCACGGGATGGAATCGTGGCTGTGGCGGCTGCATTTTCTATGGACGCTCAAATGCTGTAGACCCATGTGTTAAAATTTAGATGCATGGTAAAGAACCCCAAGTGGCCGAAATTTCTGGAGCCCTTCATTGCTGCGTCTCCCATAAACTAATGGTCGTTTTAGAATGTTGAACCCCACATATCTATTATTTTCGAAGAATCACTGTACCAACAGTGAAACAGGAGGAATCAGATGAAAAATTCTGACGATTTTAAAGCGGGAAGTTTACTTGAATGCTTGTAATGAGCAATCGGAGGAAAGCTCTTCGAAGCGATCGCAAGAATTCAACGTTGTCAAAGACCCTAAGTAAACGCACAATGTGGGGGCAATCAGGACTTGCACAAGAGCGCTTAAATACCCTCTGAGCCGTTGAGCGTGCTCAGCGCTCAGGGTAAGCGCATGTAATCATCTTCGTGCACGCCCCGGTACTAGGGCGGGCAGTCAATTTTGCATTCTTTGTTTCCTTTGAATGAAAGTGGCTGCTTCTTTTCTGCGGGCTTGATTGCTAACGCGCAAGTGGGAATGTAATTTAGAGCAATGGTACTTTTGAAATAAAAAAGAATTACCAAAAATAAAAAGTTGCTTGGATATGCCCCATCGCACTTTTGATGATGTGTGGCTTTTATTTTTCTATATTGTGCATACGTATAATGGTATACTTGAAAGAATTAAACTTTCCATCTACAGAATGTGAATACCTCAAATGCGGTACATTCTAGGGGGTCGGAGTCAGGTTTTTACACGCAGAAAAAGACTCAAATAAAATACTTTGTGAAGGGTCACACGCGGAGTTTTCAAGGAAGGCGACACCATTTGGCTATATTTGGTAGTTTGTATTTTTGGCTATATTTGGCTATATTTGGCTATATTTGTAGCTAGTGATTGCTTTTCTGACATCGCTTTGACACATTTCGAACTTGTAAGCAGCGTACAGTGCGAAAATAACAACACAACTTGATGTAAACGAAGACATGACGAAAAAAAGCAACAATTTATAACTGTGCCAATATTGTTATTGCTGAAAGTCAAGGCACAGAACTGATAAAATAGTGCCCCTAGACGTCTTTGTCTGAGTAAAAATTAATAATATTCTTGCTCGCACATATTGTCAACACATACAATTATGATTGCTTCTTGGCGTTTCAAATCTTCATGCAGTAAACAAACAGGTCTTTCAGAGCCTAAAATAAATGACACTATATTGAAATGAGACCATCGAAGAAAGAAAACTCTCTGTCAGTAAGACTCATGTTGTGCACGCACATTTGTTTTTGCTAGTCTTCATTATGAATGCCTCAAGTATTTTTGTTCCTTATTATGTCAAATCTTTTTGAATTACCTTATCCACATGCTGCTCTTACAGCGCCAGTTGATGTGGCCACCTGTCCTTCCTCGCAATGTGCGCTTGAGTGTCTGATAGTTCACGCAGCTGGCCATTTGTGCCGTATACTATCCACAAAGAGAAATTTTGTGAACAAACTAACATGCCTGTTCGGGCGCAGCACCCTTTGTGTTCATCAGAGTGCACATTACCACCAATTTAAATGTGTAACAGTACATTCAGTTACTGTCGACCATTTATAATGCATTGTAAGATACTGGGGAAGCTGGCATTATTAGTAGCGGCTTCTCTTTCTGCGTTTGTTTGGTGCAGCTCTCGATGTACTTTTTCCCGTATCTGTTCATGATAGTGCTTCGCTTGGCATTTTAAAGTTCTGTGTTGCTAATCAGATCACGAAACTTTTGGAATACCTCGAATTGACGTGTTCATGATTTGAAAAAGGGGCAGTAGTCGATGTCAATATATATTATTTTATGAAAATATCACAGAATTACCATTTATTACGGTACAAGAAACCCTACCAGAATCACGCTTTAAGGGGCACATATGGGGAATGAGAAATGTCAATTGTTTTCGTATTGAGTAGTGGAACATCAGTAATTTAATTACAAAATAAAGGTTATTCATTGTGTAGCTGCAGTGGAGCAATGAAATAATGAAGGTATTCTGAAGGGCCAAGTATGATGCTACTAAACAACTTGAAAAAATAAGTGCCCATCATCAAGCGTGAATTTAACCTACTTTATCCACACAACTCTGTTTATTCCCCGTAGTTTTACTATACGCGTAAAAATACTCAAAGAGTAATAATGTTAATTCAGTACAGGATATACATTACCGTACTATATGCAGACGTCTTGTGGCAGTATAGTTGGTAGCGACTTTGGTGGTTTCAAGATCAGTTGCGAGGATAGACTAAACAATATGAAACACGACTGCAAGGGTTGAGTCCAAACGGAAAGAGGAATGACTAAGAGGCTCACAACAATGCATACTCCTGACAGCATGAGTCACATGGTAAGATAGAGCATAAAGCGAAACGCACTAGAGAAGTAGAGAAAGTATTGGATAGCAGTGTTGAAAAAAACGTGATCTGAGTAACAATACCATAGGCGTAAAAACGAATAAAACAATGTATATAACAATGGTGTAGATGATAAGGACATTTTTTACGCCCTAAAACTTCAAGCACGAACAGTTAAGAATTCGAAGCACTGTCAAGTGTCCTTGAAACCAACAGTTATAAGTCTAAATTATTTTAGAATTATAAATTCACGTGCTTGGAAAACCTGATGAAATGTCTGAGCATGATTTAATTGAATGCGAAGTGGAGGGTGTACGCATGCTAAGGCATTAGCCTTTATAAAACCTTGGGTGATAGCAACCATATTGGGAAGGTAACAGGTGAACAAGTTGGTGATCGAACTAATAAAAAGAGGACTGAAGAAGTGGTGGCGGGAAAATAGGCAAACATCAGTGAAACTAACTTTATACATGAAAAAAAAACAGCGCACATATGGGACGACTGAAGGGGGCACAAAGGCGGGCGCTGCCGTCGTGTCACCTTTTTTTGTCCCAGATTCGCGTTTTTTTGTTTAATGTTTTTGCACAAACTTGCCTACCTTTCGCCACTTCTCCTCTGAAACTAAAGTTATTCTGGAATAAGGCGCAGAGAAATAGGCTGTAAATTCTTTTTTTAATAAAGGAAGAAAAACTATGTTTCGCTCGGCAGCACTTTGACATAGTGTATAAACCGCTATTATTCCAAATATTGCACATACAATTTATGTTTTAATAAAACTAGTATTAGCTATATAGTATTATTACCGTAATGTATTACCGCTACTACTCCAAATATTGCACATGCATTATATATTTTTAATACAAAAGTACTAGTTATAGAACAGTAATAATAACACACATTTATTTGGTCGAGTGCAGGACACCGCTCATTGGCAAAGGGCGGTGACCTGCAATCGGCCTTCCGTTTATCTATTGCTGTGATCCCGTATACTTGCATGATGCCTTACGACTTCACCTAATGAAAGGTGAAATGTGAATGAATGAAAGGTGAAAGCCATTTTCTTCCTCTTTCTCTTCTCAGTCGACGGCGTATCATAACAGACGCAGAAATGTATTTGCGCCTAGCATGGTTCTGAACTGCCTGTGTTAAAGTAAGCATTGCACGCTATGTTCCCCTATGTCATGAGATGGCTTCCTCATTGGACGTCACATTCGGACGTCCTTACTTTTTTATGAGATCACCTTCTTATATCATCATAATTCTTAGCACCAATCGCGCTGACAACCATGGTAACTTTTGTTTTTTTCTGAGGCATTTATGGGTATTGCTTTAGTAATGATGACCGATGACTATCTCCACATATAAAAAGACCGAGAGAGAGAGAAGAAGTATTTATTTATGTCATAGCTAGTGTTACGGTGGGTGGTGCCCCTTTTCTAGGGCACCACTGGCTACAGCGGCTTGCCGGGCCTCGTCAAGACTCACCAGCCGGCTTCCCATTTGCAGTTCAGTGAGCTGTGCCTCCCACGTCCACTTCAGGGAATCACTATTAAACAGAGGCGAATAGCAGTCTCCGGGCATTGTGTTCGCTGTTATGGAATGTGCTCTAATGTCGCTGTTGCTCCACACCATGTACTTGAATGTACCCTCAAAAATACAGCACCACATTTAAAAGCCCCTCAGCCAAACGGGTGATTGAGCGACGATGAAAAGGGGAAAGATTATCTACGAGAAACAAGAGCAATGCTGACACATAGATTCGTATGGCGTAATAGTTTGGTCTCTCCTCGGAGCTGGGAACATGCAAATTAGGACCGCTCAAATTATGTTTATAGGAGTCTGTGGTTTTCGGATCTATTGAAGAATGTCACGTGAATTGTTTGCATTTTTAGGCGCGAAGCTCCGTAAGCTGTGGGTCATATGCTGCATTGGCCGTAACCTTGTTCAGTTAGATCTCTTACTGGCAAGTAAGTGCACAATTGTTACTCAACAGGTGTGGTGGAGTAGCTTGTAAGACCCTTTGTTTACGGTCGGTTTTGAATTTTACACCGATATAATTCATAAATGCTATTCTAGAAGATCCTTCGCGCAACATTTGAAGATAGGGATTGAGGATGTCCGCCTGCTTTGGTGGTGAGCTTGGGTGAGGGTTATGAAATGAATAGCCAAGCCTACCCGCTTGCGTGGCGACCGCAAGAGTGGCTTTGTTTTCCCCATCCGTGCTAGTATTTCCTGGCGTCCACAAATTTCTTGCATATAATTTGCACTCCTCTAATCTCTTGAAATTGTTTCTTATATCGTTGGCCACGACGTCTTCAGCTATTGTCACTGTGAGCTGAGCCACCGCTTCGTACAAATATGTCAACATATGATAAATATTTTGAACATTCTCGCTTCCAGAGTTCCCTACATCAATCGAAATAGTGTTGATCGCTCCATGCATGGCGAAAAATCATTGCACTTAGAGGTTCCCCACCAGAAAGCTGGCAACTATGACAACGATTGTGGCGGAATGCGGATGTGCTAACCCAGACAATACTAGCTTGTTATTCTGTGGTTGTTGCATCAGTCTAAAGGTGGACGGCGTTCACAGGTTTTCGGAGGCGCTGCCTTTTTTTGAAGAGTGGTCAAATATTTCAACAATCACAGAGTACTTGTCAACTTCCAAAGGAATGGAAAATAGAGAAGGTGGTTCCAATCTGTAAATCTGGCCCAAGAAACTCGCCTCTTAATTACCGACCCATATCACTAACAAGTAATTATTATAAATTATTAGAACGTGTAATCTTCTCGAACCTTGCTAACTTTCTAGAGTCTAACTCATACTTTACTAAAGCGCAACATGGTTTTAGAAAACAGTACTCCTGCGAGACACAGCTGGCTTCGTTTACTCATCATCTGCATCACAGCCTGGATCGATCATCTTGCGCTGACAGTACTTTTTTAGATTTTAGCAAGCATTTGACAAGGTTTGCCATAAATTACTGCTCTAAAAACTAAGCTTGCTAAATATCGACACTAACCTTCTTAAATGAATAGAACAATTTTTCTCTAATCGCTTCCAATTCGTAAGTGCTAACGACGATCATTCACCACTCACTGAAGTACAATAAGGTGTGCCTCAAGGTTCAGTGTTGGAACCTTTATTATTTCTTGTATATATTAATGATCTAACTTTTTCAATCACTTCCAACATACATCTGTTCGCAGATGACCGTGTTATTTACCGCGAAATTACCAAAGATGATGATACTAAAACACTTCAATCTGACCTAAATAATATAGCTAATTGGTGTAATATCTGGTTAATGAAACTTAATATTAAGAAATGTAAGATAATGCACGTATCAAGAACTAACTCGAATCATAACACCTACCACCTAACCAACGTTTCTTAAGATTCCGCCTTGTCTTATAAATATCTTGGCGTGCACATCACAAATAACTTAAGTTGGACAACTCATGTAGACTCCGTCATTAACAATGCTAATCGCATGCTCGGCTACTTGGCTACTTACGACGTAACTTCTCCAAAGCACCCTCTTCCTTGAAACTAGTACTCAATAAGTCTCTCATACGCCCCAAACTCGAATATGCATCTGTCATATGGGATCCCAGTCATGCTAATCTCATCACCTCTCTTGAACTAGTACAAAATAACTCTGCTAGGTTCATCCTCTCTAACTACAACCACACTGCAAGTATGACTTCAATGAAAAATACATTATCACTTATTCCATTGGCTCACCGCTGAAATATCGCCCGTCTTTCACTGTTTTCTAAAATTTTCTATCACCCTACACTTCATAATGACTTGGAAGGGCAAGAGTGGGGGCTAGTTGGTTGAACATTGTTGAGACTCACACCGCGCTGGAATTAAACACACAAATAAAAGACACACTGAAGCACAGGTAGGACACACACGAGCGCGAACTAACAACTGTTTATTCGATGGAAATGTGACACACACATATATAGGTTGAAAGGAGAGAAAAAGAAGAAAAAGAAAGAGCGTGAACATGCGCACTGCCCACCAAGATAAAGCGCCCATCAGTGCTAATCAAATCCAGCCTTGTCAACTATCTAAAATGTCTACGTAAAAAAGTATATTCATTGTTTGACAAATGAATAGATGGCACACTAACACATTTGTCCTCACCAAACCTGCGCATCATGAAAGCTTCAATGATTTCTCTTTCCCTTTTGTCTTCTGATCTGGATAAAACAATGGTCTTTTCAAAGTTCGGCTTACAATGACACTTCATGCAATGGGTAGCTAAGTTACTGGGGTGACTGATTTGCTTGCAGTTATAATCATGCTCGCGTAAACGTGAGTTAAGGCACCTACCAGTTTGCCCAACGTACCAATTTCCGCAAGGCAAAGGAGTACCATATACAACATTTGTTTCACATGGAACAAATTTGTTAACATGCCTAACCGAACATATGTGGTTGTTCCCTTGGTTGCCGCTGTTTACTTGGTGACAAAGCGAAATTAATTTGTGAGGTGCCGTAAAGGTCATGGGTATGCCATGCCTACTTGCAATTTTTTTCAGTCCATGCGAAATGCCGTGAACGTAAGGCATAACAATAGGCCTCTCCTCTGGCTTCTCTTTTATTCCTACGCCACATGTTCTGGCATAAAGTTTTTAGACATCATGATTTCGCAAGGTGAGGGACACATGTGCTGGGAATATGACGTTAGAGGTGATAAAAGTTTGTTAAGCTACAGCTCGGGTCACTCCAAGCTTGTGAAAAGAAGTGTTGCATATGCGTGCATGTTAAACAGCTGCCAAAAGTCGTGTGACCACATGGTTGCACGTAGTTTGATGAAGCAGATTGATAGACTTAGGGACAGTGATTACCCTGATGCCTTAATCACAGCCTTGGCCGAGAGGCTTTTAAAAACCATCGGCAGCACGCACAACACGAACGTAGGAATAAAAGAGAAGCCAGAGGAGAGGCCTATTGTTATGCCTTACGTTCACGGCATTTCGCATGGACTGAAAAAAATTGCAAGTAGGCATGGCATACCCATGACCTTTACGGCACCTCACAAATTAATTTCGCTTTGTCACCAAGTAAACAGCGGCAACCAAGGGAACAACCACATATGTTCGGTTAGGCATGTTAACAAATTTGTTCCATGTGAAACAAATGTTGTATATGGTACTCCTTTGCCTTGCGGAAATTGGTACGTTGGGCAAACTGGTAGGTGCCTTAACTCACGTTTACGCGAGCATGATTATAACTGCAAGCAAATCAGTCACCCCAGTAACTTAGCTACCCATTGCATGAAGTGTCATTGTAAGCCGAACTTTGAAAAGACCATTGTTTTATCCAGATCAGAAGACAAAAGGGAAAGAGAAATCATTGAAGCTTTCATGATGCGCAGGTTTGGTGAGGACAAATGTGTTAGTGTGCCATCTATTCATTTGTCAAACAATGAATATACTTTTTTACGTAGACATTTTAGATAGTTGACAAGGCTGGATTTGATTAGCACTGATGGGCGCTTTATCTTGGTGGGCAGTGCGCATGTTCACGCTCTTTCTTTTTCTTCTTTTTCTCTCCTTTCAACCTATATATGTGTGTGTCACATTTCCATCGAATAAACAGTTGTTAGTTCGCGCTCGTGTGTGTCCTACCTGTGCTTCAGTGTGTCTTTTATTTGTGTGTTTAATTCCAGCGCGGTGTGAGTCTCATAATGACTTGATACTCCAGCCTCTGTACATCTTAAACCGTGTTGATCATCGCAATAAGGTAGGAATCGGATCATGTCACACTAGGTCTTTCTTTCAGAGATTTGATCCCTGCACATCTCATTATTGGAACCGCCTTCCCACGAATGTCACAACCATCACTGACTTCAAACTTTTTCACAAAACATTAGCTAATATTGTATAGCCAAGAAAATGTGGTACCTATGTTGATTGCTTCCGTTTTTGTATATTTGGAAATAACTATTTTTATACATTCTGCAGAAATGTTAATATTGCCACCATTGATGAACGAGCCGCTGTGGCTCATACCCGTTTTGGGCTACGAAGAAGAAGAGAACGTTTTCGTTGCTCTGGTTCGGGTGAACTCCTGGCTGCAGGTCTTGTTTTTGCTCGCGACAATATTATCTGTCTTTTATTGAATTGTTTTATTTGTATTTATTGTATTGTTTTATTTGTCGTTATTGCACTGTTTTATTTAAATTTTTTATGTATTTACGCACTCCCCTCTTTAATGCCTTTTTGGCCCTGAGGGTATTATAAATAAATAAAAAATGTGAAGGTATGAACGCGCTCACCGGCAGGGATGCAAACATTGAGCACTTCAAAAGATTTAGGATATAGGAGTGGTCTGGCGAAAAGCACAGTATGCCTCCTCTGCCGAACTGGCGGACCCTCGTTATGGACTGGAAATGGGCCATCACTGACCGTAATTCCGGTTGAATTATCTTCGGGTCTTTCATCCGAAGGATGCCGCCAATGGTTGGGACTAGAGCCGCTGGAACAGATGATATTCCATTGCACAAGAAAAGGCCCACTGGCACCTTCTTCGGATCTGTAAAAAGCAGACGAAATAAAAGTCACTGGCCCTGGCGAAGAAAATGGCACCTGTTTTGGTCTGAACTGGGCAAAAAACACTTATCAAACAACTATTGCAATATAACAAACGATCGTAGATCAATTAACCATGAACAGCAACTTAATTCTTGGTCACACCCCGAGATCAAGCGAAGGAGAGGTGGGTGTTGACCTGTCCAGCAAGACGTCTGCTTCGTTGTCGTCTCGAAAACCCCTTGTCTCAATACACTGCAAAAATATTTTCCCTTGATTACGTAAAAAGGCATAGGTAACATGCTGCCAACCACTTCCGTAAAAAGAAAAGAATTACACCAGAGGTCACGTAGAACACATAGAACGTAGCGCCCTTCATCTTAAAGGGGGTGCCCCGCCGCGGTGTATAGTGGCTAAGGTACTCGGCTGCTGACCCACAGGTCGCGGGATCGAATCCCGGCTGCGGCGGCTGCATTTCCGATGGAGGCGGAAATGTTGTAGGCCCGTGTGCTTAGATTTGGGTGCACGTTAAAGAACCCCAGGCGGTCGAAATTTCCGGAGCCCTCCACAACGGCGTCTCTCATATTCATATGGTGGTTTTGGGACATTAAACCCCACATATAAATCAATTCATCTTTAAGGAGGTCTCCGCAAAGAAGAAATAAAGTAACCGCTGCTACGAAACAACACCTGTTCCATAAGGCCATTTCTCACACAGTATTCAAAATACTATTGCTACATGTCCGTAAACAACAAACTTGTTTCCATTAGATTCAACGTGAGTCATACATAATCAGCAGATCCTTCTTCTGCAAGTACAAGGTCATTAAAAATTTCCCAGGCCACTATTCCACTAATTCTGAAAGCAGCGTCACCTGGGAACTCTTGAATGCACCTGTACATGCTAAAAATTTACGAAGTGAATCTATATGTTTAAAAACCAACAAAGACAATTTTTGTATTCAGTGAATCGAATTTTATTTTTCCTTAATCATAAAAGAAAATACAGCACAGACATGCTATGAATTGTGTAAACAAAAATTGTCAAAAATTGATTTTATTTCGGCGGCTTGTATCTTCAATTTAAAATGCGAAGAAGGAATATCATAACTTTCAGATACCCAAAGCACCTGTGTTGTTTATCTATTTTAACAGAATCGTGCAGACTTCTCATCTCAAAAGGAGGTAAAAATTTTGTGAGCACAGTCACACCAAGCCAGTACGGAGCAAAAAATACTGCGAGACCAATTAATTTATTAATTTCAACTCTAATAGGCCTTGTTTGAGGCACTGTCTTGCCGCACAAAAATAAATGATCACACATAACAAATATAATACATATGACACAGAATGATATGGCTAAAAGCGCGAACAACTTCATAAACACACCAAAAACTTAGCTAACAATATTAGTTGAGGCAAAAGTAGCGAAGGAGTAAGTCAATATATTAAAAAATACAACGATTAGAGTTATGCCACGCAAATTCACTTACCGTTTTTTTTGACGATAATGAATATAGCGGTAAAATTTTCACGTTTTTCGAAGTTCTAAACTCGTCCTGGTCATTTAATTCCATTGCCAAAAACTTTGTTCCCTTGTTATGATAGTCTGTAGTATGGCGCCGACTGAGCCAAAAGTCGTTAAACAACAATTTTTTTTCAAAAGTTGTTTTGAAATGCACTCCAATAATAGAATTTCCAGCAAGGTAATGAACTGATCTAAAAAAATAATGACTTACTTATGTATATCAATTCTTCAAGAACTTTTCCCACGAGCAATATTGAATGTGTTGCCAGGTTCGGGATTTTTATTTCTGGTAACCTGGCAAATTCCAAGGGCACAAATAAAATATGTGCTAGTGGCCTTTCTGACATGCTACAAATTAAAAATAATTTACGCACTGTAGTTTAGCAGATCGTCTCAAACATTTGTGAATTTCTCTTTTTTGGGAAAAGCCCTGTATTCAGCATAAAAAAACTTGCCTAGGTGGTTGGACGAAAATATGCATATTTCATTTTGGAACTCTATGCACTACCTCAACATAGGTAATGTTACTAAAAAGTATTATTTTTTAAACTCAAGAAGTATTTTTTTTATTTATGTATCTCCACCAGCTTTAGCCCTACCTAACTCAAGCGGCATGAAGCGCTTGCAAGGGCAATTTTCAACAGACTTTCACAAACCTGAGGTACACACAGCAAGCTTGATGCAGAGCAATTGTAATTTGAATGGGGCTATCATCTGCAATCCATTGCCAACAGAGGTGCACTACAATGAATGTCGCTACAGTGTGGAGACCAGTAGCAAAATGATCTTTTTTGCGTGAGGGTGGTGTATGAGGGGAAGGCGACTTTGGTCATGCTTTATGTACATTCTTGTGTGTTTGGTATGTGTGCATGCAGACATGCACATGCAGAACTAAGAAAGTCACAGTATATCTACGAAGTGAGTGATGATGTGTGGGGCGAAGCTTCAGAGGGTTTTATCAGTAACAGTGAATCCGTCTGTCTGTCTGTATGTCTGTCTGTCACAGTAGTACCTTCTTCTGAGTCATCGATAAACTAGGCGGTCACGAACCGGTCACAGCAGAAGGACAATCCCCGGCTTTAGGATAAAAAATACCTGAACTGTACGGGGGGGATTAAGCAGCTCCTCTGTCTTCCTGGCTACACCACTGGTGATGACTCCCAGATGAACCATCAAGCCGTTAAAAAGTATATAGTACACAATTATCCCTTACACACAACATAAACGAGACTATCGCTTTGGCTACCAGTGCTTATTTAAAGTTTTTTTTCGCTTCAGTATTCATATGACAGGCTTTGGGTCTCAGGGAGCAGGGTGCTCTCCTGAAAGCCAATAAAATGAGAAATGGTTGTTTTGCGATAGTGTTTATCAGTGTACTGCATCAATGCTACTAGCATGCTATAAGACATATGTATTGAATATGACTAAGTATTTTCAATTCAAGTGTATAAATCACACCTACTGCATGTGCAGAACTCCCCAAGAAAGCAGGATATCTGACTTTATATCTATAAAGCTGCATGGCTCACCTGGAAATCACGACACTGAACCCAGTCCTTGTAGCACCCCTCCGTGCGCAATGGAATGCAGATGATAACCTAATTCTCATTTCAATTACTTTGTAGAGAGCTCCGAATTCGCTCTCTGTATTCCAGGTCAGTGGGGTTCTGCTGTATATTGCCCTTTCGAGTGTGTCATGTCGCTTGAGGTACGTAGGCGAAAAGCTGGTGCAGATAAATCTTTCAGAAAAAATATTTTATAATTCAAAAATAATACCTCCTAGTAATTCCACCTATAAATAGCTTGTTCATTGAGCTTTAAAATTAAATTTTGTGTATACTTATAGTCCGACCACCAAGACAAGTTTTTGGTGCTGAACACCAAGGTTTTCTCAAACAAAGTGACACTCAAAAATTTTTCAGGGTATCTGCTATAACATCAGTGCCTAAATTATTTTTCTTTGACAGGCCACTAGCACATATTTTAATTGTGTCCTTAGAACTTACCATGTTTTTGGAAAAAATCCCAAATGTGGCAAACTGATGTAATATTGCTCGAGTGGAAAGCGGTGAAAGAATAGATATACATAAAAAGTCATTATTTTAAAATTAGGTATCTTCATTACCTTGCCAGAAATGTCTTTTATCGCGTGCATTCTAAAAACTTCTTTTGAAAGAAATTGTTGTTTTGACGCCTTTTACCGTACTTGACGCCAAACAATAGGCTCTTATAAATAGGGAGGAAAGCTTTTGGCAACAAAACTAAAGGACCAGGACGAGTTTCGCACTTCGAGAAATATGTGGAAGTTTTATCAGCCATGTTTGTGATGGTCGGAAAAACGTTGGATGATGCGGCATGGAATGACTCATCAGGGATAACATTAAGAGATCATACAAGAAATGTGTCAAATATTTTAAAAATTAGAGAAAAGAGGCATTTGCGTGCCACATGCGGCGTTGTCTTCCTGTGGCAGCAGGCATCTTCAGATAAAAACAAACAATAAGTAAGCAGAAATTATAAAAATTAACACAAATATCTATTTACCAGTGGTAATAGTCGGTCGGATCGAATGGGCGAGCTGAACCCCTTTCTACAAATAGTCCATAGCCAGTTTAAAACTTAGGAAAAGCGGCCACTGGTAATCACAGCAGAGCCATGCATTCTGCTCAATTTATCTGTCGAAACCGAAACCGACGCACCAAACAGTGCATCTACCATTCACTTCGACAATGCGCTCTATGGTGACACTGTTTCTCTTGCATTGGGGAAGAAGACTAAGTGAGCGTCGATAAGCGGGCACAAAGCAAAGTGTCTAAACTGACGGTTGATAACGGCTAGAGAAACAGTATCGTCATTGAGGGCGTTGTCGAGCGGAATTGTTGATGTGCTGTCTGGTGCATCGTTTTTCGTTTTGACCGCAAAATTAGGCAGATTGCATCACTCCAAGGTGATAATCAGTGACTGCTTTTCCAAAATTTTGAAATGGCTATAGAGTTTTCATAGAAAGGGCTTGAATTTGCGCATTAGACTCGACTAGCTACTACCACTGGTTGAAAACAGTAATTGCCATAATGACTGCTGCAATTGATGTTTATGCCTATCTGAAGATTTCTTTTGCCACAGGAAAGGCAGCGCTGTAACTAGCATGCAAGTACCTCCTTTCTGTAATTTTTAAAGAATATTGGATGGATTTCTTGAAACACCCTGTATTTCATACACTTGCAGACAATGCGAGGTAAAAACAAACAATGAAGAATGAGCAAGAAGAAATAACAAGCTCATAAAGAGACAGCCCCGTATCCAGGAATGTTTTTGGAGGGGAGAGGGCACACGTTGATGGCCACAAAAAATGAATTTATTCATTACTTATGCTCAGTAGAACGACCCACAACATGCAAATTCGAGGGGGGGGACAAACTCCTGCGGCACCCCTCTGGCTACAGGCCTCCACTGAGCACACTCCTTTGCATACAGCAGATGTCACATAAGCTAAAAAACTTGTCAATATTAACAGATGTAAATGGAGGTCTGCACAAAAGAAAGTCTATAACATAAGTAAGCACAATCAGAGGAATATTTTGCTGTGTTAGTAAAATATGTAGCGAGAAACCCTAGCAAGAGCTGTAGAAAAACATAGACGCAATGCGTCAACCTCAGAGCCTATTGCAAGAAACAAATGTATACACTGAAAAAGGCCAGCAATGCTAGTGTCACATGAAAAGACATACAAAAGCCGCACTCATATTTGAAAATTTTGCTACGCCCTTCCTCCTAGAGGCCTTGCCTTGAAACGGGAAAGCTGCTACTCCTCACATATTAAACTTCCTAATTGTATTACAAGTTCGCAATTATGGGTCTTATCTTACTAGTTGAAAAGTGGCCTAAGCATGTGCTCTCAAAATGAAGATAGAGTTGCTGGCTTTTTATTCTAACCTCTTCATGGCACCGCCACTCAACCCACTGAAGTATAGTAAAATTACAAACGAAAATTTGGATGCCTTAGTGGGTGCTATTTACTCTTTGTGCTCTAACTGACTAATTTGGTATGCTGCCAAACGCAGTAACAATGTGTCATCGATGTTTAGAATACTCTTGCTTGCTTGCCAGCACTAAATGTTTGCACGCACTACGACTCGAGGTTGCTAGTGTAAAATTCAACACAGAAAGTACAACCTCGCACCTTGAAGGTTACCTTTCGAAGACTATGTTTTGAATGTGTGATGTCGAAAGCAAATTTCAAACTGAATAGTGACAACAAAGTAAACATCATCTCTATGGTACAGGTTTGTTTTACACTAACGTGGAGGAACAATAACAATGAGTATGAAATCTTGACTGTAGCAATATAGCCTCATTCAACGAAGACATAGGTGTGCTTATGAGCTGCTTGATCCACTGTCACTGTTCCATGCTGCCTTACTGAAAGCTGAGCGGTCCAGAATTGGCAGTAGAAGATGCAGCGAAAATGATGGCGCTTGATAATTTGCTGGTGATGCGGTGACACAAATTCCTGCAACGTCTGGTCACCAAGGTGCTTGTGGCATGAACAGTCATAGTGGCGCAGGCATGAGAGGTGACAGCGGACGCAAGAACAATAGAAGTAGCGCCTTGAAGAGAATAAATAGTGAGTGTAACATTGTAACTGCTGTGTCATGACCCCGTGACGTGAATAATGTGACATGCTTGTCTAACACGATGTCAAACCTTTTTCATCAGTCACGCGTGTTCATACCTGCACACTACTGTCTGTGGAATGTGGCTATGACCCACATGTGATTCACTGCCTATGTTAACGCAGGAGCAGCATGAATACACTTTGGAAATCTCTGAGTAAGCATTAAGGAGACAGTAAAACAGTACATCTGTTGCCAATATTAGCAGCTTCACAATGAGTGGAAAGTTTGCATGAAAAGATACAGTAAATATCAGTTGCGGCTGCTTTGAACCTTGGAATTTCAGGTGGTGTACATAGCCACACTAGTGGTTGTAAATGCTCCTGAAAATCCTAATCAGGCATCGTATTGAAGCAATGTCAAGTGTGTTTGTAATGTTGGCTATTCTTGTTTAAAAATGTAATAAACAATAAGTATGTACTCATATATGACTCAACAAGCTTCAATGAAGTGTTGTTTTACCTGGCAGAAATTATATTATGCGCATCATGGCACAGTGGCATGCACAGATTCCGATAAACCTGAAGTTTGTGCTCTTAAACGTACAAATGTGAGTGCAGGTATAATATTGTACCATCAGCCACTCCTGAGGAATCAGTGTGATTGACATATCTGGTAAGCCCTTGATATACTGACAGCTCTTAAGTTTACACGAACGAAATATGAACTTAGTAACAATTGACTCAAGGAGTAAAAAATGCAACCAAGACAGCTTGCCATTGAATCTTTCACATAAAATTGATCTCCACAAATTATCAGATTTACTCTATTGTACTTGAATTTAGTTCATGCTAATGTTTAAAAACTTTTGTGCTCTCTGCTGCATTGTGAGTAATAATTATGTCCCAGGTATAACACTAACAGAACTTAAAAAAACAGTACGTTTATAACGAGTGTGTTAAATCAAATATATGCAACAAATTGGAAAAGCAAGTGTATAAGGGCTTCAAAAACATCATGACACTAATCACCTGAGTCAAATACTTGCCCTGTACTATTTCAGTTTTCTCCGAAAAGAAAAAGAAATTTTTAATTTAGTATACAAATGTTGGCACTATTGCAACCCGTCAAATAAACCGTTTTGCTATCAATAAGTTAGTAATGACCAAAGCACATAGATTTGGGAATGTGCAGAAAAGGCACACCTTATTTGAATGTAAAAGTTTCTGCTGAAGTAAATTGTCAGGTTCTTTTTCAATTGAAAAAAATAATTCATTGTATTTTCACAGTATAGAGGTATCAACTCTGTTTCCAAGTGAAAAAATTATTGATTCTATTTCAATAACAACAATATTGTATCAACTCTGTTCCTTTTAAGTTGGAAGTGACATCAAAAATATAAGTAGCTCTCACCCTGCAAACTTTAAACAGAACTGAAGAAAAAAAACGCAACATTTTAATAAAACCTCACCTTAAAAGAATCAACCATCTTCATGATAAGTGCCCCGCTATAGTTTAAATGATTTTACCTTTTCCAATCTTTGACCAGCGGTCTTTAACTGGAGATAACACTAGCCATTTATTCTGCAGAGGCTTTAATAAACGCGAGTAGTTAGCAGTGTCTTCGTACTCCCTTTGTCTTTCATCCGTGGTTCTAAACTTTGCTACAAATACTCAACGGCGGGTAGCACCACATTGTCACTTTAATACAGCTGTATTGGTTCATGCAAAAAAACCTAACTTTTTTACTTCAATGGATCTTTTTCTTAATTGTGGTGTTCTTGCCACTTCAAAATCTTATCGCGTAGGTAATAGGTTCTTGCATGTATCGTTGTCACTTTTCAGTGTTGCATAGGCACACTACTCGAGCTGTGAGAAGATAGCTGCATTTGGTTAAATGCATCCTAGTACAGTTTAGATATCTTGTTTACTCATATAGGCTAGTACTAAATAGCAAACTATTAAAGTAAGCACGGATGAAGTTGATGTGTTCTCTTATGTTCCTCATGCCTGTGCAGCTAGTACTCACCACTAGGACGCATTGCTTCAAGGTATAAACACGGGCAAGCATATAGTCCAAAAACCACATCAAAAAGTTTTTATCTCCTAAAATAAAAAAAGTGATTTGAAGACTTGCTCTGGCTGTAACTAATGAAGGTTAGTACTACATGTAATACTTACCGTAGTTTGTTTCTAAGACCACCTCAATGCTAAATTTACAACCAAACATGTACAAAAACCCACAACTTTCTAACTTTTTCACAAAATACAAAAATTATTTCGCGCTGTACACACACCGAATTACTCTTTGCCTACAGAAAGAAAACTCTATTAATCAGCTAACACGGACTATCATGTCTCACTAAATGCTATTTCTCTATGAAAAAAAATCCCCACTATGAACCATATTCTTCATGTACTGAAAATTCTACGGTTGTTCTATACAGAAAATTTTGCACTAACCAAATTGTAGATATACAGAATTTCAAAAATATTTCCTAGGATTTTACGTCCCAAAATCACGATATCAGTATAAAGGACGCCGTGGTGGAGGGGCACGGAAATTTTTACCATGCGGTCATCTTTATAGTGCACTGACATAGCACAGTACACGGGCCTCTACCACTACCCGGTCATCACAACGCGACTACCACGGCCGGCATCGAACAAGTGGCGTTCTGGTCAGCAGCCGCCCACCGTAACCACTTTCCACAGCAGCAGCCGAAGCACAAATTCTTTTAATTTTTTATAGCACTTTTTTGAGTCGTGGTTTCTAGCTTTTGGGAGAATTCACATGCTGTTTTAGATTTCTTGTGTTAGAAGTTCTCTCTGGCTCTTCGCACTTCGGTGCTACCTGCCGTCAGCGACCTTTTATTAGACAACGCGGAGGAGATGAACTTCGGCTCGACGGGGAGATCACGCTAGTAGGCTGCAGCGCGCCAAAATTTCACGGTAGATATCATCTCTTCTTACAGCACAGCGGCGTACCAGCACCGTAAACAAAGGCTCACCTAACGCCGCCAGCATTAAGGGAGGCGCACACATTATACGGCAGCACTACGGTGCTGACAAGCCCGAACACTGTCAGCATAGAATATTGCAACTGTTGTCTGCAAGTATTCAGAGTGCAATGAAAATGTCACGCTCGAAATGTAAACACGACCAACACAATCAATACGCGATTTCCGTAAATGCTGTATTTTCTGTTCTCAGTACGCACTCCGTCGCAGAAATAGCATGCATGATACAAGCCGCGTGAAAACAACATCGACGAAGGAGCCCTGCGTTCACGGCCTTGACATTACTAGAAGCGGCCTAATCTGAGATACTGCGCAGGTACCACATGACACAGATCATTTTTGGCACGAGCTGTAACTTAAACGGCGAGTAAATGGAAGGTTAGGCACTCACCTCGAAGATGCAGACCAGATAAAAATTGGCCCCGTATCTGCAAGTAATCTGCAAATGTCGTCGAAAGACGATAGTCTTGCTTGTGGAGAGAGTGAGCAAAACATTTATTTGATGTTGTGCACAAGAAAATTGGTGAATGGTATTCCGGAGGCGCTGCAGAGTGCCTCGAGCATGCAGAGGAGGCGAACGAGCGCATCAAGTCACGTCTCACTTGAGACATGAGCGCCATCTGGCAGTTTTTTTAAAGACGATAGTCTTTCGTGGGGACCTTCGATGCAAAAATTTTGCTCTGTCTGTCTGTACATTTGTCTGTTGTCTACCTTTAACGGTACCGGGTACTCTAGCCGCCTGCGCTAGGAGCTCAGCCGGTCACGATGTACCGACGGGCGCCTATCTCCCACGCGTACTTTGTCCCGCGAATGCGGAGGGGGGGGGGAGAGGGGGGTTAGATGCTTGTGCGCGCGAGCTTATCCTTCGGAGGGGAAGAGTCGCACGTCCTCGACATTGACCAAAACAATCGCGTTTGCTTTTTAAAGATGATAGCCTTTCTTGTGTACCTTCGACGCGAAAATATGAGGTCTGTGTGTCAGTACATTTGTCTGTTTGTCAACCATTAACGGTACCGGGTACTCTAAAGGGCACCAGTCGAAAACCCAAACGGCCGACCTCATCTGCAGCACCCATCAATGTTGCTCAAACGTCAGCGTTCATACTTGTGCGATTGTCGATTAAAAAGCAATTATTGCGTATATCTGAAGCACCATAGCAACACATATATGATCTGCATGTGCATGTTTTACTACAAAAGGCATACATAGGTAATTCTAAGGACCGTAGCGTTTACCACGCTGCGCTGACCATGCAACGCATGCACAAAAAGGCGAGTGTTTATAACGCTTTGCGATGACGACATGGTGGCGACACATACCGGTCACCTTGCGTTCTACACCTTATCATCTCTGAGACGGTCGCGCACACGCCCGTCTCGAACGCGCAACCTTTTCCAAGAAAACTGACAGATGGCACTCATGTCTCTCAAGTGACGTGACTTGATGCGCTCGTTCCCCTCCGCTACACGCTCGAGGCACTCTAACACAGCGCCTCCAGAATGCCATTCACCAATTTTCTGGCGCAGAACATCAAATAAATGTTTTGTTCACTCTCTACACATGCAATACAACCGTCTTTCGATGATATTTGCAGATTAACATGCAGATACGCGGGTCATTCTTTTGGAAAACAAACGCGTCGCGCTGAGATGGGCACGCGCGTCCATTTAGGAAGTTTTAAGGTGTAGAACTCAAGGCAACCGGTAGGGGCCATCACCTTGTCTTCATAGCTAAGCCTTGGAAACAGTCGTCTTTCCGTGCAAGCGATGCATGATCAGCGCAGAGTGATAAGCGCTACGGTCGTTAGCATTACTTATGTATGCCTTTTCTAGTAAAAGATGAACATGCAGAACATATATGTTGTTCTGTTGCCTCAGATATTGGCAATAATTCCTTTTTCATTGACAATTGCACACGTATGAACGCTGATCATGAGCAACATTGGTAGGCGCTGCGGATGGGGTCGGCCGTTCGGGGCATCGGCTGGTGCTGTTTAGAGTACCCGGTTCGCGGTAACAGTAAACAAACAGACAAATGTAGAGACAGACAGACCAAAGTTCTTGCGTCGAAGGTCCTCAAGAAAGACTACAGTCTTTAAAAAAGCAGCGCCAGCCGGGTCCCGTTATGTGTGCGTTCTGGCCTTTGAGGAAGGAAGTCGGGCTTGTGACTAGGGTAGTGACTGCCGACGGGTGGGTGACGATGGTGGTGCACCCGCCACGGTCGAATGGTTTCTCTTTCTTCGATGCTCACCTAAACCACCGTTTGGGAATAAATACAGTTTCGTAGAATAAAAGCTGTGCAGAACACGTCACGGCAATGAATGCATTGATGGTATGCGACGGCCATATAAACATAAATTTCTGGACGTCACCTGTATTTCAAATGATTACTTTCGTCTAATTTTTTGTTGATGGAGGAGACGCTTGTATTTTACACTATTAACTGAAACATCATTGGTAAACTTGTGCTGTATCCATAATATTCTCGAAGCGGTGAAGTCAGTGATTCTTTAACGAGTGAAGTATTCTTGATGTTGGCGAAGGGGTGGAGTGTGTTAATTTCCTGGACACTATGTCTGCTTTTCTGTCCGTAAATACGAGCATTTTTTGCATGTAGCTGAAATCTACAAAACAATCCTATCGTCTTTGTTTTTCATATAGACACGTGTCAAAATTTAATTGATTCTGACATCAATGTAGAACATCGTGTTATGAAGTTTCCATTAGCAAAGTCAGTGTTAGAATTTATATAAAGCGCAATTATTGTTGAAGTGCTTTAGGTTGTGAATGACAAAACTGAACGCAGCCATAATGGAAGAACACCAGTGGACTACACACATCTCATTGAAGAAAAAAACTGCGC
This sequence comes from Rhipicephalus microplus, assembly GCF_043290135.1. Classification (NCBI taxonomy): domain Eukaryota; kingdom Metazoa; phylum Arthropoda; class Arachnida; order Ixodida; family Ixodidae; genus Rhipicephalus; species Rhipicephalus microplus. Next base: position 101,102,467 of record NC_134701.1, read on the forward strand.
TTTAGTTGGTAACAAAAAGACAAAGAAAGAGTTTAAACACAAAATACAGTCCACAAGAACTGATCAGTCAGATATTGTCTAGTTCGTCATAAACATCTGGTCGTCAGATGCTCGTGTTCTCGCTTTCTCGCAAGACGAAGGCGAAAAGGCCTCCCGTCGGCCCACTACACCTGAAGCCACAGCGGGGAAGCCAACGTCAGCAGCCGACTTGGACGCGTTGATGTTGTTGAAGGAAAAGATAGCGAGGTCGAACCAGGTCATGACCGGGTGTTGCAAGCCTACGAACAGCTGTCGTTCTGGAAGGGGCCTCAGGGCAACTAGCGCGGCCCAGATCAGGACTAGGACAAGAAGGCCTGCCAGCACCATAAGAGTAATCCTTGACTTCCGGATGTTCTGCACAGGCGATGTTCGACGCTGGCTTCGTAACAGCAGCTTTTTTCCCGAGAACGTGCTGTACAGCATTGTGGACGTCGCACGTCTGGCACGATGACGAGGCAACGGCACAGCTCGGTTGCCGCAAGCACTCTCGTGCTCCTTGCTCCTCGTCGGCTGGGCGTCGAACTGGGCGCGCTTTCGCTGTCTGGGGGTTACAGCAGGCTGGAACTGTGCTTCTCTCCAGGAACAGGCTGGTGACCGGGCCTTCGGTGGAGCCTCGAAACGATCCTGCTGGCGTCCGACCAAAACGGGGCAGGCGACGTTCTCTGCAGCTTCTTCTTCCTCTTCTTCTTCTTCTCTGGTGACTCATAGCCAATGCAGAAAATGAGCCAAGCAGTGGGTGAATTTTTCATTTTTTAGTATATTGCTCATTTAAGCTAGATCTCCGTACTGTAACCTATTTATTTACGAGTATTATTGATGATATATTTAAAAGATGACGTATTTAGAAAGATATTTTTCTTAAAAGATTGATAAACTCCTCAATCGGGAGAAAAACATCTGTGTGTAGCGAGTACACGATCCGAAAGAAAGAATAACTGATTCTATCAATTTCTGACCCATATTTTAAAGATGAGGTACCATGAATGAAGTGTTCTTATCATATCTTGTGGACCTTACAAGCAATGGAGTTTATGGAGTAAAAATAATAAACATTTTAAGATAAAGTTTCGATGCTCATTCGTATCTAGTAAGTACAATATTCTTATTGTTTATAGATAATAAATTAAACCATCAATCTTTTTTCAAAAGAAACAAAAATAAACAAAAAACAGAGCTTTCCCACAAAGGTGGAGCAATAAATGCAATAGCAACAACTTGAAAGGTCACACGCAGAATGGAAATCAGATTGAAACAGGCCTCATGTTTCTCACTCACAAACAATGCACGAAAGGCACTCAGAGGTAAGGGTGCACATGAACAAGCGTGTGGTTTTTTTACTTCACTGTGTCTTAAAAGCACGCGTGTTTCGCACACGGATACTGTAATGATTGCAGTGACCTTTGTGCACCTGGTAACTACAACAGAGTCATTCCAGGTGAAGCCCAAGGCAAGCCAAAATAAACGATCCTCCCCTCCTCGCCACCGCGAGATAAGGGCGCTCGAGAGAGCGTCACTCTGCTTCTCTAAACCGAGCAAATCACGCGTAGGAGATTAGAGCGGGCATCACCACGCGATGCGGCGACACGCGCTCAGTGTGCTCCTTGCTAGTAATCCTGAAAACACAATTCTCCCCGAGATGCTCGTGAGCAGCGGCGAGTGGCAGATATAAATAGCTTGCCGTTCGAACGGTGAAGGACGTGCTCCGGGGTCGCTTTGTGGTTAACGCCTCGCTTTCACGACACTGAAGCCCCATGTTCGATTCCGTGCCCTGGAGTAATTTTTTTCTGGATTTTTTCCTTGCGCTTTCATATATATATATATATATATATATATATATATATATATATATATATATATATATATATATATATATATATATATATATATACAGTACATGACATAGACGCTAACGTCGTTAGGAAAATCCAGCTGAGAGTGTCCATATAAACCGCAACAATAAATGCTTTGCATGTGTCGACACAGCAGGACAATAGTATAGGTTAGTCTGTTGGGTTATTTGGTTTCATTCATAAAATTCCGCACAATCACGCAGGCGTTTGAACTGGCGAGCCGAGAAATGGAAGATCCAAACAAAAAGAGGCTCCCAAAACAGGTGAACTCATTCTCATAGCACGTAAATGAGTTTGCAACTTAGAGCTTACAGCTGTAGTGCAGGTCTAAAAGAAGTAATCAATAGTTTCTAGCTCGCGAAAACAACCACACATTGAAGAAACAGCCTCACGTGACCTGGGCTGGTAGAAATTTTGTTTCGGCACGCGATAGCACCACCTCGCAACTGCTACTTCTAGTTTACGTGTTTCACAAAACGACAGGCACCGGGGATAAAGCAAGTCCTGATATTTTGTGGAATATGCCGGTACTGTACCTGCTATGCTCTGCATAACGTTATGCCTGTGAAATCACGCAGACGTTAACGTAGGTAGATGGTGTAAAACATGGTAAAATTTACTCACTGCTGCTGCAGCACGCAGCCACGCTCCCGCTTTGTTCTCTTTCAACATAGAATACAGAACAAAAGTGCACACAGTGAGCCGTATTGTCAATATAAATCCGTTGTAACAAGGTAATAAAACAAGTAAATAAAACGTGCACTGCTCTTGCCTCCTGCTTTGAACATAGGCCAATAAACTTTTTCTTGTCCGTGAAATCACTCCTTTTATGACTTCTCCTTTAATGAAATTTTGCTACTCTCAACGTTCTTTTAATGTTGAAAGAAGAATAATTATTCCTCCGTGAACAAATTTCAATTTGTCTCTTTTCCAGTTATTCCCACCTAGAAAGTAGTAGTTAAAACATTTCCTATGGTTTCTTTCCAAAATAAAGGGGTGCTCTTCTGTCAATTTTGAGAGCTATCGATTGCTGTCCAAGCGAAAGGCCTGTAATGAATGAACTAAAAAAATTCAACAAGGTTGTGGCTTTGAAGACACCATTGTGTGTCACTGTGTTGCGTTGCGTCAAGGGAAACAACTTTGTGATGTGCACTCTCGACAGCGACTTGTTTTCTGGACGCGTACTTGTAATCCTTCCTTTGTCTGACTCTCGGCCACTAGGGCAATCATGAAGTTTTTGTTAGATTTTCTACTCGATGAAACAAAAGAGAACTACGAATGGGGTTCCTCATCAATTAGATGACAGCTGATAGCATAGCGGAATACTATATCAGTAATGAGAGGGGGGGGCGAGTATTTTAACTTAACCTAACAAGACGCAGAAGATTTAGGTTACACAGGCCTATGCACCTACATCGAGGCATGACGAAAGTTGGTTGAATGCCTCTGCGAAGATGTAATCTTGCTTTGAAATAAGACAAAAACACAGTGTATTGTTACCTTTACGAAAGGGTTTATTCCGCTGTGACGTATACCGGTAGACTTATTGATGTTACACGCCGGAGGCTTTTCTCTGTATCTGAATATTTACTACTCAAACATATTCCTGTTCCCCGCTATCCAGAGCTCATACCCAATTCACGTATGCAGTAACATTGCCCTCCACGCAGACGAAGCCCACCGGGAAAGTTAAAGGATCTCTGAGAATAAAGTGCTCCAAATGTGTTATATGAACCAGTTCAGTCTTTTCAGACCGTTGGCCATTTGAGTGAAGACGCTCTATGTGGGTAATAAATTGTTTATACGGCCCAGAATAAGATAAGGTCCCCCCTTGTGCACCAGCAGTTTTTCACACAACCCGCATTTTCTAATTTTCGTTCGCAGCAGCACGAGGTCTCCGCAATTGCACGTCGCGTGTTGCGGTCGACGGTCTAAACGTGGTATCGAGCGATCTTGCGAAGCGAGAGTAAGCAGGTTAGCAAGACGTCGAGCTTCATCTGCACGGCCGACAATCTCGGATATACAGGAGTTATGGTAGTCCCAAAACGGGAAGACTATATCGAGGGTATGAGGAGGTGGCCGAGCATACAGAAGAAAGAGCGTACTGTAGCCTGTATTTTCATGCTGTGTGGTTTACAATTCATAGGTGATGACAGGTAGGACGCCATTCCCGTTCCAGTGATATAATACGAAAAGCACCGATAGCATGTTTGCGGGAGTCTTGCACTCTTAAAAAAAGAATGTTTTATTTACTAAGTCCGGTTGACCAAGTACTTGTCACATATGTTACTAACTGGTTGGTAAGTGAAGTTAGCAACGGGGAGGCTAATAATCATTACTACCTCTACCGTTACTAACGCAATTAAAATGCTTACTAACGCAGGAAGTAATCGTTGCTAGCGAAATAAAATGAACTAGGCATGATAATTACCTCACGTTTCATCTGTTATAATACGGTCGTATTCGCGAGCTTCACTATTTTGATATATCATTCAGTAATTACACACTAAATTTCATAAAGGAGAATACCACACCTACACAAGTCCACACGAGAATTTTTTTTAGTTATTGCCTTGCATATAAAGACTGTTCACACCTCACATATTTACACCATGGTCAAAATACAAGTGCATCACAATATACACTCACTAAATTCATTGAAGTACTGTCAGCTCTCAGCTGACTACTGATCAATACTTGGCCATTCGTAACAATGGCTCAATGAGCACAATTCAATCTAGTACATCCTCTTGGCCCTTCAGAAAAAGGCACACAGAATTGCAAATATATTAGCGCACAGATAGCACTTCTACATACGCGTTTTCAAAGGCACACTGGGTTATTCATATACTGGGCAGGCCCAGAAGCATAATTAGATCATAAGGTACGCCTGCCTCCTTTTTAACCGAAAGAAAACGTATGCTGTCTGAACTTCACGGTAATTATTTTTTCAAGGTTCTCTGCAATATGTCCCACAAAAAGACCCCTCTTCAGCAATCTATAAAGACGTGTTCAATTGTTTCCGCTTTACTACACAAAGTGCAAAGAGTGCTCCATGGGACAAACATTCCCCTATCTTGCAACCCCCTTTTAACTGGTAAGGTACCAGTTTGTAATTTAAAAAGAAATGTTTTACCCCTGGTGCTACAAAAATTCTTTTAACAAGTTTCAGAACACCTGTCCCGAACCTGCACAATATAGCTGACGGTAAAATAGTACAGGAAGTAAAACATCGACAAGGGCTTTATAACATTTTTTACGTGACACTTTAGCCAGGTATTCCAACAAAAACTCACTGATAAAACTGTCGCATAGGACAACATCTACAGCAGCGGAGCTTGGCGCCTTACGTGCTGCTATACTTTATATCGCGGAAGCCCGACCTCAAAAATGGGCGGTGTTCTGCGACTCCAAGGCATCTCTTCAGATCTTGCAATCAGCTTTACGACAAAGAGAGCATCAACAACTAGTGAGTGAAATAAGAGAAGTTATTCACGAAGTTTTATCAAAAGGACTTGATGCAGTGTTCCAGTGGTTACCGGGACATTTTGGTATTGTCCGTAATGACCTTGCTGATAATGCTGCCCGATCCTCCCACGCGGACGCCTAGACAACCACAATTCCATTGTAGAGAACCGACACTGCAAGGGGCCTTCACTCATTCGCTAACACCATGTCAGAAACTTGGCTGAGAAACCCCAGTGTCAGGAACCACCGCCTACACAAATTGGACCCATCGAGAAAGCTTCAAGTTCTATCGGACTTCTCCCGCCAGGATGCAACTTTACTGTGTCGCTTGTGGTTAGGAGTAGCTTTTACAAAGGCGTACTCCTTTCGCATAGGATTGGCGGATAGCTCCCGATGTGAATCGTGCGACACTGACGAGACAATAGAACATCTACTGTGTTCATGTGAACGTTTTGCGAGCGAACGCAACTTGTTACGCGAAACATTAGAGACACTAGACAGTAGACCTTTTTCCGAAGAGAAAATCCTTGGCTCATGGCTTTACGCGTCGCTGGCCAGCAAAGCGACGCGTGCATTGTTGAGTTTTATAAAGACGACCGGACTACGCGACCGCTTATAAGCGTGCAATGGACAAGGTCACATCTACACACACGTTGCCCTTCACTTTTCTATCTCTTCACTTTGATCCCCTCACCCCTTCCCCCAGTGCAGGGTAGCAAACCGGACGTGCGTCTGGTTGACATTCCTGCCTTTCATTTCTTCCCTTCCTCCTCCTCAACTGATAAAGAGTGGAAAGACGAAACAACTTCCTTTAAATACCCTTGTATTGACGCTTGCACATTTGATGACGATACGAGCAATCCCGGCAGCACTCTAGATAAACTTAGTTGTATAACATTCCTGAAAAAAGGGTCATCTACATCACTCAGAAAAGGGAAACGATTGACAAGTTTATTATGTACCAATGAACTAATCTGAGCCCGCCATCTCGAACGTTTCTGAAGAGGTTTGTGCGGCTTAATCGTTCCCAGGCAGAGCTCCATATGAAAAGTTCAAAGACTCTGTGTATTTTCTGTACACTTATCCGACTGCAGTGCAAAACCTGCATTACGTACCACAGCTTGCTCACTGGAAACAAGTTGCACGTTGTGGCACGTGCGATTATCGAACTACCCAAACCTTTCTATTTTTCTACATCATTGCGCAATGCCTGTGTTTCTTTTTGCATGTTTTGCGTGTTCATGTGCTCAAGTAATGAAAAGAGCAAGTTGTGCGGCACGCGATGAAATGCCTTTTCGAAGTCAATTTGAAGCATGGCGACATTTAGATGCATAGCGTCTGAACTTTCTATGATTGATCGTGCGATGTTTATGTTGGTCACTATTTTTCTTCACTTTATGCCACAAGTTAGGTGGGAGCCACGGTGTAAGGAAAATAACTTAGGTGTGGACTTACATAAATGGTACAATTAATGGAGATGGAACTGGACGGCCTCCATGACAGTGCAGACTAAATCTACCTTATGCGAACGTTAACCCCGATAAATATCTTGTTTTGAGAAGGCTATGTTTTACGGGATTAAGTCGCTAAAAACACAACAGCGGAGAAGGTCGTGACAGAAGTCACATTATCCATGGTGTGATATCAAAACAGGAAGTTGGGAGGGCTCTGATCTCAAATAAATCTTATTTGTCACTACTTCATTGTTGATTGTGAAGGAGATCCTTTCGAGGTTTTGATGTGGACGGTGGAAACGCTGAACATAGAGAACAACATGGCTGGCCTGAAAAGTTGGTCTGCTTGAAGTGGTAGGTTGGATAGCCGAGAATCTATATTATTTATTCAGAATGATTATTTCTATCTATACATGTCATTCTAAATAGGTGGATGATATTACGAAATCAACACTCATGAATAGGTGTGATTGTTAATATGTGCTACTCAGAGTAGCCATTTTTTCACATGATGTTGCGAGGCGTAAAGGGGAGAAGTAAATCATTTTAATGCAATAGCACGTGTTCTCAGCTGACATTTTCTTCACATATGTGCAGTTCAATTACATTGCGGTTTGGAATAGGTCCACTTGGCCAATCACTACAAACCAGTGTGTAAACATGTGCGGATGACTTTGCACTCTCCTTCAAAAATGAATTCGGATGGCAAAGCCCACTGCCGCCACTCCCCTATGCACACGCCAACGCCAATAATCATTTTAGTTGCACCATTGAGGGCGAAGATTTGCATGAATATATTCAAACATTCAGCTATCAATAACTCCAAAGACCATTTTGCGGTTACTTTAGTTGACTCGAAAACGAAAACCACTTTTTTATTACTTTTTGTCATTGTATTTGTGACTTAAACAGTGTTGCACAAATTGGTTCTACCCTATCGCGCTAGAAATTTATCCACCTAACGTGGCTTTGGATTGCCTCATACATCAGAGACACTTTACTTGATATTGCATTGTCGCCTTGATTAGCGCAGAGTTTATTACGTTATGAAGCCATAGGATTGTACCAACTTAAAATATATCGTCATATGACGTCACGGTGATGTGATGATCATCTAAGAAATTTTAGTTATGGGTGACGTGTTTTTCATCACTCGTTCCGGACGCTGCAGGACGGTGACGCCAAAGGTCAGCTTTGACCTTTAAGAATCATCTGCGGCTATATCCTTACTCAACAGAAGCTGTAGAACTGCCCACCCCTTAAATATTCCTCGTGAAAATGAGGCGAATCGTCGCCTGTTGGCTCCTGATCAGTTTTCTATACCCTATGTTACTATACTGCTTTAGGAGGAGGAGGAGGAGGAGGAATAAATGAGGAAGGACAGGGAGGTTAGCCAGTTCACTGCTTTAGGAACTCATTCGTAGCGCCAACCTACGCGTCACAAATTTCGATTTCACCTATAAAATTGGCTTACCCAATCTTTTCACTTCTGCTCAGGAGACAGTATGTAACTGCTTCTAAGCGTGAATAGAGAATTAAATGTCTTATTCAGGCGTCATTAGAAAAAGTCTGTGTTCGTGTTTCACATTCAAGTGCAATCGTTGCTGAAATGCTTCATGTTCTCAATGACAATGACTTTATTTTCGCATCAATACAATGAATGGTACGACGGGGCTGGCGGACAAAGCTGTTTTTTGGACAGCTTGACGAGGCTGCTGGCCCCCTCATTGGCGCTGAACAGCAGTGATGCAACAACAAGAAACCAACATAAATCAGCGTTATATAATACAAGACATGTATAAAAAACAATTATATCTAAGTTTACGAAATTGCAATCTTTTGCAGAGACAAAGAAAAAAGAAGAAGAAAAATGTCACATTACAATAAAGTTCTTCCTACGTGACTTTAAATTATTCAAGCGCGTGACCTTTAGAATCGAGAGGCATCAGAAGAATGCTTTTCAAGAATTATTTGTCTTGTGTTCAAAATAACTGTGTGTGGCTTTAAAAGACATGTTCTCTAATTGTATTACTTCGCGAATTAATCTGTTTAATAATCTTGGTAAGTTGTTTCCGAGTGCTTGTTTTCCATATATTGTTCGCACTGTCGGTATTTTCCAGTACTCCCTTTTATGTGTTGCATATACAGGGGTGTTTTCTTGTAACCTAGAAAGGCGCTTAAGAAAATCTTATCTGGTTTTTAACTCTTTTTTATATGCTTTACACAAACGGTAATCGTATAGTGTTGTGGCTTGTGGTATCTTATATTTTAAGAAATACTCACGTGTGTGGAAATGTATTGGGACATTTTCAATTTTGCATAAGAACTTTTTTGTAGGACGTGTATTCTGTGTAGATTTCCTTGTATAGTGGTGCCCCAAACCAAATGACAATAGCTCAGTCTAAATTGGTACAAACTGTCGAAAATTAGCATTATAATGTTCTGTGACAGTATATGACGATTGCGGTAAACAATACTGGTCACTTGAGAGAGCTTTTTTACTAGTCAATCGACATGTCAAAATAAATGCACACAAAAAATCTCATTGAAAAAAACTGCGCTTTAGTTGGCAACAAAACATGAAGAGAGAGTATAAACCCAAAATACAGTCCAGAAGCACTGATTAGTCAGATATAGTCTAGTAAGTCATAGTCATTTCCAGGGTGTCGGACGTCTGTCTTGTTGCTCTCCCGGAGGACAATGCTCAGCAACGCCTCCCACCGGCCCACTGCACCCGAAACCACGGCGGGAAAGCCCCCACCGGCAGCCGATTCCGACGTGTTGATGTTGCCGAAGGAAAAGACGGTGAGGGTCAGCCAGGCCATGGCCGTGTGCTGCAGGCCTACAACCGCCTCCCGTTCTGGAAGGGGCCCCGGGGAGACTAGCGTGGCCGAGATCACAACGAGGATAAGGTCTGCGGCTAACATCACGGTAATCCTTGACTTTGGTTTGTTGTGCACGGGAGATGTGCGATGCAGGCTGCGTAACAGCAGCTCTGTCCCCGAGGAAGTGCTGTGCAGCATTGTGGCCGTCGCACTTCTGGCGCGATGACGAGGCAACGGCACAGCTTGGTTGCCACAGAGACTCTCGTACTCCTCGTCGGCCTGGCGTCGAACGGGACGGGCTTCTGGCTTTTGGTGCTGCCGCACAATGATCCTGCTGGCGTCCGACAAAAACGAACGCCGGTGACGCTCAAGCCTGTGCAGCTTCTTCTTCTTCTTCTTCTCCTTCTTTGATGGCTCATATCCAATACAGGAGTTGGGCCAGGCAGTGGGCGAATCTTTAACTCTTTATTGTATCCTACTCATATAACCTAGAAATAATCAAAATGTTTACGAGTATTATTGGTGATATATCCAAAGATGAAGAATTTTGCGAGATATTTTGTGAAAAGATTGATAAATTTTTTAATAGTGAGAAAAACATTCTTGCGAAGCCCAGAGTAGAGACGCCGAAAGAAAAACAACAAACTCTATCATTTTCTGGCCCACTTTTCGATGACGAGGTACAATAAATGAAGTGGTCTTATCATATTTTATAACTTTCAAGTAAGAAAGGGTATGCAGCAAAACTATTGCTCATTTTATATTAACATTTTGATGCTTGTTGAAATCTACAAAAAAGAAGATTTTTATTAGTAATGAATATTAAAAGGAACTAACTCTTAAAAAACAGAAAAACACAATAAAGGTATTGCGTAATTCTACACAGAAGGACCATAGTATAGGTTAGTATGTTGACTTTTGGTTTTATTCATATATTTCCGCACAACCACGCTGACGTGCACAATGGCGAACCCAGAAATGGAAGCTGAAAAAAGGAGAATTTTGGGGACGGATGTACCTATTCCCGTAGCACGTAAAGGATTTTCTAACTTAGATCTTGCAGCTTTATTATAGTTCCTACTTCTAAAAAACTTGAGATAGAGAGAATAAATTGAGGGAAAGGCAGGTTAACCAGAAATTGGAGCATCCAATTTGCTACCCTTCACTAAGATAAGGGAGAATTGGGAAGAAAGATGGGAAAGAAAGCGAAGAGAGAAATAGACACTTCAAAGAGAAAAGAAAAAAAAGTGAGCTGGTGTGCTATAGCCTATTAAAAAGGGCACTACCACGCAAAACGTTCAATAAGGCCTTCACGAATTTTCTGTGCGAAGACACATTCAGAAAGCGCACTTTAGAGAAAGAGCGTCACCTGGCTTGGGTTGGTAGAAATTTACTTTCGGCAATCAACAGCGCCGCCTGGTGATCACTATTTCTAGTTAATGTGTTTCACAAAATGACGGCGCTAGAGATACTTGAAGTACAGATAGTCTGTGATAATTATCAGTGATGAACCTGCCATTCTCGGCATAATGGTAAGCCTGTGAAACCACGCAGCCGTCACATATGCGGATAGTGTAAAACATCTTCAAATTAACACACTGGGGCTGCAGTACGCCGCCAAGTTCCCACTTGGTTCTCTTTCAACATAGAATGCAGAACAAAATTTTTCACACTGAGCCGTAATGTTGGGGTAAAACCATTATAATAAGGTTAAAAAAATAACTAAATACAATTTTCACTGGTCTTGCCTTCTTCTTTTAACATAGACCAGTAAGCTTTCCTGGTGTGTTAATCTTTCTCTTTATTAACTCCTCTATATTCGAATTTTACTACTCTCTATGTGCTAGTAATGTTGAAAAATAGAGTAATTATTACATCAATAACAAAGCTAGTTTTGTCGCAATTCCAGTTATTGCCACCTAGACAAAAGTATTTAAAGCAATTTCCATATTTTCTTGCCGAAATAAATGGGTGCTTCTCTCTCGATTTTGGGAGCCGTCGACTGCTGTGCAAGCAAATGGTCTGTAACGAATGAACTAAAAAATTCAAGAAGATTGTGGCGTTCGAGGCACCATTGCGTGTCACTGCTTTGCATTCCGTCGAGGCAAACTACATTGTGATGTGCACTGTTCGCATTCGACTGCGAATTGTTTCCTGGACGCATACTTGCAATTCTAACGTTATCTGATTATCGCCCACTAGGGTATTCAGGAGGTTTTCGTTACATATGGCACTCGACAAAACCAAAAAGAACTATAGAAGGGGCTCCTCTTCATTTAGACGACAGCTGATAGCATAGCGTAACTTTATATCAATAGTGATAGGTTGGCTAGTTTCGTAAGTGAACCTAGTAAGACGTTTAAGCCTCAGTTGATGCAGGCTTACGCGCTTACATCGAGGCATGACGTCAGCTGGTTGAATGCCACTGTGAAAATATCAACTTTCTGATGAATAAGACAAAAACACAGTACATTTTACTGTTTGGCAACTTGAATACCGATGTTCAGTTCAAGCCTTCAGGAAGACAAGCCCACTTGTCGAAACGTCGGCGCTAAAATGGGCGAATCGTCGCCTATTTAGCGCCGACGTTTCGGGCAGCTATCTACACAACCCCCCTAAACGTGTGTTGTGTAGAACGTCGGTTCTACACAACCCCAGTTTAGGAATTCTTCTTCGCGAGCCCTTCCTATCATTTTTTTCAATGCAGGTACAAACCGGATTATATTATTACTCATAGATATCACGTTATATGTGAACATGTCTCAATTCACGAAGGAGTGATAAATAACGTGGTCACTCTGCATCAAAGTAGTTTACAGTAGCAGCCTAAAGCAATACTACAAAATAAAATGTATAAATGAGAGAGTGGAAAGCGACGTAGTAAGTACGCCAGGTAAGATTAACGAGAACAAATCCAATTCAAAGCCTTTCATGAAATAGTGGAGAAAATAATCGTTGAAAACCAATAAGGGGGTGGGCCTTTCCCGGCAGCAATTTTTGCGCTTGTCGTTTTAATAAAACGCGGAAGCTGCTCTGAAAGAAACAATAAAATTAGCGGTGATGCATTTTGCAGAATCAACTGAGGTGCATGAGAGCTGTGTTTCAGCATCGAGAAAAGTGCAATAAATTTTAGCGTTGAAGAGACAGGGAAAAACTAGGAAGAAAATCGAAGCTCAACGAAGACATAAGACTATTCAAGAGCGTGTAGCTGCGTACTAGATTTATGTGAAAGTCAGTACACGGCCTCCCCAAATCTGAATAATCAAATTCGTATAGAACTTTTGAGCAGAGAATAACTACCGTCTTCAAGTAAACCAACTTCTCCAATAAATGAATAAATAAAGAAAAACAAATGAATAAATAATTGAGCTCATTGAATTACTTGGAATGCGAATGCAAAGAGTGCAAGAAAAAAAATGTTGAAAGAGACAAGTAAGCATAGAATCCTCGAAAGAAACGTATATTGAGGTATTTTGTAATCTGCGATCAGCCCCTTTCTACCATTATCTTTTCTGTGGGCACAGTTATACCCCCACCGCTCAGATCTTGCAAGATGTTATGACCAGCAAAATAGAGTCTGATTGTTTCTGTTTAAAGAAACTAAGTAAGTGAGAATCAGGCTATATAGCGTACAAAGATTAACCCCCTCCCTTGTTGTCCTAATAAGCTTTACAACGTTCTTTCACACACATGTTTTTCTTTCTTATCTTCGTACAGTGGACAGAATGATTTGTACAAAACCAACATGAAGCCATCAATGTGGTGTTTGAACGAAAGAATAAGAAAAATGCCGCACTATCGTATTCGCTTTGGTTCCCCCTCTATAGGCTATCACTTGGCGCGATCAATTAGGCCAATGTTTAACCCTATTATTAGTTATTTAACCACCACTTTTGTGTTCATGGAAGGTCCTTCCTTTAGCATGCGCTGCCTTTCGAAAAAATACTAATATCACTTATTTACTTTTAAAGCGATAGCTAATATGAGATCACAGCACGGGTCGCGTGCATCGTAGCTTTTTGCTGCCGCGTGTGTCCATAACCACTATTGCACGAAATAGGAGAGAAACAAGTAAGTAAATGTAAAGCAATAATGAAACAATAGAATTGGAACCCCGGCTCCTCACGTGCCAGCCCAGTATTCCACAACCCAGTTTGAGTACAACGGTGCCACGCCAGCTTCTCGACACAGCGGCTTCGCGGAGCCCAGCAAGTGTGTGTGTGTTTTTAGTGCGACAGCATTAAACAGCTCGTTTCGCAGAAATTCCAGCGTCGGCGTCGGTGTCGGCGTCAGTGTCTGCGTTGGTAGATGTGAAGGAGAAATTGTGATAATAGGCGTCACCGAAAAATTGAGAACAATGCAAATAAATTTATAATTGCAGAAAATTTCTTCTGTTGCAGAGTCGGGACCGAACCAGAGTTGTTTTTGTTCAATTTGGGATGGAACTCATGTCATTGGCTAACAAACGAATGTTCTACCACATGGTCACGCCTCTGTTTGTGAAAATAGTGAAAACAACTCCCTCTGCTTCGAACTGTTTTATCTCCCAGACAAATCTATGAAGCAGAAACTTCTGTGAAGGTTTGTTGGCCTTCTTGCTTATGTTTACCGCAGCTTTAGTTGTATGATGGACGCCTGCACGGAGCACGTCATGATGCTACGTACCGTGAGAAACTTGACGTACTCAGGAGGAAATTCAGAAACTTCCAAACATTACATTGAAACAAACATGCACAAACAATCAAATACCATGCCCATAAACTGCTAGCGACGCATATATATATACTTTACTGTTTTTGTCAATTCATATTTTTTGTTATTGTTAGCTGGACAGCACCGAAAGTGAGCGTTCTAGTTGTGTGTACTCTAAAATAGTGAGCTCGGCTAAACCTACAGCTTTAATGCTCAACGAGCACTACAATAAATATATTTTGTTTTATTCTTACCCTAATAAAGAAGACAAGATCGGCAGCTATCACAAAGTACCGTGCACAACTCTATTGTTCTTTTTTTATTTCAATGCATGAAAGCAATACCGCTTATGCCACTCCCCCGGTTCGTAAGAAAAAAACTATCTAAATTCGGAGTGGGGAGGGGGGGGGGGGATTGCTGATGCATTCAATACTTTTGCTTTTTTAATCACCTGTACTTTAGACGTAGTATGTGTACCTAGCGAAGTGCATCACATTTATGGATATCAGTAAATGGGCAACAAGTACACGAGAAACCGCTCATAGCTCTGTCACTGAAATTGGTATAGTTGTAATGTGCTTTCATAGAAGTATTTCATGTGTCGTTTATTATGAAATGTTTCATCAAAAATGAAGGAATAAAGGCACAAGCATTATTCCCTTGACTTCTAATGTCACGCGAAGAACGGCAAGCAACTCCAAGCTTGGGATGATCTACTCTTTCCGAAACTACTCACGGAAAGAACATACTAGGAATAAGCATGAATTAACAACTGTAACAGCTCGGCACCTTAAGAGCGCTGCTCAAACAAAACAAAAACGGGGGACCCTTAAGTTTCGCTTTTAATGGCGCGTTCACAATTGGCCTCAAAGAGAGCGAAACTGGTGGAACTTTCTGGAAACTGGCTTGTTTCGCCGCTCAAGCGGCCGGAAAGCCACAACGCCCGGCCGGCGCGCGAAAATCGGTGCGAGCGTGATTTTCCCGCTACGCGACATCAGATCTCGTTTCCGCTTCACAGCTTTGGCGGCGCTAGATAAAAACACGTGACGTAACCAGCCAGCCGCAGATTCAACATGACGGCACAGGCGTCGGCGGTGGCTCAATGGCATGGCTCGCATCGGCTCAAATCGAAAACTACCCGTGCAGCACGACGAAGCTTTATGGCCTCAACGAGGACGCGCTCAGTGAGAGCCGGACTTGGATTACGATCGTCGACAACTTTGGAAGCCGACGGTGCAGTGCCAGCAAGTTGGGATGCCCCAACGTGTCTCGCGTTTGCGTACAGTCAGTCGAATGCCCCGCCGCCACTGCCGGAGCCTTCGCTCGTTTCGTTTCTGCAGGCTCATCTCCAAAAACAACGTTTGAAAAGGTTCGAGCTGAGTCTTTTTACTACTTTGCGTGAATAACTAGAAAATTTGTACGAACTTTAGTTCTCAGAGAGCAGGCGAAATCTAAATAATTGTTAAGGTATGGACGGCAGTGGCGGTGGGATGGGGCAGAACTAATGTGAACATCTTCGACGCCCGCGATAGGGGTTTTCCGGCCGCTCTAGCGTTTTCGTTTTTCTTCAACTCTCAAGTGTGGACGCGCCATTAGAGTTGAACGCGATACCGAAATCCGGCCCCTAGTGCACCCTTCAACTGCTAAGTGCATAATTAGTCATATGTATTGTTACATACCCACGAACGCACACAAAGACGCCCACAGTGAATTGGACCAGCGCGCGCTATTATCGCCGATTGGGCTCGTTTTCGTCTTGACACCTGTCGAACAAAATGCGTTAAGGGGGCTTTGAAGCACTTTTTCAAGTAACCATGGAATAATTTCTCTCTCTATCTCTTTTTTTTTGTCGAATGTGCGGCATTTTCAGTGTGATCACGCGCGCATGCGAGGACAAGTAGCGGCTTCCCGTGGCTATCACGGTAAACTGATTTTCCGGTCACAGACGCAAGGACGATATTTCGCTCATAACTAACCGGGCCGACACCGGCGACGGATTTTCTGCGACATGAACTCTTTAACGGTGTTGCGTTAAAACGAGGACGCATGGAACAAACGCCCAAGTCCTACAGGACGAGTGCGAATTTACAACAGTCATACATGAATATTCTTTTGGTGCGATCGACATGCCTCCTTCAAAAAATCAGCTGCTAAAGTGTGCGTGTTGAACTTCGTGCTTTGCGGGAAGAGCACAGCAGGTAAAAACCGCTCATATCGCTAAACAAGCGCGTGCGTGTCATAACAGGTGGGGCAGCAATATTTAAAGTGCGCCTTTAGAACCCTTTGCGTCATGTCGCTAGTATTCACACTCTGAAGCCAAAAAGCTCCGAGTACCGCCGTTGACGAATAGATTATAAAAATACCTCGCCGCTACTTTGCTGAAAAACGTGTGCTTTGAGACTGATTCATTTCGCTCCACATGTCGAAGGTAGAGTGACAGTACGTTTCACTCGCGATGCGTAATTGTTTTTTTGCATTTTTGCTTGCTCCAAACTTATATTTTAGAAACACATATGCGGGAACACAGTATACGTCTGTGGAGTTATTGTACACCCCGTCATAACACACTCTGCTGTTAAAAGAACGTCTACACTGAGGCAGCCTCTCCAATATCTAGTCCGACAAAGTTGCCCGTCAAACATGGGAACACAGATGCAATCCAGCGTAATACGTCTTCGCCAAAGATTTGTCAATTTCCTTTTTTCTGTTCAGTTCATTGTGTTTTTGGACACCTACAGAATGAAACGCACATGAACCTAACACATTGGCTTAGTCTCATGATACCAATGTTCTCACAACGCGGTAAAGTTTACTCCCTTATTTTCAATCTCAACTCAACTGATATAAATTTGCGTATAAAAAAGAAAGCTGGTTTTATAAATATTTGTGAGTGATTTGAGGAACATTGTTTTCTTATGTGCTGTGGATCTGAGAATACAAGAAAAAATCATTATATATACAGTGCCCCAATAATATGGCATGTAGGTATTCAGGGGGAAACCATAAATTTTTATGTAATGTAATGGGACCACTTGAGCTTGATTTAGCCTTAAACTTATTCCTTCACTCAACAAGGTTACTGCTTCCGTATTCTTGCGCAAAATTAAAAAGATGCCAGCAATTTTGAGTGTTCAGGAAAAAAGTTTAGTTTGCAAGAAACTTATTATCATTAATTTATGAACGTTGTAGAGCATCATGCTCTACTACTTCAGCGCCAGTGAACCTCAACGCGCCGATGTCTTGGTCATTCGTCCAACCGTCCATGTTATTCGACAGAAAACATGAATTTGCGCCACAAATTAAAGTGGGATGACCTTCATATATCTATTTAAATTTGCCTCTTGCGAGCTGGTATACGGCTGCAATTTGGTAATATTTTCTAACAACCCGACCACTTGTGGAAATATAAAACACGCAGGAGTGGTGTATTGAGTCGAGCCCGGACGGCGGTTCTTTATTTTCTGCTTCCCATTACTCCAGAGACCATGTTACTATAACCATATCTGTCACTCTAGTAAAGTTTGTGAGTATACAGCACACTCAATCAAAAGTGTCTTCATGCGACACACTTTGCAATTTTATATAACACAATCATGCAGCCGGGGAAAAACACCTCCGTCTATGCCCCATTGTGGTGCTTCAGTGACTTAGGTGCTCGTCTTCGGAACCACAGGTCGTGGGATTGAATTACGGGTGTGGCTTCTGCATTTTGAAGGAGGCGAAAATGCTGAGGCCCATGTGCTCAAGTTTGGTTGCGGGTTAAAGAACCTCAGGTCTCCTATAAGCTTGTGGTTGTTTTCGGACGTCAAACACTACATATAAAACAACTTCTCCGTCTATATCGTTCGACGTAGTGTACCATGTTAATGCAGTTCTAGACAGGGCGCCTGTGATCATGCTAGGCTAAACCATGGGAATGCGCGATGTTCCCTAGCGATGGCAGAAGTTATTTCAGCGCCAATTACCACCCTTTAGACGAGGGAAGCCAACGGTTGGGAGCAGAGCCATCACAAGGCCTCTGGATTTGTATCCGTAATTATGATTTATATGCTTGCACTTTGGAAACACTAGTGGAAATCATAAGGCCTCGCCAACTAGGTTGTTCTTTCGTATGTTTCGTTAAAAGTAACATCGTGACACTGTTTTTTACCGATGTCGTTTGTTTGCGAATTTGACATTGAGAATGAGAACTATCCCTTCTATTGGCCGACAGATTGAGCACAGTCGTCACATGGCGGCAACTGGCCGAAATGTTCAATTGTGAATTGTTCCTTGCATCATCTGCCAGCTACATCGTGTTTCTATGTGCGCGTACGTCATGCACGTTCTCAAAGTGTGGTTTGTCGGGTCATGTCACCCTAAGTGTAACTGTTTCTACGTCTGGCTGAAACGATGTACGAAATCATTTCGTCTTACTCGGCTGCTAATGCGAGTAGGGAGATCAGCGTGCGCAACTTACCAGAGTGCTGTTTATTGTGGTCGTACCCTCCATTCGCCAGAACAACTTCAGAGTGGGTGGCGCTTTCTCGCTTTCTGTTTCAAGCACTTGGAAAAAAGCTGTTGTCATCCTGCCAAAAATCAGGACTATTGAATTTTGTGTTAGTAGAGCGTTGTATAGTGCCTTGGCTGAAGGCAAAAGAAAAAAAAAACTGGCACTAGGTCATGCGCTTGCACGCTGTTGGTAGGTGTACTACTACGGCACTGTAGGTAATCGATTATGTGATTAGCCTTAGTTGTGTTTATCTGGCCGTGGTAAAACTGCTTAGAAATATTACTATCACATTAACTGTGAGACTTCAGTACTTACATTGTACTTAAAAAATAGTTACCGTGCGCAACCGTGTGCTTATGTTAAGAACGCTTTGAAGAGCCCAGACGTTGAAAATTGATTCAGATGGCATGCCTATTATAAAATATTATATAATTATACTGAAAGTATGAACTTTTTCGCATTGTTTTCAGCGTTTGTGTGGCATTGTTAGTGACCACCAGAAGGCAGTGGTAATTCTTGTCTGAAAAAAAAATATGCTTGTTCTATTAACCACGCCTTTGTTGTAGCGCCGTCACGCACGTTATCTACCAATGAAAGCTTTCTGCTGAACTATAATATAAAAATTTCACTGGTGCAAGAGCATGTTCGAACATGTGGTAGACGCCATTTAGCGCAAAGCGCCGTCAGCCCCTAAGCCTTGCTGACTAGACTTATCGGCTATCCCACAGTCCATAGCGAAAAGACTGAGACAAAAAAATAAAATGCGTATAAAGTGCGAATGGTGGTACCGAATGAATAGCACAGATATGCGGGCTTTTGTGATAATTCTTTCTCTTTTTCATAGTATGCAGATTACAAAGATTTAAATAAGCAGTTCAGTCGTGGTACAGAAGTATTGCCTTACAGCATTATATTGTGCAGCCAATGTGGCTAAAATACAAGAAATGCAATCTGATTTACTTAAAGCCCCACATGTAGATTTCAGTATAAGATTGAAAAACAAATTTTTGAGCTTCGCTTTTCTACTTTTTTAATGAGCACACTGAAAAAATTGAGCTTCCTGTTGAGTAGAAAAAGGGGTTTAATTAAAATAACCGAAGGCCGACTCCGTGGGTTGCAGCTGCACAGCGTGAATTTAAGACATAACAGCTTGTCGTCATCTTCGTTGATACTTTTCGAATACATACGTTGGCGAAATAATGAGTCAGTCTTTCAACATATTTTATTAGAATGCTATACGGTCGTACAGAGCCGTAGTTGCGGGTAGCGCCGACTATGGGGCAGGAAAGATCATGCTTTCCACCCGTTTGAGAGCAATTAAGGCATCCCTCATGCGCTGATGGATATCGCCGCTTTGTCGGGCTTTCTTCTAGTCCTTTTGTTTATTAAAACAGACATTTCTAACACCGAACGTTGGAAGAGCAAGTGAACTAACAAGCAATACTCTTCATGGCACTGAGGACATTCTAACGATGTCCGGAGTATATCGACTAAACATTCATTTCCGGGGAAAGATAACGTGTGCAGTCAGCATAAAAGATTAAGGTCTAGCCAGCTTCTCATGAGGGAGCTGGAACTTCCTGCACCAAAGCTGATAGGGCTTCACTGTTTTGTAGACATTGGGGTTCTCAAAATAGAACTTGAAAATCTTAGCTGAATCATTATTTAAGTTATTGCTTCATTTAGTCTCTGTGGGAACACACCCATTTCACCTTGAAGTAAACAAAATAACGGAAAAATCAACGAAGTCCTCTTCTTTGAAGTATGATAAATTCTTCAGCCATAATATCCACATACATAGCCTTACGTCTCAAAAGCATTGTATTATTATTGAAGAGGTCCTAGTGAGTGGCTCCGTAAAATTCGACCGTCAAGGGTTCATTACCATGCGCTGACATCGGGCACTATTCTCGCCTCTGGCAATTGGCCTTCTTCAAAATGTGACTGCACCAGCTAGTGTCCAACGCACGACTTTGCAGTCAGCACCCGCCCACAGTAACCATTGTTTCACTGTGGAAGAAGAAATTATGCCACCGGAAGCCCCTCTAACTTGCGTTTTACAATATACAATAATGTTTTTGCTTCAGAAACTACTCCTGCAATTTAGACCATATGGTATTTTTAACGTACAAAAACATCGGATAGGTCACGTTTGTCATCAAGCATTTCGCCATCATAAATGTCCGACCACTGCAGCCAAGTTAGAATCAGAAATTTTCGGGTGACGAGCGCAATTTTTTAACCGCTGTACCACCTTTCATGTTTCTCGTAGGTTTTCAGGAATTTATGTTATGATAGTTTCTTTGTGCTCGTTTATGAGGGGCACTCGTGTACAGAGCAAACATTGTGTTTATTTGACTTATCTTCGGACTTACATGAAGGCCTACAATTAGTGTAGGTGGAACTGAACGGCCTCCTTGGCAGTGCAGGCGAAATCTCCCTTATGTGAACGTTAACCCCGATAAACATATTCTTTTGAGAAGGCTATGTTTTACGGGTACAAGTCGCTAAATATACAACAGTGGAGAAGATCGTTATAGAAGGCCCATTATTCATACATCTTATCAAAACAGAGAGCAAGGGAGGGCTCTCATTTATATAAACCATATTTGTCACTACTTTAATGTTGTTTGTAAAAGAGATCTTTTCGGGGCTTTGATGTGGACAGTGAAAACACTGAACATAGAGAGAAATATGGCCGGCCTGAAAAGGTAGTCTGCTTGAAGTTGAAGGTCAGACATCATAGAATCGTTATTCATTATTCAGATAGTATAATTCACTGTATACAAGCCAATATCAATAGATGAATCATATTACGAAATCGAAACCCAGGAATACATGTGATAGTTACGATGTGCTACTCAAAGGAGGCTTTTTATATGAGATTTCAAGGAATAATGGTGAGAAGTGAATCATTTTTAATGCAACAGCACTTGTTGTTAGCTGAAATGTTCTTCAAATATACGCATTTCAAGTACATTGCAGTTTGAAATAAATCCACGTGGCCAAACACTGCAACGCACTGTGTGAACATGTGTGGATGACCTGGCACCCTCCTTCAAAAGTGAAGTCGTACGGCAGAACCCACTAACGACACTCCCCAATGCGCACACCAACGCTATAAATTATCTGAGTTGACTCTTTTAGTGCGAATATTTGAATGACTATATTCTAAATAGCAGCTGTAGCTGAATTCAGCCATGAAAACACTCAATGCCATTTTGTGTTCACTTAAGATGACTCGAAGACGAATGCACTTGTTTTTTTTTTTCATTTTCAGTCGATGCATTCATGGCTTAGAGAGTGAAGCAAAGCTTTGTCCAGCCCTTTCGTGCTAAAAATTTTATCACCTCACGTGCTCTTGCACTGCCTTCAACATCAAAGACACTTAACCTGAATTCGCATGACTGATTGAGAGAGAGAGAGAGAGAAACGAGAAAAAAGGAAGGCAGGGAGGTTAACCAGATGCTAATATCCGATATGCTACCCTACACTGGGGTAGGGAAATTGGGGGTTGAAAGAAAAAGAGAGAGTTAAAAAATAAATAAGAAAAAAACACCCACACACACGCACACACAAAATCAGTCAACTCAGAGGCGTTCCGACAGGCCAGTAGTTCGCAAAAAGCCTAGTAGCGCTTGCACGGCTTTCTTTTGTGACGATGAGTCATGACGATGGCGCAGTATACTTTCTTCTGAGAGCGGCTGGTTATATAACCTGTTTAGTTTATTGGAAAGGTGTTGTCTTTGTTATTGATTGATATGTCGGGCTTAACGTCCAAAAACCAACATATGATTATGAGAGACGCCGTAGTGGAAGGCTCCGGAAATTTCGATTACCTGGGGTTCTTTAACGTGCACCCAAATATGAGCACATAGGCCTACAACATTTCCGCCTCCATCGGAAATGCAGCCGCTGCAGCCGGAATTAGATACCGCGAACTGCGGGTTAGCAGCCGAGTACCTTAGCCACTAGACCACCGCGGCGGGGCTACCTGGTTTCGCATTGTCCCCTTTATTAGAATAAAGTTCATCACGTTATGAAGCCATAGCATGTCGCCACCTTTAAGTATATCGTCCTACGACGTCACAGTGATGTGATGATTATCTAAGAAATTTTGGTTATGGGGGAAGTGTTTTTGAATTACTCATTCCGGACGCTACAGGAGTGTGACGCCAAAGGTTATATTTTACCTCTAACAATCTTCTGCGGCTATATCTTTATTATTCAGAAGCTATTCGCGTCTCCAGTTGTTCATTCGGCACCTTGCGGCAATATAGGGAAGCTGTGCACTGAGGTTCACAGTCCAAGCGCCAGAGTTATACGGTAGGATCACTGTAGGATGGTGCTGCCCATGAAGAAAAAACGAACGGCCAAGTAGATTTCTTCTTTTCAGGTGAGGCAACAGTGTTAACTTGTTAACTCGAACCTACTAAATCTCCATTGTATCGAGTGACTACATCTGGCTGCGGCGCCCGAAATATGCAAACAAATTTTTCAGAGACGTGGTTCGCCATGTGAAATACACACACAACGCGACAACTTCAAGAGCGCCGCTCGCGCTTGCGGGACCACTGGTGCCAACTAAAAGAAGATGCTCAGTGTCAACAACCTGCCTCTTTCTACAAAACAGTGCGAACTGCCATCACACTGCAGAAAACTCAATATTTGTGTTA
The DNA here is from genome assembly GCF_043290135.1 of Rhipicephalus microplus. Lineage (NCBI taxonomy): Eukaryota > Metazoa > Arthropoda > Arachnida > Ixodida > Ixodidae > Rhipicephalus > Rhipicephalus microplus. The sequence goes on from NC_134701.1 coordinate 101,125,963, forward strand.
GCGAGAGCGGACGCGGGGTTCTCGGTGACTCCACCATGCTGCAACTTTGCAGCGTCCTCTCATGTTCATTTGAGTTGCGATTAGAACCGCACAGCCCTTTAAATATTCCTCGTGAAAGTGTGCCAAATATTCGCATGTTGACTCCTGTTCACTTTTTCATAACCTGTTACACTAGTGCTCTAGAATACTCACCCGGGGTGCCAACCTATGCGAAAAAATTTGAATATCACCCATAAAAAGGTGTACCCTTTCTTTTTAATTTTGCTAAAGAGACAATACGTAACTGTTTTGCAGCATCAATGTAGAAATTATATGTCTTATATAGGTGTCATAAAGAAAGTCAGTGTTCGTGTTTCAATTTCAAGCGCAATTGTTGCTGAAATGTTGTGAATCTGAAAATTGAATGCATTCCCTCTGGAAGAACACCAGTGTGTAACATACTAGACACCTCAATGAAGAAGCCAGGTTTTATTCAGCAATAAAAAGATAAAGAGTATAAATATGAAATGCAGTTGGTTTATAAGAACTGACCAATCAGATATTCATTAGTTCGTCATATTCATCTCTTGGCCGTCGAACGCCTGTCTTGTTGCTCTCGCACAGGACGAAGCTGAGCAAGGCCTCTGCCGTCCCACTGCACCCGAGACCACGGCGGAGGAGTCACCACCGGTGGCCGATTCCGGCGTGTTGATGTTGCCGAAGGAAAAGACGGTGACGGTCAGCCAGGCTATGGCCGTGTGCTGCAGGCCTACGACCATTTGCCATTCCGGAAGGGGCCCAGGGGAGACTAGTGCAGCCGAGATCACGATGAGGGTTAGAAGTCCTGCAGCTACCATCACAGAATTCCTTGACTTGGGGCTGTTGTGCACGGGGGATGTCCGAGGCTGGCTGCGCAACAACAGCTTCGTCCCCGAGGACGTGCAATGCAGCCGTGGCCGTCGTACGTCTGGCGTGATGACGAGGCAACGGCGCCGCTCGGTTGCCACAGGAACTCTCGTGCTCCTCGCCGGCTGGGCGTCGATTGGGACGCACTTACGCAGGAGCTGCAGGCTGCAACAGGCTGGAACTCCAGTTCTTTTCTCGAGGGGCAGTCTGGTGGGCTGGTCCATCACTGGAGACTCGCCACAACCCTGCTGGCGTCTGACCAAAACGGGGTGCGAACGACGTTCAAAAACGCTAGCCTGTGCAACTTCTTGTCTTCTTCTTCTCTGATAGCTCATACCAAACGCTGGAGATTAGCCAATACGTGGGTGAGTTTTTTGTTGTTTTCATTATACTACCTATATACGATAAAAATATCTAATACAAACAATTTTGTTACGAAATACTATTCATGATATATTTGATTTATGAAGAATGTATTTTGATATTCTTTTCAACTGATTGATAAGTTCCTCGATAGCGAGAAAACATCCTTGTGTAGCCAACACTCTTAAAAAAAAGTTAGTAAAAAAGTAGCAACTGCAAGCAAATAGATAGTAACTGCAGTGGTTACTACCTTTCTTACATCATTACTACCTTTTAGATACCTGAGTACTACTTACGTTAATAAACAGTTACTAGCTGGAACCATTACTAAGTTTTTGCGACCTGTTTACTACTTACGTTAGTAAACAGTAAGTAGCTCGAATGAAAGATGTAGTAACTACCGCTGTTATTACCTTTATTGGCCCGTTACTACCTTTTTGCTACCCGGCTGTTGACCATCTAATGCGCATTAGTGTGTGATTCTGATTCTGAGAATTTATGAGAGGAATTGTTTCGACGTATCATCATTAAACGGTAAAACGACACAGAAGACATCCACAGAGCGAGAAAATGAATTTTGTTTTGAATTACGCAACCGAGATATGTAAGCATCATACCGGTATTGCCGAAACGGAGAAGTACAAGTTAACGAGCCATAAGCAAGTGCTACACGTGTTGTAAGAGATAATTACAACAAACTTAGTAGATTACAGCAAAATAACAAGACCGGCGAATCAAAGTAACCAAACGGTCACCATAAATCCTCTGCGGCTTCTCTACAAATATCATCACTGTTTTGGCGCGTCAAACTTCAAAAAAACGATTATTATCTTTTAACCGTTCCTATATTAGCCGTGTGAAACATTCAAATGCACTGAGAATTAGTTTTCTACCTTGTTTCAGCCGCCGTACGTAATGCCTTTTTGTGTCTTTCTTATAATGCATAAATATGACATATAATTTTTTATAAGTAAGGCTAATTCAGGGTCTCCTGCTACGTTCGCAAATGCACATAACTAGGTAGTATAATGTAGTACTATAGGTTTACATTTGCCATAATTTATCCTAAAACATGTGTGCTCCCTTGTGCCAGACATGCACCTGCAAGGTAGGGGCTATATATATCCCATGCTTACTTCGTACAGTATGCGTAAAAATAGTCTATGTATTCTTTGCTTTCATGGCGCACCACGCTTATTTACCCACAAATGTGTAGTAATGATACAATAATTGATCAACATTACCAGTGAAAAAATGTTATGTCAGGTTGAATAAACACTGTACTATTAGTTAATAATTCTTTTAATAAAACTCCAAATGTTACTACCTATGGGTGGTAATGGGTAGGGTAGTAACAGTTACTAAATGCCTGTTGCAACAGCAACAGTAGTAACTGTTACCACCCTCGCTGTTACTAACTGCGCTTCCTACCAGAGTCTTGACATATGTGACAAACCATTACTACCCAAAAATTAGCAAGTACTACCACCTTTGTTCTAAGAGTGAAGAGTTCAGGCGCTGAAAACAATAACAACGGAGTCTGATATTTCCAAACCAAGATTTCAAAGAGGAGAACCTATTTTTTTTCTCAATGACGAGAACCGGTGCCAAGATGCAAAGTACTGACTAATGGCTTCCGCCTCTTTGCAGAAGAGAAACTGGGGGAAAATATCCATTGTAAGACATTGGCCAAGAATTCAGTGGTCTTATCAAATGTTATGAATGTTTCAACTAATGGAGGTTATCGAGTAAAAATATTACACATTTTCAAAAAATGTGCAGGTACTCACTGAAACCTATAAAATATAATGATTTTGGTTAGTAACACATAACAAATTATACCAACACCATATTCCTTAAAAACAAACAAAAATGAATAATCTTAAAGGTATGCATACGTTGACACAGACGAATAATATTATAGGTTTAGCGTTTTTGTTTAATTAAGAGTATTGCGCACAACCATGCAAATGTTCGTACTGGTGAACCGAGAAATAGAGGCTCGAAAAAACAGAATTCCGGGCAGGATAAATTCATTCCCCTGGCAAGAATGGAATTTTCTAACGTAGGTCTTTTAGCTGTTGTAAACTGCCTACAGTTAAAAAAGAAACGATCTCTAGTTCAAAGCTCGCGACAAAAAGCGCACATTAGAGAAACAGCCTTACCTGATCTAGGGGTGTAGGGACTTAGTGTCGGCACCCGACAGCGCCGCCTCATAAGTGCCACGTCTAGTTTATCTGTTGGACAAAACGACAACCGCCAGGGATATATCAAGTGCTGATATTCTGTGAAATCAAAAGCACCTTCATTCCAAACGGTGCTTTTAATTATTTGACGTCGCAGTGACACACTGTCGTGAGAGCTCTAGAAACGCATATCTGGCGCCGATATCTCGGCACACTGGAAACCATGTATTTCATTGTTTACGTCAGCACAGATCTACAGCTGCCTTGTCTGTGCAAGAGCATAGGTGGTGTTTGGTTGCTTTTATTTTTCTAACCCAAAACGTGTTACGCCAGTTTAAATATTAGGAAATTTATGAGGGGACATTTTTTTACTAAAAATCTTCGTTTGACAAGGTGCCGATGAAGGGACGCCAGGTGTTTTGTCGTGTTATACATCGACGTGTCAGATGCGACCCATTTTATCAGTCTATAGAGAAATTATGTACTTCAAGAGGGGTCACTTGTCCTTCTCGAAACTTCCTGGAATTGCTAAACTGTGGGCACCCATTTATTCAACATTGTCACATTTGTGCGATTCGCGTAAATGCAATTTACGACGAGTGTGCTCAGTACGTTAGCTCACGCCCACTCATACTATTATATGCGGCTGTTTGTCCTCGGGAAACCTACTCGGTTATCGCACGAGCGCACTTGTGATGATTGTGTTGTTGATGTTTTTGCGGTGAATTCTCTCCAGACACGAAGTGAAGTCGTCGCTCACAAGATACCAAGTGCAGGTGCAGTTAATTATGTTCGAAATCAAAAGTCGACACAGGAAAAATGAGATAATCATCCGTATTTCGTCTCTTTTATCTCTTGATAAATTCTGGCCTGTTGTTGCGAAACTTTGGAGCTTATGCTGAGACTTGTCAAAATTCTACCGTAGTGGTACCGTGCTGCTCACTGCCTATAGAGGATGGGGAAGAATATTGAAATAACATTTTTCATAGCACACTCACTACCTTTCCTAACAAGCGCTCACAATCGGTGCCTTCGACCAACATGTCTGTTCACGTTGGTGTGCTCGCTAGGGGTGCAAGCTTCATTGCGTGCTTTCCCACTGATTTTATCATTACCGCGAAAAGTAGCTCACAACAGAAGAACACGAAATGAAGTTTTTTACGACTATTGTTTATCATCTGTGGCATACTTTGATATGTTTACCCCATATGCACCCGTTATGTCATTTTTCGGTCAGGGAAAACAGAAAAAAGGATGACACATTGATAAAACGTTCAGAAAAAAAACATCTGCTTAGTGTAAGCCTCCTCTGGAAGGCTTGAGCGCAAACAGCTAAAACATCGAAGGGGTGACCCGTTACTCAGCATACATATAGTATGTGGTGTTGAGGCTCAGAAGACTCTTTTAGCAGCAGAAATGTAGAAGAGATATGTTCTGAAATTAGATGATATACTTATCTGATTCCTTCACTGATTGAAAACATCACCGCAGTCGTTTGCTTCTCTGTGATCAGTCGACAATGACCGCTGTCGAAAGCGGGGTGGTGTGGCAGGGCCCCCCTTGCCTCCCTGAAAAATACGTCTATGGATATACGTGTGATGGGCATCACGCGCAGCTAACAAAGGGCCAGAATAATATTCCAAGAGATTTTACCTCCGATAGCGAGTTTGTGTTGTGCAGACAACTGCAAGCAGATTGTATTCTCTCGATTTATCTGTCCATACTCTTCACTCTCCATTACTCTTTGCCTGTCGAATAAATAGATCGTGTGGGAATTAGGTCGTGGCGAAGAACCTCTTGAAAATGGTTGTGGAACCAATCACGGTATTCAACAATTACCACGAAGCGATCACAAAAACTATTACTTTTCATATTGGTACGTTTTCACATTTGTAACGCATACTCCCCAGCTCCCATCACCATGCGTGGTCTTTGACACAGCTTCGCTGAAAATTCACGTTCGCAAGGCAAGAAGGCGCCCACTTTTTTATCATTTAATGAATTTCTGAATATTAGACGTATCTCCAACATAAGAAGAGTTATTCAATGCATATTCAGGAACGGCATATAAGGCATGGGCACATAACCAACGTAACTGAAATCTGAACCAACTACACGTGATTGAGGACGTGGTAACTTTCAACGAAAGCACTTCCGAATTTTCTTACGGTGTGCGTCGCAGCAAAGCTTCGCCAGCTATCAAGGTAAGTGCATGGCTACTCAGTGGCCATACGAAATAGTAGAAGCTGTTATGGTGGCAGTATACTCGCTACCGCAAAACACGTGGTCATCCATCATCCCAGCGCAAGCAGCCGCATAACTGCTCACGCTGGTGACCCCGCAGCGCGTTTTTGCTACACTTACCTAGCCAGGAAAAAGCAAGATTCCTTCACTTAAGCAGTAGGACGTAAACTGTTCAGTGGGCTGCTGGAACATCTGACGTGAGATGCTTTATGGTAGCATGTTCACTTACTCCTACGAATGGTCACGCGCTTCTTGCCAGGGTAAAAGAAAGTGCATTTGACGTTTTCTTTAGCGCTTGCTTGCATTTTGTTCCGTCTTGTTTGTTGCGAAACATAACTATTAAAATAGGAAGGTTGGCCTTTGGTCTATTTTGTGCAATGCTCTTTCAGCTCAATAAGAACAATGGTAGCAACGGATATGTATTTTCAAGGGAGTTTTCTTTTATCTTAAAAAGTATATACTGGAGACGAGAATGCATGCTGTGTAATCAGCTTTGCTGTCACTTTTGTATGTCACTAGCACGAATTCTTATTCTTTTATGGGCAACGAAGTAGCAGTATCTAACAAGATAGCTGGATACACAAATTGGTATATGATGTAAATCCTTGGGCAAAAAACAAATTGTACGATGAAAGAGGAAAAGAAATGAGCCCCACGAGCTTTGTGCGAGAGCGCTTATAGTAGTAGTTGCCCTTTTATATCTTGCGCCATTTCCGCTCAAAATTTTATGTCGTGAAAAAATAGGGTAGTTAGCGCCAAACAAATCTGCAGAGAATCCCAAGAAGCTACATTCATAAGTGACGAACAAACAAATCGGCGCAAGTGAGTGAATACTAAGCATGTAGTTCCGTGAACAAAACGCATTCTGCGCTCTGTATTTTAGGAGATAAGATCGCGTGCCTTTATTGCGTGTTTCTATACTAAAATAGCACCAGGCTTGAATTTCTCCACGTCTCACGAAACCTGAGCTTTAGGCATTGTCTTTCTTGGGGCGATCACTGCAATCTCTCTAATTCGATAGCCTTCGCGTGTAGTGATTTCTCCAGGAGGAGGCATATAAGCTTTCCGTGAGAGGAGAACCCAAAGGGGAATGGAATCGGAGGGCAATTTACGTGGCGAACCACTGCTCTTCCATCACTTTGAGCCACTGAACACCCAATGCACGCCACGGTAATTCACCAATGCACGTGCAAGGAAAGTAAGGCGTGCATTACGGGCGCCTGATAAAGGTAAAGTTGTCTGCTTGCGTAAAGTATTCATTGGAAGGGTTGTGCATTGAGAGCGATCGAATTGCTGCTTTCTCCAAGAAACTGCTGATCACTTCTCTGTGGATGCTTGCTTGGGAACTTCGAACGTTTTTCGGGGACTCGATGTCCTTCACTGAAAATATTTTATGGCATTGATGTCACACCCACTTTGGGAAGCAATATTGAATTCCGGGTAAATAGAAACGTTCAGTTATAAAACAATGATTATACTGAGGTTCGCTACACAAACAGTAAATATTTCGTGGCCTGGCTTAGAAGCGTGCATGATCGCTACACGCACATGTAACTTTGCTCTTTATTGTTGAAAGCAGCCATCCAGAATGAATTATGAGATAACCTAGCAGATAGGTACATTATTATTTATAGTGAATGAAGACAAAACCTGACTATGCGTTTATGTACGCCTTTCTTAATTCTAAAAAGCAATCTTAGAAAATAATAGTTGCAGCTTCGTTTGTCCATTTTCCTCCCTACAGTTTCTTTCTTGTTTCTTTCATATGTTGTTTCTTTCTCTTCTCATCTTTTTTTCTTGTATTTCTTGTCGATAGTCTCTCTTGGCGTACATTGACGCGGAAAGTTTGGTCTGTCTGTGTGCCTGTCTTTGTCTCTCTGTAACTGTTACTCGATTTAGCCACGAGAGCAAAAGTATAACCCTTGCTGAGCAACCACCCATCTTGATATTCTTCTGGCATTCTTAATATTGAACATTGTCAATAAAATATTATGCATACTTAGGCGCAAAGTCAGCACGTGAGTATTATCTCGTATGCTACATTATTTTAAAATGCGTCAATACTTATTGTTTTCGCAACAACAATCAATGAAGACAAACTGGGAGAGAACCTACACCTGTGACCACTGTTTCTTTAATTCCACTCAACATATACTAGTAGCTGCTGTGTGCTCACTGTCATGGTGCGGGTGACAGTAATGGTGATCGGGGTCCTTGTTATGCTATAGTGAAGATATGTTTAGATCTCAACAACAGTCCGATGAAAGCAAGAGCGGGTGTTTCCTATACTTCGCTAAAAAGAATTGGGGCTGCCATCTATTTTCTTCTCTGCATTCTAGAAAACTTTGGTTTCTTGGCATTAGTGCCAGATAGCGTCTATATGTCACGCAGCGTTTACAGACAAAAGACTATATCTTTCGACGGCGTCTTCAGTGAAGTGCGCCTATACGGGGCCATGTTTTATTGAAATGTGATTGGAAGCGTGTTGCCTTTACAGCATCCCCGCTTCTGTTCTTTTTCTCCTTCTCATATCCCATGCAGGGGACTTGCCGAGTAGCAGTTAAGTTTTATATGTATTTTCTTTAGCAGACTACTAAAATAAGCTTAGGCTAACTAATACAGCAAAATTAGTTACAAATTAAGATTGATCAGATATTTGAAAGACGAAGAATGAAACTAGAAAGTCGTTTGGACTGATTGATAAGTTCCTCAATGAAGAAGCAAACATCTCTTTGGCTATCTTTTTATAAATGACTTTTTTGTTTATAAATAATCCAAGTTCCTTTTTTTTTTGCCCGTTGGCCAAAGTTTATAACAACTGACATTATCTTTGTGCAAAAATGACTGGATAAAATAAATGTGAAAATTTGAGGTATGCCTGCAGCAAAACTAATAAATCACAATATTAAAATAAAACACGATAATATTTTCTCTTCCAAGCCAAAATTACGATCAAACTAGGACTCAAACAGACAAATGCAAGATTATTTTGCACACGTAGGAACGACAAACATAATAGCAATACATGCTTCAGTGAGCGAAGAAAAAACAGGTGTAGGAATATACTCCCGTTTGCTTGTCTGGCATTTTTCAGTAAGACTACAGGACTACACCCCCGTTTTTGAAGTAGAACGCTTGGCAATTATTCTAGCGTTGCGAAAATTACCTGTGAATGTTCAAAATGCCATCCTAATAACCGACTCCCGGTCTGTCTGTACATCGCTTAAAGCGTCATCAAAATCAACAAACGCAACGACGTTCTAATGCTAGTTTCCCCGCAGCTGAAGGTAATAAAATTAGTATGGGTACCTGGTCTTTGTGGATTAGAAATAAACAAAATGGCTGACTCTCTAGCACGAGCGGCATTGAATTGTCCAGTACTTTTGGTCCTTCCTGGAGTGGCCACAGTAATTATCATACGGTACCGAAAATTTTCGCTTCGGGCAGATGCCATTGAATTATTTACGTCGTGGGCAAGGATTACTCGCTTAACCTTTGCGTGGAGAATTCAGTGGTGCCCTGCGAGACAACTGGAAGTCGCATTAACTAGATTACGTTGTCGTGTCCCCTGTTAAATTTGTATTCATACAGGGCTGGTCTCGTGATATCTTCTCCATGCAATTTTCGGTTAGAACACAAAACAATAGAAACATACGTTTTATTATTTTACAGTACAGACTTCAAAAAAAAAAGACTACTTGATATGCCATTCTCTAAGCTCTGGCTGAATTTGTCGAGTGATAATATACACACCTTTGGCGCTGCGAGTTTGGGCTTCAGCCACTTGAATGTATTTGATGCTGTTTGTGTTTATATAAAGGTTTGTTCATAATTGCTATCGCTGGCAAGTATCTGTAACTTCAATCTTGGCAGAATCAGAGCTGGATACATTGCAAAAGAGACGTCAGCTTGAAGGGCTCAAGTTTTTGTACTCCCTTTATCATGATAAGCTAGCAATAGACAAGAGTAATTTTATTGACCTGGTTGGTAAGCGCTCGACGCGATTACACCACACGAAAAAGATAAAGGATTTTAGCTGTAAAACAGACACATTCAAAAACTCCTTTTTTCCGAGAACAACGCGTGAATGGAATCGACTTCCATCCAATGTAATTGATTGTAATACACTAAATTCTTTTGCTAAAGCATTGTCAGATTATCTGTAATTTTTTCGGTATCTTGGTCGTCACTCTGCTTTCCTAGTATCGCGACTTCTGCAAACTGATGTGTGATTGTGAAACAATAATGTTGTTCTGTTTTTTTTTCTTTTTTTGTTGTTGATGTTGAGTGTGTCACATTGTAGCTCTGTTTTGTTTAGCGGTGCACCTTGGTCCAGATTTCTCCTGCTCTTTCCAGTCATGTCTTGTATATTATTAATAGTTTCTATCAGTGTAGGTCTGGCTTGGTACCAAACAAGTTGTTAATAGTACCTGCTGTCACTTTGTTGATTGTGTAATTGTATATTTTTATTTTTATTTTGTTCCCGCTCATTGTTGCGGTTGTTTTGTGGACGTATTTGCGTATGTTCTCGCATTCTTTTATTTGTTCTGCCCGCTCCTGCCAAAGGCCTTTTTCAAAGGCTGGCAGTAAATCTGAAAATAAAATTAAATAAATAAAATATTTGCGAAAGTAAATGAATGAGACATGAACGGACTAATTTTGTCTCATTAGTGCAGCAACAGCTTAACAATAAAAAAGTCATCTTTTTATACTATGATTATTATTAGCTTGAATTATTTTCAAGCACAGTCAGTGTTAGTCAAGAAAATGACTATGCTGTCTTGCCTGAATGGGACGAAAGCACTTATAGGACTTTTTTCGTTTTATGTACATACCTTTTTCATAAGAATTCAACATAGGAAATGCCTAGCTCAGGTAATCAGTTTTGGCTGATCTCCCTGAATGAGTACAAGTCATATTTAAGGCATCATCATCATCATCATCACCATCACCATAATCATCATCATCATTATCATATTCATCATCATTATCATCACCGACTGTGTTTCAGAGTAGAGACACGAAAAGAACACCTGATTCTGATATCTCCCCACCCATATTTCGAAGTTGTGGATCTATGTACGAATCGTTTCCTCAATGACGTCAGCCGGCGAAAAGATAAACAGAAATAACTGATGGTTACCTTCTCTTTACAGAAGAGACAGAGGGGGGAATTGCTGGAGCCAAAGGTATGAATATATATTTGTTGAAATATTTTCGCAATCCCGCTCCATCTTCATTCTCTGGAGATTGATTATATCCTCTTTTTTTCCTGTCGTCAAGAAGTTGGGCATCTTTAAAGTCAACTAGGTCATCCTCCTACAGAACTTCTCGGACAGTGTTCATCGAACGATGTGCTGATACAGTGATGGAGACATCACAAAAATGTCTTTAAGCTAGATAGTTTTTCATAATTTTCCTTGTCTCAAACTTCATTGAGGAGGTCTTCACTAGCCATTTTCATTGCTTTATAACCTGTTTCAAGTGTGTCTATTGGGAATCTTAAAACTAGGAACGCGGAAAATTTTCTGACAGATTTCACTGGTGGGTCACTATGGATAACGTGGTTGCGTGAGATGTGGCCTTTGTTGAGTTGTTGAGTTGGAAATGTTGAAAAATTGCTTCGGTGCGCGTCTTTTTCATGGAGCGATCAATAGAGAGGTAAAAGTTATTAGCCATAAAATATGTACTATGTTCGGTAGTGGTGGGAGCTAGTGTTGCAGATCTCACCGCTGCTTACTAGAAGTCGCTCCGAATCACAGCGCTGATCACCAGTTGTTGCTGACCGGGCTCTACCCGACACGTCCCCTCTGGCGTGGGTTGCCGAGACGTCAGGGTTACGCCAGACCCGGTCTCTTATGGCAGCGTGGCGCAACTTCGGGTGCAGGAAACAAACGTTCAGGTTTATGGCACTATATACAAATATATATATATATATATATATATATATATATATATATATATATTTATATTTATATATATATATGCGTGCGTGTGTGTGTGTGTGTGTGTGGTAGCGTTATGTTTGCACCCTACTCTTTGGAATATTTTACCAAATTTGAGTATCGGTTTCGAAAATTTTTCGCAAACTATTGTTCAGAGGAATGTTGAAGAATATAGTGTGTACTGGTCTAAATAGTCTTTTGAGCTTGTAAAATCTGCCTTCTCATTGCTATAGTGTGAATGTAATTGCTTCTAGAACAGCGCTAATGTAAGACATTTCATTTTGTTTTTATTAAGGAACTGCCTGGTCTCCATTTTATTTGTTTGCTGCAGGTTAAATTGCTCCAGCCAAGTTATAGCCGTACCCTTGAGCCTAAAATTGAAAGGCAGTCATCACCAACGGGCATTATACAAACAGCGATCTTGCATGAACGTCTCTTCGAATTAATCAGTACTGAAAAATTCATGTCTCGTTTCTTGAAATAGATTTGTTTTTCACGGTATACAAACAGATTCCTAAAATGTGTTACTTGTTTTTCATATATTTGTTTAGAACTCTTATAAGAACTTGATTATATTGTGAAGCATTTTGCAAAGGCATATAAACATGATGGTAGCATTCTTAGACCACACCGATGAGTGAAGACATGCCAATAAAAGTAACTTTTTGGTAATAAATCATTCGTAGTAAGGGTAACGTTTTTCCTTCCTTTCTAGTAGAAGTGTGGTCATTTAAGTATTTACGCACATGTGGTTTTTCCTTATTTCTGTCCCCGAAGAGGCAAGATTGATGGCAGTACAGGCGAGATATTTTAGCTGGACCAGTTCAACGACCAGTCGTAAAAACAGCCAACTCAGGGCTCACTTCGTGGCGATAAACACTGAAAGCTAAGAATCAGTGTGCACAAACTTTACCACAGTGCAAGCTCGTCTCACAAAAAAGAAATCTTTACGAGTGTGCAGCAAGTAGGAGGGAAATCTGTCTGTCCCTATTAGTAGATCACAGTGACTACAGAGAATTTTTTCATGTTTCATCGTGAGCCTCCACTTTTTTTTTGTCGCTTCCAGGGTTTTGAGCAAGGACAAGCTTCACCAAGGTTCGACCAACCACAGTTTTTACCATGAGACGGGGAAATAAAAGCGTAGCATAGATATCTTCTTACCGATTTTGCTAACTCGTTCGAAAAGGTTTTGCAGCCGACCGACTTCAATGTTGAGGTTTTGCGTTACGCTCTCAGAGTTTTGCTTTTTTTGTATCGATGCCATGAAGAGCTGTCATGTGATGGCGCAGTTTAGATCAAGCGGTGGGAGCTACCATTCGCACTTCAACCCGTTCATCTAGGTTTGTGAATTCGACGAACGTCACAGCGATCTTGACTTTGGTTATACTGAATACAAAAGAAACACCTCGGCAGACATAACTAAGTGTCCACTTAAATCAAGCAAATATTTGCAGAACAATATTGTGAATTCTTTGCGTTAGATTGATTCTACGCGACCTCGGACCGCATAATAAACCGAAGCAAGCAAAAAGGCCTCAGAAGCGCTAAGCGCAGGATTGAGTTTGTTGTACTGTTGCTCACTCTGAACACTATTACAAGTTATTGCACAGAAAACGTGCGAGGTTCGCAGACACATGAGAGAAAGTAATGAGAACAACCAACACCGACTCATTTCCTCTTACCATTAAAGTTTTTCTGTATTGTGTGTTGATCCGGAGGGAAACTGGTACACAAGAAGCACGCAACAATTAGTTTAGCGAATCTTCACATACTACAGGGAAGTGTTGGAAAAAGTGGGCGACGGGATTGTGACATTTGTGTCTTAACCAGCGTGTCATAAACGTCAAAGCAGCTTACCCTCCCATACTTAGCGTGGCACAATTTTCTGTTTGTTATTATAGCCACAACATCATTTTGACTTCCACAAGTAACCCAACAAAGCCGCGAGGCAATGTTTTTGTATTGTTTACGCTACTCTTGTTTTACTCTTACACCAAGAAGAATATCTACATAGTGAATGGTATAGCGAACACGCGAATGCGGAATATGTCGCTGTTTCATTTTGCCAATAATTCACAAAAAGTATGACAACGGCGCAAAATAAACAGATGTGGTTTTATAGCCTCTTTTCGCATTGTGAGCCTTGCCCCTTCGCTCCTCAATATACACGCAGCATAGAGGTTACATCAAAAATTGTTCGGGCTACTGAACACAAAATCAATATAGGATTCGCATAACCTCAGCGGTAAAACTCAAAATGTTTGTGTGCCACCAGAGAGCCCAGTTTTATTAAACCCAATCACTGAACACCTGTAGGTGCAAACTGTGAACCTGCATTGTAAAGCCACAACTCCTATTTTCTCCTTTCTCAGAGACGTTATGCACGCTTTCCTTTATATGTACGCCATTTTATGGATTTCTGTTTCACGCGTGTGCTCGTTCGCTTTAGTTCGTTGATTTGGAGTCATAATTACGTTTAATAAGTAAGAAAACTGAGCAGCGGATGGCGAATCATTTGAATATTTATTCATTTTGTTTTTTTTTTCCTTACACACTAGTGAAGGTGATTACCCACCCAAGGATGATTCGAGAGTCAGGCAAAATAAACAAGAATGACAAATTTAACTAAGCAAGAAATCTCGGTTGCAAATTCGGAACATTACTAGCAGTCAAATTGGAATTCACAGTTATACGTATTTACGTATTAAATATCAAACACAACAAAATATTTCAAGTAAGTTTACTCAAACAACAACATTGACAGCTCGGCTTGAATATTTGGCTGTTAGAAAGCTATTTATTATGCGCATTCGAGCCTCAAATCGTTCGTGTATAAAATTTTGGGTTTCAAAGCACGACTTTTCTGAATATCATCAGTTTTGCTGTTTTGTGGTTCAAAAATAAAATGACGGCACGTTCATGCGATTCAATTATTCCTACTTAAAGCATCTAAGCCTACGTCTGCTACCGCTGTTGTTCCAAGCAATCCTGAATATACGTTGAGAAAAGTTTCACTGGGTATTCTTGGTCTATCTCCTGGTGATCACTTTGCCAAAATACAACCCTTCCGTTTGTTCTTGTTTTCAAACTTCTTTACATCCGTTTTCCATTCATGAGTAGCGAAAGTACTGCTTGGTCTATGTGGATCTGTCCACAGCTAAGTGAATCTTCTCATACCACTGTGACAACACATATCACGAAGAGCCTCAAATGCCTTTTGTCGCAAGGCCCTGTTTGGTTCCGACTAATGCGGCAGCTTTTGCTTGTTAGCTAATTTTGCTATATCCAATTGTCATTTCACGTAGCCATCATGGATACATTGCGGCATTTGCCAATATATAACTCGTAACGTAGAACAAACGATGTAGATTGAAGAGTCACCTACCGTTAACGCTCCGCGTTTGGTGTGTTGCATTCCTAATCAGATAGCAGTTTTTTTTTTGGTTGTTGATAGAGCAACCAAGAATAGTACAGTGCTTTCTCGTTGATTCATCGCTTTCTAAAATCGTAGTAAAACAAACGAAAGTCTGCAGGTCGATATAAAACATACAAACACTCTTCCTGAACACAACTCATCCCAAGAACCAGCCCACGCATTACACGCTGTTGCACACGAGCCAGAAAGGAGGAAAGCGGTGATTGCCAGTTCAGTCCCTTTCATCTGACCAGAAGGTCTCATCATAGGAGCATGATGTTTCGGAAAAAAGATATGAAAAAAGAGAATCAACCTGTGGTATCTTTCAGAATAAATGTGATAGAAATGAGCAATCGTCTAACTGCAATATCATTTTCAGCTTTTTCTTCGGCGCCTGCAAGCACAGGAATCAGCTTTGTTGGCTTTCGTTGCGTTACTCTAGCGTCCAATGATACTCATAAATCTTTCAAGATGAATATGTCAGTGATGCCGGAAATGGGAAAATCACTTTTTTCAAGTTTACATACGCCATCTGGCATTAATTTTTTGTCTCAAAAACATGAAACTTTGGTTTCAAATATGCCAGTGTACGAGCCTCTTGTTATATTGTTTTGTGCTATGAATTATTTATCTGTATAGTAATAAAAAATAATGACTTCTATCCCTGAGGTAGCATATGACCACGGTCTTTCTGATTTTGGTATTACGTTGAATAAGCTTCACAGAGCTACCATAGACGCTGATAAGCATCAGGGCTCAGATCTCGTGACCATGTAATCAGGCTTCTTTTACACGAAGCAGAATGTTTGTGCAGAAGGTGTGGCATGTATACCCAATTTCATAGGCCAGTGATTTGTCATTCTTTTGCATAAAATATAACGCCGCTCTAAGCTCAAGATTTTTGCGCAGAAGTTGGGATATTCAGCTCTAAAATTACGGACATTTTATTTCAAGTTGCTGGGGGAGTTTAACAATTTTTACACCATAAGGTATTGGACACCTAACTTATCACTAAAAGTGTGTTGTTATCTTCACTGTTATGTTTATTATATTGTTATACCTGTATCTATACTGTTAGTCAACCGGGTACAACAAAGTCTCGGTGATTTGGTGTACTGAATATAAGTAAATAAATGAATAAATAAACAATGTTTCACCGAGAATGCCACTGATAGTGTAATGAAGATGATCTTGTATTTTTATTTGGTGCAACCTAATTAAGAGCCGCTAAAGACACGACATGCTTGTCATGTACTACATCATTTACGCGTCCTGCTGATGACGCGTTCGGGGCCGCTCGCTCGCTTGTTTCATACCAAAACCTGTATTGAGTGACGAGACAGTATGACGAGCCCAAAAAGAAGGTAATCACTGTATATGCAGACAGTGCGATTTGCTACCATAGTATATACAAATTCGCAAGCATGCATCCAATAATGACCTACATGTAATGAGAAGAATAACTTAATTTGCCTCAGAGACAAGGATATAGATTTACGTTACTGCTTGCTCATTGCTTCGCAATACGTCGATTTATGCATTTTGCGGGAGCTGCCCGATGTTTCTGTAGTTTTACAGCCTCTGAAAAACCTCTTCATCCAAAGCCTGAAGTGTTGAAATGACGCGCAGCAAATATCACTGTACACGTTCACAAATTACGCAGGTATTGATAACGTCAGTACTTTGTACTTACTTGAAGGCTCTAGAATGACAAAGGTTTTATTCATCCCTTACATTAGCTTTCTGGTGCTCACACAAGTAAAAAATTCGGTAGCACGCAGCCCGCGCTTCTTGCGGGGTTCTTACACCACCTTTCGGAGATTTTGTCCACGCAGGATAAAATTAACAAGTTGTCAATGAACTGAATGGCAGGTGAGAAGTGTGAAAATGCTAGCTGTAGTGCAGGTAGTGTAGAAACCACTGCAGTGACCTAACCATTCGGTATTCCGTAAAATTGGCTCCACGTATTTCTTTTTACATAATCCTAGTGCTCCTTTATCCCCTCTTATTTAAGCCTGGCACCACTTCTACAAAGCGCGAAATTCGGAAGTATACGCTTTTTCTTGATAGGAAAGTATTCACTCTGGCCAGAGTCTTGTTTTTTATGCGCACAGTTCAGAAACGAAAAAAATCAGACGACCATCGCGTAATGAAAGTTAGCATCACGGTTTCTCACATGTATCAAGGCTTAGTGCAGTTTTTTCTCCTTTGCTTGTTTTCTTTTATTTGCTTAAGTAACTTTATAGAGGTAATTCACAATTTCACACCAACAATGAAGCACCAAAAATTCAAGTAAATTCTTACATTTAAAAGAAAGGAAAAAGCCTTTACTGGTGACCTAGTTCAGTCATGTGCACGAAGATGATTGCATGCGTGTACCTCGAGCGCTGAGTTCGCCGAAGCACCCGAAGGGCACTTAAGCTCAATTGTGGCAGTATTCATTGCCCGCGCATTCCTCGGCGATATTTATTCTATGTCATTGCCGAGAGAAGCTTTCACGTGATTGCTAACAGCGAGCTTGGAACTAAAATTGACACTTTAACATCGTCAAGATTTTTCAGCTAGTTACTTTCGTTGGGCGCTTGTTACACTAAGCATATGAAAAGTGGAGGTCTAGCATTTAAGCTCGTTTGTGAGGCTTCATTGTTGTAAATTTTTTGGGACGAACGGAAGGTGACAAAGCCTAGTGTGTCTGCCTTTTTTTACGAGGAGGTGGGGGGGGGCAATTTTTCTGAAAGAGTGCGGAGTTATCGAAAGAAATGCCCAAGTTTTAAGGTGCTTAGGTGTTAGGGGCAGAAAACTTTCGGATAGGGTTGGGGGGGGGGGGGGGAGAAATTTTATGGAGAAAAAAAACGATGAAGGCTTTTCCCAAAGAGTCATTTTAAGCGAAGTGTATGAGGGACCTTGTGGCTTTTTACATGTTTAATGTAAAAAACATGTAAAAAGCCCTAGATATATGTTTAAAGCAAGATTGGTGCAGCTGAAAGTAGTGATAAATTGAAAACGCTTACCTGTACGTACACATGCGATGCAGAACCCTTATTATTATCCCCATGCTGTTGCATGGTTGGATTATCATGAATTGCATCTGTAGAATCGCAGAACTGTAGAATTACAGTGCATGGAGGAGCAACAGTGGTGCTTGCAACCTACACCTACAGATCTTACGTAAATGTTGCAGTGCAATCAAAATCTGCTCGGTCATCTGTGAAGACAACAGAGAAAAGAGTACCTGACAGGTAATGCGCGTAACAGTTGTTAAATCTCGGTTTCGTCATCAACATTTACCTGATTTTTACCAATTTACACTAATGAGAAGAAGCCGCAATTTGCAAATTTCAAAGTGCTGATAGTTATTTATACCACTGACTTTCATTCACCAACTTGATCGGACAATTTTTCCTCTAGACCTATAATTCTCATTGCGTTAGTGCTGCATCTAAGTTCCTTTATTTTGAGAGTGCATACACTATTTGAAACATACGGCCTAATCCATGAAAAAAAGTATAGCATTGCGCATGAAATCCTCAATCAATATTTGCATGCGAAATTGATGGACGAGGTAAAAATGGGAAGGCATGAGAAACCAGCAGCTCTATACGAATGCGTTAAGCATACGTTATTTGCCATACGTAATAATTTAAAGCCAAGATATATTATTCAGCACAGAATTGAATTTTATTTTATTTTTATGATCCCAATGTAGATAAATGAATGAATGAATTGACTTTATTTAAAGTCCAGCAGTTTTACCGGGCGAGGGGTAAGAGGGGACAAAAAGGGGGCTACGAATAAAAGCAAATGAAAGAGTGATTCGATTTTTGTTCAGCATTTGTTGCCTGTTCTTTTTTGCATACGAGAGCCTGTCACAACTTGAAAGCGCCTGAGGGCACAAATATATTCAATTATGCTCCTTTCACGCTCATTTCTTGGTGCTTGTTCACGCTTTCATATAGCTGAGGCTACTTTCGCAGTTTCCTTCAAAACCCGCCATACAGAATAGGCAAGAAATAAGAATGATTAAGTCCCGGTTTGTAATACCTGGCAAAGAAAGTATATATTTCATCATTTTCGTATAGCTCACACTAACTTAATTGTTCTGAGAGGAATGATTAGGAAACATTTTTTGATTAATTCTCAACTGATTTGCTGATGACTTAGATATCTTCGATGCAGAAAAAACAGGCCACTTTTTCAATATGCGCTGCTTAATTGAGAAAAGAACATACAGCAGCCAAACAATGGTAAAGGTTAATTAACTAGCTGTGTCACAACCTAATCGCATGATCACTGTACCTTGTTCACCTTCACCATTTTGAAAAAAAATCTGTTTTTTAGTGACCATCAAAAGCTTCAGTCATGATGTATCTTGAGCAGTTCTGATGCCGTTATCTCGGATGTACGTGCCGAGCAGGTAAGCCACTGACGTTAAACTGTGAACGAGAACTCTATCAATTAAGCTGTGAACGAAAGCCAGAATCGGAATGTCCTGCGTTGTATTATTCTCGCTGGTTGGGTTCGAGGCTCTTTTGACTTGCGAGGGGTGCGCACATACTCGTTCCTTTTAACCCTGGTGCGCTCAATCAAACATCAAGAAGCACCACGACATTACGACACCGAATAGCGCGAAGTGAAGCGTGGTGTATATGAGGGCCATGCACTAACACCAGAATAAACAACCATCGTTATCTGTTTCATGCCAGGCGCCGAATGGCCACTTGACGCGTACATAATTCTCAAAAGATGCATATTACGTGGCCTTACAACTACCAAATGCATCGAGCATTGACAACCAGCTATTCTCAGATGGCACGAGAGCTTCAAGTAAACCATAAAGGCCACGTTGGAAAGACCCACGGTACACGTATACGAACGCAAGATAGAGGTATTCGCCTCCAACCACCGGGCCCTGCATAATGACCCACCATGCTGCTGAGAAGAAACAGGATGGCTCTCTGATCAAGTTCACGAGAGCATGGAGGGTGATTTGAAAATAACGGGTATAAAAAAAAGGCTGTTTCGAGGAGCGGAGCGCGCGCTCTCACGTGGAGCCGTCGCGACTCAAACGACCAGGACATGTGCTGTCCAGACGCCAAGCTTTACCAGTGGTAGTAGTGAGACCGGAAAGGGCAGTCAGCCATTTAGAAGTACTGTTGAGCCACGTGTGCCTCTAACCATTCTTTGAGAAAAGCAAGGGTGCAAAACGTGGCAACGGAGTCCCGGGACATTGTGAGCAAGGAAGAGTTTGCGAAACGTCTTGACACACTCAGAATTTTTCCATCGACAATGCGGCCGCCTCTCTTCCCCTTTCCTCGTACATCACCTTAACTAAACAAAGGCATGCAACGTGGTCTATTGAAGCCTGGAGCCCATAAACGTTATTGAGTCAAGAAAAAAACCAGCATGGAGAACAAGAGGGAGTCAGACAGAGCACATTAAAGAATCCTCAATGATGTGGTAAAAGCGCCTCCTCGGCCGCATCGCGAGGCAAGAGCAAGCCGTGATGAATAGACCAACAGTGTGGGACAACGGACAAAAGCACCACTTTTTTCAAGAGCGAGGGCACGATAAACATCCACAAAAACATCGCTGAGATTTGCCGTAAAAATGCCAGGCCTTCATTATTTCGACGACGAAGCAGTTTGTGCCTCGGGAATGGTGCATTTTTTTTTCGCGTCCAAAGAATTGGGTCAATGGCATATAGTTGACGGGGAGCAATGTCGTCGAGATGAAGGTCGGTGGTTTACTCAGGGCAGGCAGACCCGTGAAGAAACTCCTTCTTGCCGTGCTGTGCTGCTATAGAGTCAAGTGTCGTACGACGACCTCTGCATATGGTTTTGGGGTTTACGAGAGGGCGGTGCGCCTGCGGGCGTCATTACTGCACAGCTTATCCTTTAGCACTTGGCATACATTCAAAGTATACGGGGGAATTTATGAAACAGAAAAACAGAAAAAAATGAGATAACGCTCTATACCATAAGCGGAAGTGTCATTTCAAGAGGGAATTTTATTCGAATCTTGGGCTTGGTGATAGAAGCCTACGGCTGCAATAGTCAAAGTATTGAGCGTATCACTAAGAAAGTGCACAACGCAATGAGCCTCATTTAGGAGTTACCAACTGCCAACAAGAGCTTGGAAAGCACAACGTTGTAAGACTAGTTCACTCGTTTGTGTTGTGCCACTTCGCCTACGTAGCAGCCATGCACGATTGACAGAGATCTGAAAGAGGCAAACGTAATGCTTTATTGAGGAAGATAACGAAGGCAGCTCTCTGGCTACCTAAGTACAACGAAAGTGAAGAGCTCATGCAGCTTGGGATGGACAACACATTAGAGGAAATCGCTGAGGCACAAGAGAGAGCTCTGTCCATAAGAATTACAACAACACAAGCAGGAAGGCATACCCTCAAACGAATCGGTACACCAATTACAGCTAGAGATGATAACCACAAAGAAATGTCCAAAGAACTGAAGGACAATATCACAGTTATGCCTGTTCTGAGGAATGTTCATCGCATTCATAGTGTGAGCAGAAGGTAAGCCATAGCCGAAGCTCTGCTAAAACAATATAAAAGTGACGCGGAGGATTGCTCGTCTGTCGACGCGGCTTTCGTGTCCACTAAACAAGCTTTCATAACAGTACTTGTGAATGTTAAGGGTCAACTGGACAACTCGGCACTCATCTACAACACAGAGTCGGAAATTGCCGAGCAAGTAGCCATTGTATTGGCACTTTTTAACCCAAATAGATCGAGGATCCATAGCGACTCTAGGGCAACCGCGTGAGCATTTCCCAAAGGAGTTATCTCTAGACAGGCTCTGGCCATGCTGAAGACAACAATATTCAAGCCACCCATGATTATTTGGTTTCCTGTTCACATGGAAGAAATTAACGGTGCTCCCGCGAACCTCAACGAATCTGCACACAATGCTGCAGGAGGACCTGGCAACCATGCCACAATAAGGCAAAAAGATGCTGAGGTTTCAGCATGCAAGGTTCACCTCTTTTCGCCCAACGAGCTAACAAAACATTTCTTTCTAGGACGCAGAGTCTTCCCCCTCCACACAGTAAACTAAACAGGGTTCAGGTCATTACACTCAGGCGATTACGAACATAGACCTATCCCAACCCGCTGTTAATTAACAGGATTTCTGCGGAGTTGTGCGTCCCCACAACATGCGATAAATGTCACCACACCATATATCTTGCTTATATGCTGTGGCGTTGCGCCAACTTATGCAGCGACAAGGAAAATACTAAAGAATGATGGGACGCAGCTTTGTGCAGTACTGCAGTATATGGACAATGGGAAGTCATTAGAGGGACGTTGGGCAGTCCAGTGGGCCCAAGAAGTCGCTGAAGGTGTAGGTCTTTCGCTCCCTTGGGAGCGGCCTACTTCGAGCTTGGACCTTAGCACGACCATTTGGATCCTAATTAAGTTCTTTTAATCTTCATCCAATGGTTTTTTTTCTTGTGAGAAAGAAACTTACAATTTTAGCATACCCTGCATTGGCTTAAAATATAGCTCCACACTTCTATTACCCGTATCAACAGTTATTGTGTTACCTGCTAAACGAAAATAATTACGGCCCGATTATGGGTGTAAAAAAACACGTTTTCCGCTTCTAATTTTGTATTTAGTGGAACAAAAGCGTTTTCATCCGTACGTTAACAGGGTTGCTTTAACAAAAATTCACAGCATACCCACCGACCAAATGATGATGAGTGGGGCGAAACGTCCATAGGTTCGTCCATGATTCCGTCCGTTCATTTGTTCTTGCTTTCGTCTCTGCATGCATCCGACCGTGCGACCGTTCGTGTGACTGCCCATCCAATTGTGCATCTGTGTGTTTGTCCGTGCGTCCGTGCGTCCACCCAACCGTTCGTCCAACCGTGTGTTTGGCCGTCCTCCCGTGCGTGTGTCCGTCCGTCAGCGCGTCTGCGAGTCTGGCTATGCATCCATCCGTCCGGCCGTGCATCCTTGCGTTGGTCCGTCTGTCTATCAAACCGTTCCTTTGTCAGTCCTTCAATGTGTCCGTCTATGCATTCGTCTATCCGTCCGTGTGTTCATCCATCCATCCGTCCGTCGATTCATCTGGAGAACACTCCAAATACCGTCATCTCGCAGCTTTTCATGAGAAATTCATCATATACAAGTACCCCGATCCAAAGGACATTTCAAGGATTAAACGAGAGGTGGATAGCTACTACTACGACGACTACTACTGCTACTACTACGACCACTACACACATCGCAGACGCACGACAAAGGCAAAAGGAACTTGGCCCCTAAAACGATTACTGCGACACCTACGGTACCAAGGAAGTTAAACTGTGAAGAGACGACTCTCTCAGTCACTCTTGTTCGGCTTGACAAAGACCAATGTCGCTAAAAACTATTCTTCACTGCCATATTGAATAGCCTTCGTGAATTCGATTAACCAAGACTTAGGTAATACTTTCAAGGACAATAAACTTCCATGAACGATTAAAGACTTCTAATGACTCCGTGTGCCACACGGAGTCATTATGAAAGCCTCTCTGCTCTGGAATGTTGTATGCGCACGTGGTGCCCCACTCCTTTCTTTCTTTCTGCAACTTAATTTAACAGCGCCTTGTGTACTTCCTGTTATAAATCAGTCAATGCCTAACTGGTATACATTCCTTTCATCCTTCTTTTTCTTCTTTTCCTTCTCTGGGTCCAGGTTCAGCAAGACAGAATTGACGTTGATAAATGAACAGTGATGCATGATAGCAAATACATATAAAACGTGCCTTCTATTTCTAAAATATTTCTTTGCATGACGCTCTTGACTGCTGGCTAAAGTTTATTGGGCCACGATCTTAATGAGTGCCATTAGGGTGCCATTTATTGATGTGCTTTGATGATGTGTAGTTCGGGCGCCTCAAAGTCCCTGAAGGAGCGCTGGCCGCACTGGCATGGAGATGGCACGCCTCACGTAGTTAGGTTATTACTTTCTTGCATATCGTGCCTTTTGGATTCCGCTCTACAGGTAAGTACCGGCAAGCTGTAAGTACCGGAAAGCGGCATCTTGCCGCTACTTTATAACAAGTACCCGCTAGAACACAATAAAGGGGCTACCATATAGCAGCTTTGTGTGTAAAATGCTCAGGCTGCTGTTTATTTGCGTCCATTGTCATTCTCTACCCTGGAATGCAAGTCACAAAGTACAAGGTTGTAGAAGTACTCGGTGATATGGTTAACTAGCTTTGTATACAGTCATCCTGATTTTAGAAGCAGAGAACTTGGTTGATGCTCTATGTTAACTTAGAACAAATAGCTCCAAGGCGAATGCAAGAAGTGTCAAAGTAAGCCACTGGTGGATCGTTTACAAATTCAAGAACTCTACACCTCAAACGGCAATGCGAAAGAAGCAACAAAACTTTGAGGAAATGTTTTGAAGTGTGATAAAATTTTCGAGATGAAACATTTCAAACGGACGTAGAGCTCACGGAAGTTTCGGTGGTTTAGCCGGCAACACAACGCAAAATAAAATTGCAATAGTGCACCAAACAGGCACAACACGCTTGCGGTAGTGCCCGTCTATAAACATTGGGGTTTCCGTGTGGTCTCCTTCAATCAATTTTACTCCTTGCTTTACTGTCCTTGTTTTACGATCGTCACGCTCACTCGGTTGTGTCGTTGCAGTGCTTCGATAAAGTTTCATCGCATCGACGCAGAAAGATGCGTAAAATTGCCGTGTGGGAACAGATGAGCATGAAGAGAGTCACTTGCAACGGTGGCTCCTTTTCACTTTTGCTTCTAGATTCGTCATCATTCATTTTTTTGTTTGTTTTCGCTGCTGTAGATCTTTTTTTTTTCCTTTTTGTTGCTTCAGTGCTTCATATTTGAGGACCATGAGGGCTGCACGGTTAATACCTTTTCCCATGAGGTATCGTTTTCTGAAAGCAGAGCAATACCCCAGTTGCAATAGGCAATAAATTTAACGCGCATCAGTAGGATAAAGAGTGAGAAAGGTTAAGTGGCAGGCAATGAGGTTAATCAGAAAAACTTAGGTTTACTATCCAGCAAAAGGGAATGATGGGTCATGACAAACAAAAAGACAAAGAAGGAAATTAAAGAGAAAAATTGGCCCAGTCTCTGCATGTTTCTGCAAAAGTCGTTGAAAGACGATAGTATTGCGTGAGGAAAGAGTGAACAAGACATTTATTTGGTGTTCTGCGCAAGAAAATCGGTGGGAGGTATTCTGAAGGCGCTGCGCTAGAGTGCCCGGAGCGTGCAGCGGAGGCGAATGAGTGCATCAAGTAACGTCACAGATGAGACAGGAGCGCCATCTGGCAGTTTTCTTAGAAAACGAAGCGCGTGGCTCTGAGATGGGTGTCCGCGCCCATCTCAGAGGTGATAAGGTGTAGAACGCAAGGCGACGGGTAGGTGCCACCACCGTCTCGTCTTAGCAAAGCGTTGGAAACACTCCTCGTTCCGTGCAAACGTTGCATGGTCAGTGCAGCGTGATAAGCGCTATGGTTTGTAAAATTATTTATGTATGCCTTTTCTAATAAAAGACGCACATGCAGAATTCATACGTGTTGTTATGGTGCCCCAAACATGCGAAATAATTGTTTTTTATTCGACAATTGCATAAGCACGAACACTCCACCTTGAGCAACATTGGTGGACCCCGCGGGGGTCGTTAACTTGATATGGCAGATGCTTGGGCTAGTTGTTGATTGGAAATTAACATATTTGCACAGTGCAAGACTATGCGTAGTTACGTCTTAACTACTTGTAGTCTTGCGCTGTGCAAATATGTGGATGGCGTCGACCGTTTCAAGTACCCGACCGTTACACGCGGACAAACAGAAAGTGTACAGACAGACAGACCAAAATGTTTGCGTTGAATGTCCCGAAAAAAGACTATCGTCTTCAAAAAATACTACTCAGTGAAACTCCGGTGTGCGTAATAAGAAGTACGGTTAATAGACAGATTAGTAGCACGTCTTCAGCAGTCGTACGGACGTAGTAGCCTCGCATTGTGACCAGCTGGCAGGCTGCGTAAGTGCGACTTCTGCGTACGCCCAACTAAATCTGTCTTTTGTTGTTCAAATTACTTGGTGAAACGTCACTAACAGTTTTTAAGACGTAGCCTGCTATAGAAAATACCAGGCTGCGTTCGCGGAGCTGCTGCGGGCACCCAACTAAATTTCATCATTGTTTAGCTTGCTTCTCTGTACGGTTATGCTTCCCAAAGCGTTCATTTTTTCTCCGTATTCTCAGCTAGCTGCCTCCTCTTGGTTTTGTTCCATCGACGAATCCTGTCCTATTTAAATCTCTCTCACTGACTTCCACTTTTCCCAATGCAATCCACCAAGCTGCCCTTTCTATATACACGATACAACGCCGGCTCCTCTTCTGCTAAATTGAACAGCACAACTGAACGCAGACACACAAGTCTAACTTTAAAATTAAAGCGCGCTTGCAACGTGGTGGCACAAAGTAAAACACACACACACACACACACACAACACTGACTTTCGACTGGAAACGCTGTTGCAACGCGGTTGCACTCGCTCCTCCTGTGGCATCATTTTGGATGACACCGCGAGTGGTGCGACCATCGACCTCAAAGATCAGCAAATATACGGCCAATGTACCCCTCACTGCCGAAACATCTATGAGTACAATGGCTATACGATGCTCAATTAACTGTAAACTAATATGTGACTCCACCTTCTGGACGATGTTGACAGGGTTTTCGTCAAAGTGGAGCCCCAAGCTCAAATTTTGAGCCATGGCGCATTGAAAATTGTCATACGAATTCCAGAAAAGTGACACCATACGCCAATATGTGCAGTCTGGCACTTTCATATAAATACCCTCGTGTAACGTGGCAACCTATACAAACTGCACAGTTTATACAAACTGCAGTTGAGGGAGAAGATTTCAGATGGAGCTATACCACCACGCTCCCATTAGCTGCTGCGTGGGTTTTGCATGGGCAGGTGAGGAAGGAGTGCATCCTTCAGTCTTTTGGAGAGTCGCCGTACGTGGCGGATCATTGGTGGGGCGTGGACGAAGCATAGCGGTGGGCGCGTTGAAGGCACTTGCGCACGGATTCTTTGGCTCGTATCTACTCGGTGTTACAAGCGAAACGTCTGAATTCTCGAACATGATCGGACGCATGCTTGCAAGGACAGACAGACAGACAGACAGACAGACAGACAGACAGACAGACGGACGGACGGACGGACAGACAGACAGACAGACAGACAGACAGACAGACAGATAGACAGAAACACAGACAGACAGACAGACAGACAGACAGACGACGACTGCACGGACGGACGCACGAATGGGGGCAAGAATAAACGCACAGAGGGACCCACTTACCAACACACCGGCGGATGCACGGATGGACGGAAGCACGAACAGACGTATGTACACTTCGCCCCACTCACCATCATTGCCTCCGTGGTTACGATTTGATTTTTTCCTAATAATTCGGCTAGCTATGCAATGTACTGGGAAGTTGTTATAACAACGCTAATTCATGGAGGATATAGCTTGTGGGATGATATGGAAAATGGCCTGCTGCATACGTGATGGGATTGAGATATGGGATATGGCCTGTGACCTGATGCGTATTGAAGCAGTATGTTTTCTTAGACTAGTGTGGTGAGAAAGCGATGTACTGGCTTCGCGCAAATGAAAACAGTCATACACATACGTCGTTCAGTTTCAGTCATATACAAGAGAAACACAACTATTTGAGCATTTAGTATCAAGTTACGCAAACTAAAAGGACGGGGACCTCACCATACATTCATATTAGCATCATTTCGATAAAACTTACACTCAAGAAAGTGCTGGTATCAGAGAGCGGTAAAAAACAGCTGAATAAATGACAGAGTGCTAATAAAACAAGCCCATGAATGAAGGAAATGAATGAGCGAACTGAATGAGAAAATTCATCTTTCCCAAAACGTTATTGCAAAGTGGACTTCCCTACTAAGAGGATTGCGAATAAACGCATTTGTCCACCATAACGACCTTCTAATAGTGCATGCAAACTACGTTAGTGTTTAGAAAGAAAAAAAATCATAAGCTATATAAACGAGCATTATATTGTCACGGGGTCGTGAAGTGGCCGAAGACAGGAGACTTCGTGTTGGGATTTAACTGTTTATTTGGGCGAACCTGTGCCCGGTAAACGGAAAGTCCAATTACAGCAGCAGTTTTGCACAGATAGCAGTCTCAGACTGATAGCGGCGAACGGAGCGTCGGCCTTCGATCAACAACTCACAAGCGGCGAAGCGCGTCGGCATTTATACTCTTGCCGTCGAATGTTCTAGCGTTATCACTGGCGGTGGCGTAGGTTCCAGAACAATCTGTACCGTTCGCACAGTGGGCGTGATCTTATCGAAATGATCTACTACAGTCCGGAACCTTCTCGAAAAATGCAGGCGCGGTTTGCGCTAAGAATCGTGTGGTGTTTTGGGACGATAACAAAAACTTGAGAAATGGAACGTGGCATTCCCCCCTCTGAATAAGGGCAACGTCCCGATGCTTTAACTAAAGATGAAGACAACAATAATGCAAGAAGGTACAGTGAATAAATTACGATACAAAAATAACACAAAAAACTGTTTTTGTTTGTTAACGCGCATGAAACGGCTTGAGGTGCGTGACATGGACGACCTCAGGTCGCGATCGGCGTCGTTGAGAGTTCGTGATGCCGTCAGGGACAACCTCGTAATCAAGTGGGCCGAGACGTCGAACCACCCTGTACGGTACGAAGTACCGTCGCAGAAGATTTTCACGTAGTCCACGTCGGCGTATCGGCGTCCACACCCAAACAGGTTCACCGGGCTGCTATTCCACGAAGCGTCGTCGAAGATTGTAATGGTGGCTGTCGGTCATCTGTTTATTCTTGATACGGAGACGCGCGAGTTCTCGGGCTTCTTCGGCGCGTTGAAGGTACTCGCTCACATCGAGGTTTTCTTCGTCGGTGACGTTGGGTAACATGGCATCGAGCGTCGTTGCCGGGCTCCTTCCGTAGACCAATTTGTATGGAGATATCTGTGTCGTCTCCTGCACCGCCGTGTTGTATGCGAAGGTCACATACGGAAGAATGGCGTCCCAAGTCTTTTGTTGGACATCGACGTACATTGACAGCATGTCGGCGATCGTCTTGTTAAGCCGCTCGGGGAGGCTGTTGGTCTGTTGGTGGTAGGCTGTCGTCCGGCGGTGGTTTGTTTGGCTGTAGGCCAAGATCGCTTGAGTTAAGTCGGCAGTGAATGCCGTTCCTCTGTCGGTGATAAGGACCCCCGGGGCGCCGTGACGTAGGACGATATTTTCGACGAAGAACTTAGCTACCTCAGATGCACTGCCTTTTGGCAGGGCTTTTGTCTCGGCGTAGCGGGTGAGGTTGTCGGTAGCTACCACGATTCACTTGTTTCCGAAAGCCGATGTCGGGAACGGCCCCAGTAGGTCCATACCAATCTGCTGGAAAGTTCGGCAAGGTGGGTCACTTGGCTGCGGAAGTCCCGCTGGCCTTGTCGGCGGCGTCTTGTGTCGCTTACAGTCCCGGCATGTCCTCACATAACGAGTGACGTCGGTGGTAAGACGTGGCAAGTAGTACCTTTCTTGTATCCTCGTGAGCGTGCGAGAAACACCGAGGTGCCCTGCCGTCGGTTCGTCGTGCACGGCCTGCAGAAATTCTGGTCGCAGAGCTTCTGCAGGAGGTACTTAGCAAGAGGTACAAGGAGGTACTTAGCTCGAAGCGGTGAAAAGTTTTTCTTTTGTAGAAGACCGTTTCGTAGAAAGAACGACGCAAGTGCGCGCTTGAATACCTTCGGGACTTCGGCGGTCCTGCCTTCGAAGTATTCTATTAGGGCCTTAAGTTCCGGGTCGGCACGCTGTCGTTCAGCGAAGTCGTCGGTAGTTATTGTTCCCAAGAAGTAGTCGTCATCCGGGTCGTCGGGTAGCGGTTGGTCGACAGGCGCACGAGAGAGACAGTCGGCGTCAGAGTGTTTTTTGCCGGACTTGTAAATGACAGTAATGTCATATTCTTGAAGTCTCAGGCTCCATCGTGCGAGGCGACCTGAAGGGTCCTTTAAGGTGGCTAGCCAACACAAGGCGTGGTGGTCGCTCACAACTTTGAAGGGCCTGCCGTAGAGGTAGGGGCGAAATTTCGACGTAGCCCAGATGATGGCGAGGCACTCCTTTTCTGTTGTGGAATAATTTGCTTCTGCTTTGGATAGCGATCGGTTGGCGTAACTAATAACCTTTTCAAGTCCGTCAACCCTCTGCACAAGAACGGCGCCAAGACCTACCCTGCTTGCGTCAGTATGTATTTCTGTCTCGGCGAATTCGTCGAAATAAGCAAGTAACGGAGGCGTCTGGAGGCGATGTTTAAGCTCCTGGAAAGCGTGTTCCTGTGGCGTTTCCCACTTGAACTCCACGTCGGCCTTGGTAAGGTTAGTGAGAGGATTGGCGATGCGGGCGAAGTTTTTCACGAACCACCTATAATAGGCGCACAGGCCCGGAAATCGGCACACGGCCTTCTTGTCACTGGGAGGCGGGAAGTCGGTGATGGCGGCTGTTTTCCGTGGATCGGGCGAACTCCAGACTTGCTGATAACGTGCCCCAGAAACAAGAGCTCCTCATACGCAATTCTGCACTTTTCTGGCTTCAGTGTGAGTCCGGACGTCTTGATGGCTTGAAGTACATCTTCAAGGCGCCGACGATGCTCGTCGAAACTCAAGGAAAACACGATGACGTCGTCCAAGTACACAAGGGAAGTCTGCCACTTCAATCCTGACAGTATTGTATCCATAACGCGTTAAATAGTTGCAGGCGCTGAGCAAAGGCCGAAGGGCATCACATTGAACTCGAAAAGGCTGTCCGGTGTTATAAACGCCGTCTTCTCTTGGTCTCTTTCGTCGACTTTGATTTGCCAATAGCCAGTTCTGAGGTTCATTGACGAAAAGTACTTGGCGTTATGGAGCCGATCAAGTGCGTCGTCTATCCGTGGATGAGGATACACGTCCTTTCTTGTGATTTTGTTCAGGCGGCGGTAATCGACGCGGAAACGTAGGGTCCCATCTTTTTTCTTCACTAACACCACGGGGGAGATGCCCATGGACTCTTGGATGGCTGGATAATGTCATCCCGCAGCATTTCATCAACTTGTCTCTTCATGGCCTCACGTTTTCGCGTCGAAACCCTGTACGGACTCTGACGGAGTGGTCTGGCATTTTCTTCGGTTATGATGCGATGTTTCGTGATTGGGGTTTGCTGAATTTTCGATGACGACGAAAAGCAATCATCGTATTGCAGGAGTAGGGCCTTGAGCTGTTCTTGCTTATCGTTCCGAAGTCTGGGATTGACGTCGAAAGCCATGGGAGAGGCTTGGTTCCTCTGAGCAGGTTCCGCAGAATCGGCGAGGGTGAAAGCACTGGTGGCTTTGACAATTTCTTCGATGTATGCGACCTTTGTTCCTTTGTTCACATGTTTGTACTCATTGCTGAAATTTGTGAGCATAACCGTTGCTTTGCCTCCCCGCAGCTTAAGATACGAATATTGCCACGTTCCATTTCAAAAGTTTTTTTATCGTTCCGAAACACCACACGATTCTCGGCGCAAACCGCGCCTGCAGGTTTCGAGAAGGTTCCGGACTGTAGTAGATCATTTCGATAAGATCACGCCCACTGTGCGAACGGTACAGATTGTTCTGGAACCTACGCCACCGCCAGCGATAACGCTAGAACATTCGACGGCAAGGGTATAAATGCCGACGCGCTTCGCCGCTTGTCAGTTGTTGATCGAAGGCCGACGCTGCGTTCGCCGCTGTCAGTCCGAGACTGCTATCTGTGCAAGACTGCTGCCGTAATTAGACTTTCCCTTTACCGGGCACAGGTTCGTCCAAATAAACAGTTAAATCCCAACACGAAGTTTTCTGTCTTTGGCCACGTCATGACCCCGTGACATCTGGTGGAGGTGCTGCTTCGTTCATGTACCGGACGCCCTCGTCAAGCCGTGAACCCAGCCCCCTTCGCGGAGAAGACACCGACGCCAACCAAGAGCAGCGAACGAGCCGCCGACAGTAAGGTCTCCCACCGGAGTACGGCCTGCTACAAGACAAGGCGCGGAAGACCAAGACCATGACCTCGACTGCAGCGACAATGACAACTGGAGCATCTCAGCCCGCGATCGTCATTCATCAACCCAGGGAACCACCAACGTTTCATGGCTCATCCTTTGAAGACCCGGAAACCTGGCTAGAAACATACGACCGTGTGGCCGCCCTCAACCACTGGGACAACAAAAAAAAGTTCCGTCGTGTGTACTTCTACCTGGAAGACACCGCAAGGACCTGGCTAGAGAATCGGGAGTCCACGCTCCGAACGTGGGATGTCTTCTGCGGCGCATTTCTTCAAACGTTCGCAAGCATCGCTCGCAAAGAGAGGGCCGCTGCTCTACTCGAGACCCGGGTTCAGCTACCAAATGAAAAGGTTGGAATTTTCACAGAGGAGATGACCCGCCTATTCCGTCACGCTGACCTAGACATGCCTGAAGAAAAGAAAGTTTGTTTCCTCATGCGAGGGGTCAAACAGGAGCTCTTCGCGGGACTAATGAGAAATCCACCGAACACCGTCCAAGAATTTGTATCTGAGGCGACCACCATCGAAAAAACGCTTGACATGCGCACCAGACAGTATAATTGTCGCCTGACTCCAGAATGCGCTGCTGCTCAAGCCATTGACTCCGACGACCTGCGTGAAACGATCCGAGCGATCATGCGGGAAGAGCTGCGCAAACTGTTGCCTTCGGCGCAGCCTCAAGTGGATTCGATCGCCGACATTGTGCGAGAAGAAGTTCAGCAATCACTTCGAATTCCCCTTACACCGCTGCCCGAGCCAGAAACTATGAGCTACGCCGCTGCAGTGCGCCACAACGCTTCTCCCCGTCCACGCCAAAACGCCGCCCCGTCGCACTTCCGTCGCCAGACACCACCGCCGCCACTACCCCCACCGACGTCCTACCGTTCCCCAGCGGGCCAGCGCAGTGCACCGAGGAAAACGGACGTTTGGCGTGCACCTGACAACCGCCCGCTCTGCTACCACTGCGGCGAGGCCGGGCACACATACCGCCGTTGACAGTACCGACAGATGGGACTGCGTGGCTTCGCCGTGAATGCACCGCGTCCGCTGCCAGGAGATCGGCCACGTGACATCGCCGACGACCTGGCAGGAACTCAATGGACACCACGAAGTCCTTCCCGTTCGCCGTCGCCCAGCCGCCGCATGTCACCGCACCCCCGGCAGTATTCTGGCCCAACGGGGGGCCGGTCTCCTAGCCCGTATCCGGGAAACTAAGGGCAGCAACCGATGGAGGTGCGGTTGCTGTGCGACGAACTACCGAAGATCCTCCGACGACGACGCCTACGCGACGGAGCTTTTTGAACACAACCCCAACCAGGCAAAGCCCTGAAGGCAAAAGCTCACTTACCGAAGGTGGCCGGACGACGCAACATGGAAGCAGCGGAACAAGCCGACGCAGCCGTGACCCGACGCCAC
The DNA here is from genome assembly GCF_043290135.1 of Rhipicephalus microplus. NCBI lineage: Eukaryota > Metazoa > Arthropoda > Arachnida > Ixodida > Ixodidae > Rhipicephalus > Rhipicephalus microplus. The sequence goes on from NC_134701.1 coordinate 101,159,562, forward strand.
GCCCTAACTGTAATGCGAGACGGCGAACTAGCGACCTCGACGTTCTTATCGACGGCCACAGTGTGACTGCTCTCGTCGATACTGGAGCCGACTATTCTGTCATCAGTGGGTCGTTCGCCGCAAAGTTAAAGAAAGTTAGGACAGCTTTGAAAGGCCCTGAAATCCGCACAGCCGGAGGTCATCTCGTAACGCCTGCAGGAATCTGCACAGCGAGAGTCACCATTAACGGCCGTATTTATCCTACAGACTTCGTAGTCCTACAGCGTTGCTCGAGAGATGTCATCCTTGGCATGGACTTCTTATGCATCCATGGTGCTGTCATCAACCTAAAAACAAGGTCGATAACGTTATCCACAGAAGAAGCACTACCGCTGCGCACGCCGTCAGGACACCATGCCTTGAATGTGCTGGAAGAACAAGTCACCATTCCGCCTCGCTCAAGCGTCATTATTTCAGTCGGCGCTCCTAAATCACCTGACTTGGAAGGTGTCGTTGAAGGCAGTCAGCATCTGCTGGTCACCCGAAATATCTGCGTCCCAAGAGGAATTGCAGAGCTGCGGGGAGGCAAAGCAACGGTTATGCTCACGAATTTCAGCAATGAGTACAAACATCTGAACAAAGGAACAACGGTTGCATACATCGAAGAAATTGTCGAAGCCACCAGTGCTTTCGCCTTCGCCGATTCTGCGGAACCTGCTCAGAGGAACCAAGCCCCTCCCATAGCTTTCGACGTCAATCCCAGACTTCCGAACGATAAGCAAGAACAGCTCAAGGCCCTGCTCCTGCAATACGAAGATTGCTTTTCGTCGTCATCGAAAATTCGGCAGACCCCAATCACGAAACATCAAATCATACCCGAAGAAAATGCCAGACCACTCCGTCAGAGTCCGTACAGGGTTTCAACGCGAGAACGTGAGGCAATGAAGAGACAAGTTGATGAAATGCTGCGAGATGACATTATCCAGCCATCCAAGAGTCCGTGGGCATCCCCCGTGGTGTTAGTGAAGAAAAAGGATGGAACCCTACGTTTCTGCGTCGATTATCGCCGCCTGAACAAAATCACAAGAAAGGACGTGTATCCTCTCCCACGAATAGACGACGCCCTTGATCGGCTCCATAACGCCAAGGGTTTCTCGTCAATGGACCTCAAGACTGGCTATTGGCAAATCGAAGTCGACGAAAGAGACCGAGAGAAGACGGCGTTTATAACACCGGACGGCCTCTTCGAGTTTAAGGTGATGCCCTTCGGCATTTGCTCAGCGCCTGCAACTTTTCAACGCGTTATGGATACAGTACTGGCAGGATTGAAGTGGCAGACTTGCCTTGTGTATTTGGACGACGTCGTCGTGTTTTCCTCGAGTTTCGACGAGCATCTTCGGCGCCTTGAAGCGGTACTTCAAGCCATCCAGACGTCCGGACTCACACTGAAGCCAGAAAAGTGCATATTTGCGTATGAGGAGGTCTTGTTTCTGGGGCACGTTATCAGCAAGTCTGGAGTTCGTCCCGATCCACGAAAACAGCCGCTATCGCCGACTTCCCGCCGCCCACTGACAAGAAAGCCGTGCGCCGATTTCTGGGCCTGTGTGCCTATTATAGGCGGTTCGTGAAAAACTTCGCCCGCATCGCCGATCCTCTCACTAACCTTACCAAGGCCGACGTGGAGTTTAAGTGGGAAACGCCGCAGGAACACGCTTTCCAGGAGCTTAAACATCGCCTCCAGACGCCTCCGTTACTTGCCCATTTCGACGAATTCGCCGAGACAGAAATAGATACTGACGCAAGCAGCGTAGGTCTTGGCGCCGTTCTTGTGCAGAGGGCTGACGGACTCAAAAGGGTTATTAGTTACGCCAGCCGATCGCTATCCAAAGCAGAAGCAAATTATTCCACAACAGAAAAGGAGTGCCTCGCCATCATCTGGGCTACGTCGAAATTTCGCCCCTACCTCTACGGCAGGCCCTTCAAAGTTGTGAGCGACCACCACGCCTTGTGTTGGCTAGCCACCTTGAAGGACCCTTCAGGTCGCCTCGCACGACGGAGCCTGAGACTTCAAGAATATGACATTACTGTCATTTACAAGTCCGACAAAAAACACTCCGACGCTGACTGTCTCTCTCGTGCGCCTGTCGACCAACCGCTACCCGACGACTCGGATGACGACTACTTCTTGGGAACGATAACTACCGACGACTTCGCTGAACGACAGCGGGCCGACCCGGAACTTAAAGCCCTTATAGAATACCTCGAAGGCAGGACCGCCGAAGTCCCGAAGGTATTCAAGCGCGCACTTGCGTCGTTCTTTCTACGAAACGGTCTTCTACAAAAGAAAAACTTTTCACCGCTTCGAGCTAAGTACCTCCTTGTGGTGCCTTCAGCTCTGCGACCAGAACTCCTGCAGGCCCTGCACGACGATCCGACGGCAGGGCACCTCGGTGTTTCCCGCACGCTCGCGATGATACAAGAAAGTTACTACTGGCCACGTCTTACCACCGACGTCACTCGTTATGTGAGGACATGCCGGGACTGTCAGCGACGCAAGACACCGCCGACAAGCCCAGCAGGACTTCTGCAGCCAATTGATCCACCTTGTCGACCTTTCCAGCAGATTGGTATGGACCTACTGGGGCCGTTCCCGACGTCGGCTTTCGGAAACAAGTGGATCGTGGTAGCTACCGACTACCTCACCCGCTACGCCGAGACAAAAGCCCTGCCAAAAGGCAGTGCATCCGAGGTAGCTAAGTTCTTCGTCGAAAATATCGTCCTACGTCACGGCGCCCCGGAGGTCCTTATCACCGACAGAGGAACGGCATTCACTGCTGACTTAACTCAAGCGATCTTGGCATACAGCCAAACAAACCACCGCCGGACGACAGCGTACCACCCACAGACCAACGGCCTCACCGAGCGGCTTAACAAAACGATCGCCGACATGCTGTCAATGTACGTCGATGTCGAACACAAGACGTGGGTCGCCATTCTTCCGTATGTGACTTTCGCATACAACACGGCGGTGCAGGAGACGACGCAGATATCTCCATACAAATTGGTCTACGGAAGGAGCCCGGCAACGACGCTCGATGCCATGTTACCCAACGTCACCGACGAAGAAAACCTCGATGTGAGCGAGTACCTTCAACGCGCCGAAGAAGTCCGACAACTTGCGCGTCTTCGTATCAAGAATCAACAGACGACTGACAGCCACCGTTACAACCTTCGACGACGCTTCGTGGAATACCAGCCGGGTGAACGTGTTTGGGTGTGGACGCCGATACGCCGACATGGACTAAGTGAAAAGCTTCTGCGACGGTACTTCGGACCGTACAAGGTGGTTCGACGTCTCGGCCCACTTGATTACGAGGTTGTCTCCGACGGCATCACGGACTCTCAACGACGCCGATCGCGACCTGAAGTCGTCCGTGTCGCGCGCATCAAGCCGTTTCATGCACGTTAACAAACTGAAACAGTGTTTTTTTGTATTATTGTTGTATTGTAATTATTCATTGTACTTTCTTGCATTATTATTGTACCTTCATCTTTAGTTAAACCATCGGGACGATGCCTTTTTTCATAGGGGGGCAATGCCACGTTCCATTTCACAAGTTGTTGTTATCGTTCCGAAACACCACACGATTCTCGGCGCAAACCGCGCCTGCAGGTTTCGAGAAGGTTCCGGACTGTAGTAGATCATTTCGATAAGATCACGACCACTGTGCGAACGGTACAGATTGTTCTGGAACCTATGCCACCGCCAGCGATAACGCTAGAACATTCGACGGCAAGGGTATAAATGCCGACGCGCTTCGCCGCTTGTCAGTTGCTGATCGAAGGCCGACGCTGCGTTCGCCGCTATCAGTCCGAGACTGCTATCTGTGCAAGACTGCTGCTGTAATTAGACTTTCCCTTTACCGGGCACAGGTTCGTCCAAGTAAACAGTTAAATCCCAACACGAAGTTTTCTGTCTTTGGCCACGTCATGACCCCGTGACAATATATTCCTCTTGCGACGCGAATATTTCGGGTGACCAACAGATGCTGACTGCCTTCAACGACGCCTTCCAAGTCAGGTGATTGAGTAGCGCCGACTGAAATAATGACGCTTGAGCGAGGCGGAATGGTGACTTGTTCTTCCAGCACATTCAAAGCATGGTGTCCTGACGATGTGCGCAGCGGTAGTGCTTCTTCTGTGGATAACGTTATCGACTTCGTTTTTAGGTTGATGACAGCACCATGGAGGCATAAGAAGTCCATGCCAAGAATGACATCTCTCGAGCAACGCTGTAGGACTACGAAGTCTGTAGGATAAATACGGCCGTTAATGGTGACTCTCGCTGCGCAGATTCCTGCAGGCGTTACGAGATGACCTCCGGCTGTGCGGATTTCAGGGCCTTTCCAAGCTGTCCTAACTTTCTTTAACTTCGCGGGGAACGACCTACTGATGACAGAATAGTCGGCTCCAGTATCGACGAGAGCGGTCACACTGTGGCCGTCGATAAGAATGTCGAGGTCGCTAGTTCGCCGTCTCGCATTACAGTTAGGCCGTGGCGTCGGGTCACAGCTGCGTCGGCTTGTTCCGCTGCTTCCATGTTGCGTCGTCAGGCCACCTTCGGTAAGTGAGCTTTCGCCGTCAGGGCTTTGCCTGCTTGGCATTGTGTTCGGAAATCTCTGTCGCGGCGTCGTCACCATCGGAGGATCTTTGGTAGTTCGTCGCACAGCAACCGCACCTCCACCGGTTGCTGCCCTTAGTTTCCCGGATACGGGCTTGGAGACCGGCCCCGCGTTGGGCCGGAGTACTGCCGGGGATGTGGTGACATGTGGCGGCTGGGCGACGGTGAACGGGAAGGACTTCGTGGTGTCCATTGAGTTCCGGTCAGGTAGTCAGCGATGTCACGTGGCCGTTCCCCTGGCTGCGGACGTGGTGCATCGACGGCGAAGCCACGCAGTCCCATCTGTCGGTACTGGCAACGGCGGTAAGTGTGCCCGGCCTCGCCGCAGTAGTAGCACAGTGGGCGGTGGTCAGGGGTGCGCCAAACGTCGGTTTTCCTCGGCGTACTGCGCTGGCTCGCTGGCGAACGGTAGGTCGTCGGTGGGGGCGGTGGCGGCAGTGGTGTCTGGCGTCGGAAGTGTGATGGGGCGGCTTTTTGGCGTGCGCGTGGAGGAGGGGCGTGGCGGCGTGCTGCAGCAGCATAGCTCATGACTTGCAGCTGCGGCTCTTGAGGCTGAGCAACGCCCATCGACTGCTGGATCTCCTGGCGTACGACGTCGGCGATGGATTACACGTGATGCTGCGCTGAAGGAAGTAATTTTCGCAGCTCCTCTTGCACGATCGCTCGGATCGTCTCACGCAAGTCAGTGGTTCCGAGAGCTTGAATATCGGCGTAGCTTGTAGACGAGAAGCTACGGTTATATTGCCGCGTGCGCATCTAAACGTCTTCTCTATCGTAGATGCTTCTGAAGTGAATTCGGCGGCCGTCTTAGGCGGGTTTCCGATCAGGCCGGCGAAGAGTTCCTGCTTTACTTCTCGCATAAGTAGACGAACCTTCTTCTCCTCGGACATGTCGGAGTCAGCGTTGCGGAAAAGTTTAGTCATATCTTCCGTGAATATCGCCACGTTTTCTTTTGGCATCTGCATCCGGGTTCCAAGAAGAGCTGCGGCCTTCTCCTTGCGCACCACACTTGCGAAAGTGGTGAGGAACCTGGCGCGAAAGGCGTTCCACGTTGTGAGGCTTCGCTCTTGATTCTCGAACCAGGTCCGAGCAGCATCTTCCAAGGCGAAATACACATGCCGTAGCTTGTCTTTGTCTGTCCAGTCATTGAAGGCGGCGACGCGGTCACATCATTCGATCCAGCTTTCCGCGTCTTCCAGTGGCGAACCCCGGAAAGTTGGCGACTCTTTGGGTTGCCAGAGCAGGAGTGGTGCAGGTAGAACCGGCGTTGACATGGTCGCCGTGGTCGATGTCAACGTCTTGGTTTTCCGAGCCTTGTCCAGTAAAAGCCCGTACTCCGGTGGCAGACCTTGTTGCCTGCGGCTAACTCGCTGCTCGGTGTCTTCACGGCGTGGGCTTGGTTCATGGCTTGACGGGGGCGTCCGGTACATGAACGAAGCAGCACCTCCACCAGATGTCACGGGGTCGTGACGTGGCCGAAGACAGGAGACTTCGTGTTGGGATTTAACTGTTTATTTGGACGAACCTGTGCCCGGTAAAGGGAAAGTCTAATTACAGCAGCAGTCTTGCACAGATAGCAGTCTCGGACTGACAGCGGCGAACGCAGCGTCGGCCTTCGATCAACAACTGACAAGCGGCGAAGCGCGTCGGCATTTATACCCTTGCCGTCGAATGTTCTAGCGTTATCGCTGGCGGTGGCGTAGGTTCCAGAACAATCTGTACCGTTCGCACAGTGGGCGTGATCTTATCGAAATGATCTACTACAGTCCGGAACCTTCACGAAAACTGCAGGCGCGGTTTGCGCTGAGAATCATGTGCTGTTTTGGGACGATAAAACTTGGGCAATGGAACGTGGCAATATTTATTGCCACAATACTTTAATTTTAGAGTTATGCAAGTTTCATGTGGATCTTTAAGTTAACATTGGCTGTTTTATTCTTTTAGAACAGACAGGTAAAACTTCGTCGAGGCCCTTAAGAGTAGTGTTTCATTGAAGCAGCATGGTAGGCTGCTCCAACGTGAGGAGACAAAAAAAAATATGCGGAACTCACGCGAATAAAACTTGCACAAATATTAAATTACTTTTTGTCGTCTTCCAAGTTTCCTGGTTGATATTCCACCACGCGCAGAAGGAAAGAAAAGTGGGCCTGTGAATAGCTGTCATGATGTAGCATTACAGGCGTTTTGGCGTTCTAAATTGGCTTCAAAAGTGTACTGTGTTCCAAAAAAATGAAAGAGGTAATGATATTGCACAAAACAAAGTACTGAGAAATGATCCCCTTTTCCTAATACCACTATTTCTTTCATTCGCAGAAGCTAGCATGCGGACAGGGAGAATTTATCATGCTTGACGCATAATTCGTGCCACTGCCGCCTCTTGCTGGGCCTAGCCTTTTCTTAGTTTCTTAGTTATCGCTTCTTCGTGTGACTCTCTTTTTAAGTCACGCTTTTATTCTCTCGTTGGGAACACTTTCTCCACCGCGCTACTCCCACATCGCAAAACGATTCCAGTATTCAAGTACCTACACTCACGGCATTTCGAGCAACATGGTCAGTACAAGAATGCTAAGTAAATTAAACAGAAACCACGGTAATTTGCATTGCGGTATAGTTGTGTAATCATTCCTGCGGTACTCGGGTGCTCTTAGAGGTTCTCTTAAGGAGCTCGAAACTATAGCACAAAGTAAACCAGGTAACTCATGCTACTGTATTTTATCTGTACGTGCGTGAGTAAATTGTGCGTATGTGTATGTCGTGTGTATATATTTGGAGCATTCTGCAACATTTCTCGATAATACCAACATACGTTCAAAACGTTAATTTTTAGCAGATTAACTGTAAAGCGATAAACTTCAAAAAATGAAGTTGAAAAACTTTGTTCAGAATGTCGGTTCTATTCTGTCTTCTAGCGAGAAATGAAAATTGAGTTGGTATAAATAAAAGTTTATTCACTCGTGGCACAAAATATCCAGTGAATATCCCTGTAAGGGTTGCTATCTTTGTATACATAAAACCACCAGTCTGCTTATTATATATATATATGACGCTAAGAGGAATGGGCGAGGTGGCCTGGCTCATACGCCATGTTTATTCTGTTTTCACTTCTTCCTCATCTGCTTCTACCGATCATCACTTCATACGTCACATGATTCCCCCTCCCCCCGAAAGAAGGCATGGATTACGAACAAGAAAAAGTAAACAAGGCAAGGTTGAGAATTCAGAAATGTCAAAATGCACAATTGGTTTCATGTCCCAGTGCTTTTCCGTAAACTCGCAAAACTTCAGAAAAGAGCGTGGCAGTCCGGTGAAGGGGGGGGGGGGGGGGTTCTGGTGGGCGAGGTTGGCTGTGGCGTTCTGGAGAAGCTAACCACGTCTTGCAAAACTGCACTGACCATGACATGACTCGAGCAGCTGCGAGAAATGAACAAGGTTGGAAGTCCTTGGAGCACTTGAAGGTCGAACGTCGTAAGCGCCGAATGTTCTGTCGTATGCGCTGTATTCTGTGTCGCAGCTGAGACAGAATTAGTTCTTGCAGCCTGCGCGTACAAGAAGTGAAGTTCAAGGAATTATGTCTATGTTCGTGCGTTGTGCAAATTATAACGTTCAGTCTCTTTCGTAGTTTTCTGTGGCGTTTGCTCTGTGGTCGCAAACTAATGGGATGGTGTCTGAATCTTTGCCTTGTAGAACTGGTGACTTCTTGTCTTGTTCGGTGTTTCCTGCGGTTTCGGAGCTTTAATCTTAGGCGCAGTCTTGATAGTTTGTGCCAAATGCGTTTCTGGTGCCGATCCCTCATGCGAAGTTGCCTCACTTCTTGAATTTGTTTTAAGAGGCTTGCTTGGCGTCGTCGTCCTTGTTGGTGTGTCCGTTAGAGTGTCTGCGATTCATGGACTTGCATTTGCTGGCGTTGCTGTGGAGCGTATTGCGGTGGAAGCCCTTCTTGAACATCGCGCTGGTTTTCATGACAACCTGGTTGGGTCTCCAGTCGGCAGCTGGTAGTCTGTGAGCTGTTGTCATGCAATTCAGGCAATGAAGATCATAATTCAGAGTTGATAGAAAGTTCTTCAGAAGCTTTTTCTACACTGTTCACTACGAGAGGCTCTTGCGCATGGCAGCGTGTGACGTTCGATGCGTCTGAGCCTTCGGTGTTGCTTCGACTGACGAGTGTGTATGCACCGGACGGTGATGCATGAAACCGTGCGGAAGAAGCATAGCTCGATTGGGTATTTTTTCGGTGTGTCAGCTAGTCTATCGTGAACATGGTGTCCTTAGGCAAGCAGTGAGCGTCAGGAATGCTTGAAGAGCCGCGTGATGGAAAACCGGGCGGTGGACCGCGTATGCGAGACAAAAAATGAAGTGCATGAGGTGGGTAAGCAACGTCTCCTGTCATGTGCTGGAGCGACGACATTGAAAATACCAGCTTTCGTGAAAGGTAACCTCGTGGAAAGCTACGTTCCTTGAGAGATAAGCCTGGACTGTGGCGGCAGCTTGTGGTTGTATGCAGATGGTCGGTAATGAGAAAGTCCTAGTCCTAGTCGTTAAAACGGGCAATCATCTCTTCTCTGATCTTTTGCCATGATTGGTCGTTTTCGAATATGTGTGTCAGGTAAAACCTAAATGCCTCACCGGAAATGTAGTCAGTGAAGTTGGTGATGATTTCCCGTTCCGACCATGATGCAGCGGTAGCGTGGAGCTCGTACAGGTAGAACCAGTCCTGCACGGGTCCATCGTCCACTGCTCAGGTGTACTTGGGGATGTCAAGGTCGGCCGATGAATCAGTCATGGTGCTGGTCGTTGTGTCCTGGTTGAAGATGATTCGGTAGTGAATGTATGGTCAGGGCGTCTTGTGGGGAACTGCGTCGATGATGAGCGACTGATGAAGGGGCAGGCAGGTCTCCATCTTGTTGACTCGTATGACGCTACGAGGAATGAGCGACGTGGCCTGGCTCATACGCCATGTTTATTCCGTTCTCACTTCTTCCTCAATCTGCTTCTACCAATCATCGCTTCATACGTCACATATATCTATGCGGAAACGAAGCTGATGTGTATATACTGATCGAAAAGACGCGTATATGCTATGATGCTATAACACACAGACACGGCACTGTGTCTGTGTGTTCCTTCTTAAAAGTTGTGTCTTTCTGCACGGATAAGTCTACCTTGGATAGATATGTGAGGTTTACCGTCACGAAACCAGGATATGGGTATGACAGACGCTGTAGTGAAGGGCTCAGACAATTTTCGCGGTATGGGGTTCTTCAACGTGCACACAAATTTGACTGGACGGGCATACAGCATTTTTGCCTTCATCGAAAATGCAGCCTCCGCAGCTGCAATTCAATCCCGCGGCCTGCGGATCAGCAGCCGAGTACCTTAGGCACTCGACCACCGTGGTGGGGCGTTTTATCTTCCTTAATCATGAAACAACTCGCCCAAGCAGCAGTGTCTTTGCCTTCTTTATATGCGTTATTCATCACTACACACTTACAAATATAGTATTATCTATCTATCTATCTATCTATCTATCTATCTATCTATCTATCTATCTATCTATCTATCTATCTATCTATCTATCTATTCATCTATCTATCTCCCTATCTATCTATTTATCTATCTATCTATCTATCCACTATCTATCTATCTATCTATCTATTTATCTATCTATCTATCTATATGTTAAGATTGTCATGATGGATGTAATCCTGATGGTTCGGATGATTACGACGACACCTTGAAGGACTGGACTGCTTGCTCACTTCCTGACAAACTTCAGTTTATTTACACACTGACACTTATTTACAAACAAAGGCCGGGGTGGCCCCTAAACCAACCGCACAGTAGGCACTGGGCTGTAATAATATTGACGTCAGCGTTACTTGCCGAGCCTTTCGTATACTCCACACATCGACACAAACTTTTCGATGTAGTATGAATCTTGGATCAGAGTCTGCGCAAGGCACGACCTCTGTCTTCCTCAATGTAGTATCAACCTTGGATCAGAGTCTGGGCTCAGCACGACCACTGTCCCCGCTTCCCAATCTCGTTCTCGAGCACCAAGCTTCCCTTCTCTCCATTTGTCTTCAATAAATACTTCCCGTCTCATTTGAGACAGCCTCATGGAGCGAATCCCCACTCGTTGCTCCATCAATAGAGCAAACAACTGCTCTTTCCTCAGAGATGGGTCTCCGCCTTTGCGTTGTTCCCACACTTAGCTCTTCTACGAGCATCGGCTAAGAAGAAGTACATCACGTCAACGACGTACAGCTTAAACGATACTTTCATGTGGCAACAAGCCTTTCTAGACGGCCGGTCGGCTGTCTGGCGTTAAAAGACACGATTCTGCTGTATATCCACACGTATTGTTAGAGAATGGTGCCACATTATCTTGTCGTGAGCCGTGTCGCCACAGCGACCACTTATTTCTCAGTCTGGCTCACCGTGAGAGCGCTACCACCATGCGGGTCTCCCCAGCACAAAGTGCAGTGAACAAAGGCTAAGGGTGTTGGACGACAAAGACGCGCTCCGAGAAGAACGGCTTAGTCCACGTCTGGGCAGCCTTTTTTCGTTACCTTCCGTTTTCGTCGGGCACGGGCTTCTGACTGGCCATCCTTCGCGTGCCCCAAACATCATCATCTATCTATCTATCTATCTATCTATCTATCTATCTATCTATCTATCTATCTATCTATCTATCTATCTATCTATTGTTGTAGGTAAGGACAAAAAATTTATTTTATTTGGATGTGTTTTATTTTTAATGGACAAGCGTTGTCTGATAACTACTGGGAACTTACCACAATGTCAAAATAATGATATGACAATGGAGCTTAAGCGAAAAGTTTTGAACGGGACGCAAATGTTTCATGCAACATAAAAGTTCAAGCAAGGCTTGCGCTGCCATAGTATAAGTACACTGCAAGATAAGAGTTTGTGTAAAAAAATATAGCAAGGTGGTGTTTATGTACAGTCGGCCAAACCTTTAGCCAGTGTGCGCAGCAGCCACTTTTTGTTTGTCAGCCGCATGTCATGGAACTAACTTACAAAGAACTGCTTCGTGAGCACGTGCTTCATGGGCATACCATTGTCCCTAATTCAACTGATACATAATTCAGGCGCATGAAAAAGACACACCGAAAGAGCTGCCACTCATGCATGATAGGTAAAGATTTGGTCGACTTTACGTGATTATTTTTATTTACATTTAGCGCTTTCAGCTGTTTCTCTGCCATGCAGCTCGAAACCACTACTAAAGCTGAACAATTCACCGAAAGAATAACCTGCATGATCGATTTCATCAGCCAGGCTATATTCTTTGGAGCTGTTGTATGCATTGCGTCGGACATAATCCTCTGCAAACAGTGCTGGTTGTTCATCAAATGTTTGTACATGTCGCCAAAAGAAAGATTGCAAAGTCCTCATGGGACATTCTCTCGCTTAACCCTAGCGAAACAGAATGGTCGTTGTACTTGATGCTACTCGAGATTCACATACTCAGGAGCCAGGATTCCTCACGAATCGTTGATTCGGCGCGTATAATCTCCCTTCCCGAAAGATCGCTCTGGCGTGTGCCCTTTTGCTCTAGTGGCTCTTCTCTCTCTTAATGCATGGGTCCGGAAACGAGTGCGCCTATGACTTGCAAAGGAAAGCTTGTAATACCTTCACCTCGTGCACGTCGAGTACGGCGTCTTTCGATCCGTACAGAATGGAGGGGGGGGGGCGCATATATGTAGCCTTGAGTTCTGCAGCAACCCTTGAAAGCAGGATAATCGGCGGTCATTTGCGACGCCCTCTGGCCAGATTATGCTGTTTTTGAAACTTCCCATTGTGTGTACGAGCTGATATAGGCTGCTCAAGGGAGATGGAGATTTAGTGCGAAAGTTTTGTCAAACTGCGCAGATTATGGCGGATTATTGAATCACTACAGCACTTCCGTAGCGCCAATCTGCCCTGAACAAGAGTTGTTGCAAAATTACATTGCTCTTAGTCTCTGTAGAAAGCTTTTGCAGTCAGGGGTGTCACTTTTTTATGTGAGTGCGTAAACATTTGTCTCGCTTCAATGTGTGGGTTTATTGTATTATTTTTATGCAATTTCAGCTCAAATCTTAACAGCATCTCTTACTTTGTAGCTATATAAATGCTTTTACGTACAACTATCTCTGTGCTCGAACCGTATAGACCTGCGTTTGAGAGTTACGTGCACCTACTAAAAAACATTTCAGTTTTCAGTTTTGGCGCTTTAGCTTTCTCTGACGTGACACACTTGAAATGAACTTCTCCGTATTAGATGGTTACTGCTTCCTACTAACTTCGGATTTCTCTTGAAATATAAAACACATGATATTTCAGCATTCTTCCTTTGTATTGCACTTGCCTGCCAGGTTTGCCATTGGTCGTTACTGGAAGACCCCACCTGGCAACGCGAATTTCACGTAGAAAGCGCGGCAACGTTCTAGCAATCTTACCCCACGTGTTGGTATTATTATTAGCTTTGCTTGTTCAACTATTTGCTGAACATTTACTAACCAAGTTTCATGAAAACGAATGTTTTGAAGATTTTTTTTCTGTGAGGCGACATAAGGATACACCATTCAGCCGCATTCAGTTCTATGCTTATGGAGGCATTTCAATGCAAAGCTTGGGGCATTCAACAAAGTTGAGTGATGAAGTTCATGTTCGCCAAGCTAACGTGACTAAAACTCTGTGAGTCATACTGGTCATGGTCAATAACTTGGGTGTTGTATAAAAATAGATCAAAAGAAAAAATGGACGACGTAAACAATGCAGAGCGAATTCAAGGCGACCTTTTGAGCACACTGCATACGTGAGCACACCACTCAAGCTGTCTGCCATCAATCCTCATGTTACCACCCACTTTTTAATCCTGGTGCACTGAGCGCGATCTCTTTTTAAATCGACAGTAACAAAGATCCACAGCAAACTATAGCTGGACTGGTAATAAGGTATCTACTCGTCATTGTCTGCCAATGACATTCAGTACGGCTTTTTTTCTACGATCATTGTTCCTACTTTCAAAAATAGCTGGAGACTTTGAACCATAACATAATTCTAACAGTTACTCTATTCTCCTGTGGAATCAGGCACAGAGATGTCGATTTTGTGAGGCCACACAAAATACATTTCATGTGAGCCCATTTATGCAGACGTGAACAAGAACGAGCGCTACCATCCAGTGCTAGGGCTGTCAGGGTCGTTGCCGTCTGGTCTCATTCTTTTGGTACGCGCCTGCCTTCTATTGATGAAATCCTGAGCATTTAACAGATGGGATATAGGCAGACTTTTGAGCCGCGAATTGCACACTGCAGTTATGAAGTTAGAAGCCATTGTAATATGACACGTTGTTGAAGTGTTGGTGTTGAAGTATGCAGCTTTGAGATGGTCAATCAATACCGTGTCTTACTGGCTGTTGATGAGCAGCAGGTAGTGATTTTTGGGTGTGTGACTGATTATCCTAAACAGACCGTCATATGAGGGCTGTAAGGATGGGCACATGGCATTGTGCCGTAAAAAAATATGAGTGCAGTGTTGTAGGTCCGGAACAATATACACAATAAGAAATGCTCGTCGTTGTCGCGGAGTAATCACGGCACGCAGCACATTGAGTAGAGGGTATGTGTTGTCGAAAAGTCCGCAGGCATTGTTAGCGAGTAAAATTCACCAAGAACAAGAAGAGTGGTGCCAAATGTCAGCTCTACAGCGCTTACAAATAGAAGGACAGGTGGAAGCATATGCTTTATCAAGGCCCCCATTAAATCAATGTTCTCAGCCGACTGCAACCAACGTAGCTAGTGACGTTCATTGCGTCCTACCCCCGCTACTCAATCCATAAGCTTTCCCTTTGTGACATGTGAATGCTACACCTCCGAGGTTGGCTCACTTTTCAACAATCGATAATCTTGCACGAACAGGTCACCACGTGACACCATAAGTTACATTGCTGTGAGTTACATTGATCAAGTCATACTTTTGTACCATTCTTTATGACCCGAACGACTTCAACCGGACTTGTGGTGTATCGTCATATGTTGCGAAAAGTCGTACAATATCTCGACTTTATGGTCATGTCTCGTGATCTGTTGTATGATATCTTTATTCCTGATACACAAGAGGCTTTATCTAGAACACGCCGAACAGTATATTTGGCCATTGTCATTTTATATGTTAAAAAACTGCTCTAGGCAGACATTATAGTGAAACACTTCCGGACTTGAGTCTACCCATATACCTTATAAAGTGTATGGGAGTACAACCGCCGCCGTTTCTTTATCGGTAGAGCATCGGAGCGTTATCAGAAAGTTCAAGGTTCAGTTTCAGTCAGCGGAAACTTGAATTTTAACGACAATAGTTTCCTCCCCTTTTTAATGCATTTACTACAAGTAGCATGACCTGTGCTTTCACTGACTTGGTTGTCAGTTGGCTCTCAGTAACATTGTGTGTGCGATAAAATAGACCCCTAGCTTCATTTTCCATTGTATTAGAGAGTATTATATGATCAAGACTGAACGTATTAGTTGATGTAAAATTTTAAAAAATGAAATAAAATTCCTCTTAAACATTTTATCATCCTCATGAGTGAAAGAAAGAGAGGCGTTTCAGTTCCCTGAGCCAATTTCCGGCATAAAATAAAGTCACACAATTAGAAAACGGGGATTTCAGTATATTTCAGAGAGAAGACGTTCACGAGCAGCAAACACTAGAGGGGCCTTGCATTCTAAGATGCGTGTTTGTTTTGACGACAAACCATGCTAGAAAGAATTTTAATGTTGAAATTGTAGTGAAACCATATTTCGTTCTTAAACATGTTAGAAATTGGGTTGTGCACTACAGCGATTGGAGTTCAGTAGTCACTTGAACCCAAAAAATCCTGGGAAAGTTTCGGCGAATCAAAGTCAACGTTTCCAATAGCATGCCTAATGTATGAAACTTGGGAACAGCACCTTTCCAGCGTGACAAAAGAGTGTGAAGACCGCAATAAATGTTTCCAGCGCGATGCGATTTCCAAAAGGGATTGTTATGCTATTATGCTACGCATTCTGCGTAAACAAAGTGACGTAGGCACATCAGAGCAAGAGACCAATTACCGGCCAGCTACATTCTATTCACTATCAATCTTCTGGGTGGAGGAGACCATGAACCACCTCTGTTTTTCATGCAGACAGGTCATGTTGTGTAATACCTTTATCTGCCTTTTGCCGTAAACAAACGCTTAAACAAGTGCCATATCACAAGATCCTGTAGTGGCGGTCTTGTCCTAAAACACACACACACACACACACACACATATATATATATATATATATATATATATATATATATATATATATATATATATATACTTTGATCACTATCATTGCTGCGAAAGTGATAGCAACGTTGCTATATTCTGATAATTACAAAAACTACATATCTGTTACACAACAGCAGCTTTCGAAATAGCTGTCGTAATTTTCTGTCTCATTATTCTTCGAGAACATTGTTTAGTCATTGCCCTTACTATTGTTATTACTTGTTCAAGTTTAACGTTTGTAAACCACCATATAAATATAAGAGACGCCGTAGTGGATGCCTCCAGAAACTTTGAACACTAGGGCTTTATCGTGCACCTAAACTTAAGCAGACGGACGCCAATCATTTTCGCTTCCGCCGAAGATGCGGTCGTTGTGGCCGGGATTCATTCCCGCTACCTGCGGGTCAACAGTTGAGTTCCTTAGCCACGATGTTGTTATAGCTTATGGCGTTTAATATTTTCGCAGACGCCTTACATTATCAACTGTTTTCTTCGAAAAGATGTTCTAAGTCAAGTCTTCCTAACTTTAAATGCAATTTTGTTGCTTTTCGCAATGTGCATACCCTTATGCAGTGTGAGTACGCTCATGAAAGGCCGCATGTCCATTCTAGGGTAAATAGAGAGTGCTTTGGCATGGTAAGAAGCGTTTGAGGGTGTTTTGAAGCTGAATGATGCTAGAGTGAGTGTTTTCTCCCCACTTAGAATGCGTCGCACTACGATGGTATGTGCACAAGATGAAACCTCAGGCGATGTTAAAACTTACAAAGTATTTTCACCCTTACAACGAGCTGAAATATACGATGACAACTATTTGAAAATCATCACCCATACTCAAAACGCACCAAGCAATTACAAATATATATGTTTACACATTTCACTTCCGGTGTTAACGCATAGTTATATGGGTTGCGCCTGTGGCATATAAGTCAGGGTGTGTGTATTAACTTCTTGAATTCATGAGTTCAAATTGACGCGTGGGAATATATTCACTTACCTATTTCACGACCAAAGAGGCTCCACAGATTGTTTTAAAAGAGCGTATCTTACATAAAAAAAATAGAAACCTAAATCACGTATATATTATATACAAGTTCCACCAGAAGTTTTCAACACAAAGAACTTTCTTATAAAGGCATCTCGTATAACTTGTTCTGGAAACCATTGTAAGGGCAAAAGAGGTGTTCGAGCCTATGCTTAATGTACTAGAATGTGCAACGTGGTTGGAACTGGGTGATACTGATCGCAGAAGCAACAAGCCTGACAAAGTAGGTGAGTACGGTTCTCCAGAGGAATTGAAAACCAGACTTTGTGACTTGCACAAAATGATTTTCTCCTTTACACTTGCTGAGCAAAAAAATTACAAACACATTGCAGATATATTCAAGAAACAGTACTAAAGCTAATGTAAAATGTATGCTTTAGCCTGGAAACGTCTAACAACACCATGGCCATGCTCAGAGAAACATGTGGTACCGTTCGCTATTTTCTGTTTAGCTAAAGTAGAGAGGGTCACAAAAGCTCTAATACACAAAAAAATCAAATGAAGAAACTTTCAGCGCTGCCCAGAGAGCAAAATATTTGGAAGCAGCATGATAGAGTAGCTCCCCTCTATGCAATCTTTTCGGTTAGTCTTTATCACAGCACTTGCTTTCGTATATCGCTCTAATTCTTTAAAAGTTTCTAATAGCGTCCTTTACCCTCAGTCACCCCACTTTTCTGCCAGCGCATTTATGTTTGGTTGCACACAAAAATTCACTTAGCTTCTAGTAACTACATCGGGTGCCTTTGTTTTCATGTTTCCTGCTCAGACAAAAGACACACTCAGCATATATCTAATAGAAGTAGATGTTGCCAAAACCGAACTGAAAACAACTTGAAATAAAATATGCGTTGAACGTAATTTGTTCAGGGGTTTATGGCCACCTAATAAAAATATACAACAGAAGGCATATTTATTTTCTAAATTTGTGCTGAGTTAGGACCGCACTAAACACTTAATTAGGACTACACTAAAAAGTGCGTTGCTTAGGTAAATGTCAAAACGGAATGAAAAGGGCAGTGGTGTCCCAATTTTAGTAAGAGAGCAGTAGATGTGAAACTCATCGTCTGTCTAACAAATAGTTTACTTGTACCGATGGCCGCAGTTTAGTTCATTCATGCTGAATTGTAAGTGGTGTTAGTTTATTTTGATCACCTGTATTGGTGTTCTTTTTTTTTCTTATTATGAGGATTCAGCCTGTCAGCTTCTGTGAAGTAGATGTCATGATTATGCGAGACATGAATCCTGGATGATCAAGTGTCATTGCTAGATTGCTGAGCAAACACGGGTGGGGATAAGTCAATCAGAATTTGATCACGTACACTTGCCTTGTTTATTGTTGTTGAGAATTCACAGATTTCATTTATGTATCATATGTTAACTATGTACGCATGCACTTGCACTGTCTTTCTTCTCAAGAATATTTGTAATTTGGCTATTTAGGACATCATCTGTGTCCTAAGATTGTACGTTTTACAGTGGCATGAAATGAGTACATTATTCATTCTGTGTGGTAAGATAAGGAAACACGCCAACATAAATATCCTCACCTTACTTGTGGTCCTCATTTCAACAGTTATGTTATTTTAAAAGCAACTATACAGTATGCGACCCCAGTAGGCGTCTAGGTTCAGCACATTTTGTTAACACATTCAGACGATATGCCCTTGCAACAACGTCCAGTTCATCTGCTCTCTATTTACTATAGTAAAATTGTTGAGGTTAGAGTGGTAGTGTTACCACCAACAAAATTTCCTCTAAAAAAATCTGGGAGGAAATCACAAATTCCGAGACACTGCCGTATAGCAATGCCAGTCGGAATTTCTCAATAATGTCACACTTTTGCCTCAACGGCGAACGAGTGTATGGAATAAATCATTCGAATTTCACATGGTGGAGTGAAAGAATCGCGACACCTAAACCGCGTCACGGAATCAACTGAACACACGAAAGAAACACACACTGGATGCTGCTCGAACTACCAACTGTGATAGCTCGTCCATGGTCACTAAATATCGTGAATCCAACAAAATGGACGCTCGAAGAGAGTGTACAGGCATTCCAAAAATGAACGCAAACTACCAGATAGCTGCTACATTTAGTTTACTCAGCGCGTTGCAAGTGTTGACATGCCATTGCCACCTGATTGAATACTGCAGCCCGTGGAGTGACCTTCTTGTGGCTCTTGCGATGAGGTTGCGTTCAAATGTTTGCTTGCCCGGCATTCGATGTTGAGATTGAGTATAAAATTGGGCCCATATAGTGTGTGTCTCAGGAGAAGTTAGCAAAATCTAGGAGCATTGCTTTAAATCACGCCTTTCGTACTACCTTGCGGGCACTAAACATGGCGAAGCGCTTCCAAGATCTCGATACTGCCAGTAGTAAATTGCGCATAAGAAAACCTTCTGATTAACACGCCACAGAGCAAGCAGCGAGTGTGTAGAGTTGCCTGATTGAGCATGCTGTGGAGCAAGCGATCATAGGTTCATATCCCGTTAGTGTAGTTTATAATACCTATTATGTGATTTTGGCTGGTGTTTATTCCTGTAAGTACATGTGGCACATCTCCATCAATACGACTGGCAACTGTAATTGTAATTTAACTTTTTCGGTAGCTGGATCTGACAACATGCACATGAACAGAGCATGTCGCCAATACCGCGCAAAGTTTACATGAACAGGAACATGCTGAAAACCAGCAATGGGTATGAGTGTCTTCAAAACCTCGTGAATTAAGGAGATAAACGGCTCCATCTGCGCTCCAAAATAGTAAGGTAGCGTACACTATACATTTATGCATACGCTAAGACACTGCATTTCTGCAACGCCACAGGAAGAGGTTTGTAGCTTGAGCCGCGAACGCGTGCATGCGTTTTACGTTTCGCTCACTTGTCTCGCTCCATCAGGGCTTGATATTCTCCAGTCAACAACGGTACCTGCACCGTTTACTGGAGCAGTTTAAATAGCCGGTGCTTTGACACCCGAAATTGTCGGTGGCAAAACACTGTTAATGTATGTCGAAGCTGCAGGACTCCGACAACGAGCTGACCCACGCTAACGCGAAGAAAAATGCGGATCACACACTTTGATCGTGTGTGACTCCCCGATGTTGGCACGGTCAGGGTTTTTTGCTGCTATAAAGAAGCTGTAAGACGACCTCCGACATATCGCACCAGCGTGCAATCGTGGACGCCATGCCTCAACTGTACGATCAAAGCATCGTTCTGTGTTCGCAACTTTCATAGATGGTGGCGTCGCCATGCGGCATCCGTCGTAACTGTCGTTTGAGGGATGCCCACGCAGCCAGCCCATGCCATCGTTCAGTCGGCCTCACTTTGGCGGTTCGCTGGTGCTTTATAAATTGTCGCTGGCAGTTTCTACTGCGGTTATTTCCAAGTTGGACAGGTACTGAATCGTAGTAGCGCAATGACTCACTTTTTATTGTTTGCTTAAGGAGCTAGAAGAAAGACAAAATATGTTGAATGCCGCTGTGCAGACGCCATGCAGGCAAAGGCGAGGTTTCCTGCTTTGCACGAGCGCGGCCACTCGATCTTCGCCGGCCATGGTACAAGCAGAGTTCACAAAGCTGTACGTGCATTCCTTCACGCCGCAGCAGACAATGTGCCCGGCGTTCAAAACTTCTTTTCCTTCAATATACGCCGCACACGCGTTCCTCAACACGCAGTGTCGAATATAATGCATGCTAGAGTCAATAGCCTTCTAAGCAAAACCTTGACAACACGGTGGCTGCAGCCAAAAATACTACGTAGTTCGAAGTGACGGGCACACAGGCGGCGGCTGCTGGCGCGCCGGCTGCACAATCCCCCAAACGACAACCATATTTGACTTGCACTAGCGCCCTCTCTAGGCGGTGAAAGTTGCGAATATACGCTAACAAGTGGGGCTCACTACTTCTCTTAAACGCTTAGAGACAGCGGCACCAGCCCACCTAGTCAACATACAGCACTGTGCGAAAGAGAATATATGAGATATACATGACGCGTTTCTAATGAACTGTCAATCTCTTTCGGCAGCTTAGTGGATGAAGTACCAGGTGTTTTAAAGGTGAAGCTTCTCATGGTTGAGAGCAATATCTCATCCCTCCAGCGTACCCAATCGTGTCTCATTTATAATAAAATAATAGATGGCACTGTCTCTAAGAGAGGCATGCAAACTGCTGTTGGGCCCCACCGCGGTGGTCCAGTGGCTATGGTACTCGGTTGCTGACCTGCAGGTCGCGGGATCTAATCCCGGATGTGGTGCTCGATATGCTCTAGGCCCGCGTGCTGAGATTCGGGAGCACGTTAAAAACACCAGGTGGTCAAAAAATTGCCGGAGCCCTCAAGTACGGCGTCCCTCATAATCATATGATGGTTTTAGAACAATAAACTTCCCAAATCAATCATCGAAGTTTAGATTGGTGACTATATACTAAATGGCACTGTACGCATTTTGCGTCTTCCTCGCCTTTTCTCGACTGGTTTCTAATATGGCGCTCTACCATAGGAATATTCGCAATATGCCGGTTGGCTGAATGGACAATACATGGCGTTGGAAGTGCCACTGCTCTTCGTTTGGCAGCGGCCCAGGTCTGCGCCAGCTGCACGTTATCTCTCATTCTCCTGAATTGTGGCCATTCTTGTCGGATTGCGCTTAGGGAACCATGGATGACGAGCAGCACCGGGTGCACAAGGCTGCTGTGGCTCGGGCTTTTCGGCATGATGCCATGGTGCGAGCTCGGCACGGGCGGCTGCCGAGAGAATACGCGCCAAGACTACCGCTGCAAAACGTACTCAACGAGAAGCTGATTCCAAAATCATGCGCGCCAAGGAAGCCGCTGCGAGACCGTTCGTGCGAGCCCAAGAAGTGCAACGAAGAGGCAGAATGCACTACCGGTGGGGTGGCTGCCTACGTTAAGTAACAAATCCCCGCTCGCGAACTACAAGCGCCGATCACCAGCCACAGCCATTACAGCGAGTATGATCGGTCGAACTCGACGACTCGAGTATTGTCGTCTGGTCATGTACCTAGCACCCAACCTCTCCAGCGCGAACGTAACTTTCTTCGTGGACTCCACCTGCAAATACAGAAACCAAGTGCACAAACAGATCGTTCGTGTTCGTGGTCGACTTTGACCTGCACATATTCGACCCCTTCGACCAATAGATCATTCAGCACATGACGCTCAGGTACTCGCTCAAGGGCGTCTCTCTAGACCATCTAGCATTAACGACCGTGTGGGAATCGTGCAGAGACTTTATCCTTGCAAACGTTCCCCTAAGACCGGTACTATTACAGCTATTAGTCAACTTGTTGGACCACGAGATCGTAATATGCAAGAGAATCAAAAAACAATAACAATAAACTTTTATTCTGCCCAAACTAGTTTTCCTTGATGATTTGTTGGGCGAGATTTCCAGAGCATTTACGGTATCACCGAAAACGGAGTCGATGATGGTGAGGTGGGCGAACCTCTAGAGGTTCGCCCACCTCACCATCATCGACTCCGTGGAGTTGGAGGCCAAGGAGTGAGAGCTTAGGCTCCAGGTGAAAGAAAACTTTTTTAATGTTCTTTGGTTTTTGTTTGGCAGCGTTAATTTTACGTAACACCCGGGACTGAAGTAAGTCATCAAAATTTTGGTGGATTCCAGCATCAAACACTCTCGTGTTGAAAAGACAATGCACTTTTTCAATTCTACAGGAAAGGAGCCTACATGCTTCATTCAAAAAATATGTAAGTGAGCAAGCAGGCACATAGATAGCTAATAACATCGAAAATCTGAACAGCAGTTGTTCTCAGCCATGAATGTTTCGCAACTGGAAATATTGAAGAGTTCTTCGCACTAAAAAGAAAGTGGGCAGGACGTAGGGGGCAGTGGCGAGTCATATATTAACACAACATTCCGGGTGAAATAGATGCCTTTTTTCCTCTGACAAGAAATGGTCATGATATTGTGCTATGCCACAATATTTACTACAGCTTTTCAATGAATTGAGTGGCCTGCAACGTTCCTTAATCGTTAATGTGACTTCAAAAAAGTGTTTTTTTTTGTTTTTCGAGGATAGGCTTCGGGGGCCCACGAAAATGGCATGGCAGAACCCCTTGCGTCTGCGCACACTTGTACCAGGACCAATGGGCTAACGCGTTCTTCAACAGGCCTCCGAAATATCTCTGCACAGAGGACCGCGCCATTTACGAAATACCGTGCTTATTGTTTTATGGCGCACTGCAATCGTGCATGTTCATGGTGAGTGTTTTCGTGGGTGTGTGGGACTCCAAGAGTGTCACATATGCTAACAGAGTTATTACAGAGTGTCTTGTTGGACGAGTTGGTTGATTCTTAACGTAGCTTTTTGCGCGAAATAAGGACGAGAGACGGACAAATTTTTGTCCGTCTCTCGTTTATTTCGCTCCAAAAGCTATGTCTACAAAGTTAACACATTCAGAATTGCTTGGTACAGTGAAAGGTAATAAATGCCTCTGAAGAATTTCCCAGATTAACGTGGCCCTGCGCTTGCTACGTCCATGGTATCTCTTGCAAGCAAATAATCTACTTTGCCCACCTCATTGTCTTCCTCCGATTCACGCACCTTCCTCACCTTCGAGTCCAGACTGTTGCTCCTAATGGCCAGCGGCCATCTCGCCGTCTTGCTGCACACCCCATTTAGGCCAACATGGTCTCCCTAATTTTGAATTTACCATAAGATGCAACCTTTTTTCTGACTCGCATCATTGTCTTCTCGCTCTCTATTTTCTCTCAATTCATTCTGTCCCTCTTTCTTGAACTATTCAATACACATGCAAAAAGATGCACATGTACCACTACAGACAATCTATATACAATATAGGCTCATAACTAAAGTGACACACGTAAGCACACGGGGTGGAGCGAACTACCAACAGCTTTGATGAGTATTGTGAGATTCGAATGGAATTTTTCTTGTTTTTAAACTCTGGAGGCACAAATAAAAAGAAACACACGTCTATGGAAGACAAGACATTTCTACTGAATTTCACAAAGTGCAAATAACTTTGCAATGTAGAAGAAAACTCTAATTTTTAATTTATAGCGCTTCCTTTTGAACACCTCCAGCAAGTAGCACGCTCATGAAGTTATAAGCAGAAAATAAATTTACACATACAAAGAAACAGAATACTACTTTTCGAAAAAGTGGAAAATCCACGTGACTGATGTCTGCCGAAAGAACCTTCCGGTTGAACGGAGAGAGGCTGCAGGCCATATGGTCGTACAGATAGACTGACGAAAAAGGAGAAATTTAGGCCACAAACTCAAGTATCTGCGGCTGAACAATAGATGCGAAGGCGATTCCTCCACATGGGGCGATCACGTTTATCAATACTCAAAATGGCGAAGCTTAGGTCAAGTGCTGCGAGGTCTGAAACAGCAGAGATGTGTCCATTTTAGCTGGCTCTTGGGTCTATGCAATAAATCTATTGTATACGGGTACTTTGTCGTTCGCGTAGACCTTCCATTGCAGCATCGCTACGGGGTCTTGTCGCAGTCCCCGTAGCCTTTTGCGTGCTCCAGCATTATCTGGTTCAGCGTACCGCTGGAGCACTCTGTTCAGGTGCCTCATCGACGCTATAAACTAAAGCATAAACCTCAATACAAGCCGTCGACGCTATAAACTAAAGCAGAAACCTCATTACAAGCCACAACTATGGGTATTACCGAACTTCACAAACAAAAATACTTTTTGCGTGAGACTGCCCAATTAGTTAAAAATTACATTGCACGTGATTGTACACAGTCGCTTTCAGCGTAAGAATATTATGACGAGAACCACCAATTCGTCGGTCACGGGGCCACTTTTCTAGGTTTCGCCGCGTCCGAAGTGGAAGTTCCTCACTTTGTAAGCGAGTTCGACGAGGCTTGTGCATCCCGGGCATGCCCGCAGGAGATGCGACAATTTGACTTTCTGAACGGGCGCACGACGGGACAGGTAGACCGAAGCGGTGACGATGTGCCCGCGTCACGAGAATCTATGGTATGGAATTTGTACTTGCGCAACCCTCGACTATGCAGGCAGCTCTGTATGGCGCAAGTGCATGGTAATTAGGGAGGTCACATAGTATACTGTGCACGTTTTCCGGAGTGTGAGGGATCGACCGCATCCTCGATGACTGAGCAATCGAAGTGCCTACTGAAATTTATAGCCATCATCGTTTCTATCAGTGGCTTTCATTGTCATCTAATTGCCACGTTCCATTTCCCAAGCTTTTGTTATCGTCCCAAAACACCACACGATTCTCAGCGCAAACCGCGCCTGCAGTTTTCGAGAGGGTTCCGGACTGTAGTAGATCATTTCGATAAGATCACGCCCACTGTGCGAACGGTACAGATTGTTCTGGAACGTACGCCACCGCCAGCGGTAGCACTAGAACATTCGACGGCGGGAGTATAAATGCCGACGCGCTTCGCCGCTTGTCAGTTGTTGATCGAAGGCCGACGCTCCGTTCGCCGCTATCAGTCCTAGACTGCTATCTGTGCGAGACTGCTGCTATAATTGGACTTTCCGTTTACCGGGCACAGGTTCGCCTAAATAAACAGTTAAATCCCAACACGAAGTCTCCTGTCTTCGGCCACGTCACGACCCCGTGACATCTGGTGGAGGTGCTGCTTCGTTCATGTACTGCACGCCCCTGTCAAGCCGTGAACCCAGCCCACGTCGCGGAGAAGACACCGACGCCAACCAGGAGCAGCGAACAAGCCGCCGACAGCAAGGGCTACCACCGGAGTACGGGATTCTAGAAGACAAGGCGCGGAAGACCAAGGTCATGACCGCGACTGCAGCGACAATGACAACCGCCGCATCCCTGCCCACGATGGTCATGCATCAGCCCAGGGAACCACCAATTTTCCATGGGTCATCGTTCGAAGACCCGGAGTCCTGGTTAGAAACATACGACCGTGTGGCCGCCCTCAATCACTGGGACAACGAAGAAAAGCTCCGGCGTGTGTACTTCTACCTGGAAGACACCGCAAGGACCTGGCTAGAGAATCGTGAGTCCACGCTCCGAACGTGGGATGTCTTCTGCAGCGCATTTCTGCAAACGTTCGCGAGCGTCGCTCGCAAAGAAAGGGCCGCTGCTCAACTAGAGACCCGGGTTCAGCTACCGAATGAGAAGGTTGGAATTTTCACAGAGGAGATGACCCGCATATTTCGTCACGCTGACCCAGACATGCCTGAGGAGAAGAAAGTTCGTTTCCTCATGCGAGGGGTCAAACAGGAGCTCTTCGCGGGACTAATGAGGAATCCACCGAACACCGTCCAAAAAGTTGTATCCGAGGTGACCACCATCAAAAAACCCTTGACATGCGCACCAGACAGTATAATCGTCGCCTGACTCCAGAATGCGCTGCTGCTCAAACCAGTGACTCCGAAAACCTGCGTGAAACGATCCGAGCGATCGTGCGGGAAGAGCTGCGCAAACTGTTGCCTTCGGCGCAGCCTCAAGTGGATTCGATCGCCGACATTGTGCGAGAAGAAGTTCAGCAATCACTTCGAATTCCCCTTACACCGCTGCCCGAGCCAGAAACTATGAGCTACGCCGCTGCAGTGCGCCACAACGCTTCTCCCCGTCCACGCCAAAACGCCGCCCCGTCGCACTTCCGTCGCCAGACACCACCGCCGCCACCACCCCCACCGACGTCCTACCGTTCCCCAGCGGGCCAGCGCAGTGCACCGAGGAAAACGGACGTTTGGCGTGCACCTGACAACCGCCCGCTCTGCTACCACTGCGGCGAGGCCGGGCACACATACCGCCGTTTCCAGTACCGACAGATGGGACTGCGTGGCTTCGCCGTCGATGCACCACGTCCGCAGCCAGGAGAACGACCACGTGACATCGCCGACTACCTGACAGGAACTCGGTGGACACCACGAAGCCCTTCGCGTTCGCCGTCGCCCAGCCGCCGCACGTCAACGCACCACCGACAGTACTCTGGCCCAACGCGGGGCCGGTCTCCTAGCCCGTATCCGGGAAACTAAGGGCAGCAACCGTTGGAGGTGCGGTTGCTGTGCGACGAACTACCGAAGATCCTCCGACGACGACGACGCCGCGACGAAGCTCTCCGAACACAACGCCAACCAGGCAAAGCCCTGACGGCGAAAGCTCACTTACTAAAGGTGGCCTGACGACGCAACATGGAAGCAGCGGAACAAGCCGACGCAGCCATGACCCGACGCCACGCCCTAACTGTAATGCGAGACGGCGAACTAGCGACCTCGACGTTCTTATCGACGGCCACAGTGTGACCGCTCTCGTCGATACTGGAGCCGACTATTCTGTCATCAGTGGGTCGTTCGCCGCAAAGTTAAAGAAAGTTAGGACAGTGTGGAAGGGCCCTGAAATCCGCACAGCCGGAGGTCATCTCGTAACGCCTGCAGGAATCTGCACAGCGAGAGTCACCATTAACGGCCGTATTTATCCTACAGACTTCATAGTCCTACAGCGTTGCTCGAGAGATGTCATCCTTGGCATGGACTTCTTATGCCTCCATGGTGCTGTCATCAACCTAAAAACAAAGTCGATAACGTTATTCACAGAAGAAGCACTACCGCCACGCACGCCGTCTGGACACCATGCCTTGAACGTGCTGGAAGAACAAGTCACCATTCCGCCTCGCTCAAGCGTCATTATTTCAGTCGGCGCTCCTGAATCACTTGACTTCAAAGGCGTCGTTGAAGGCAGTCAGCATCTGTTGGTCACCCGAAATATTTGCGTCGCAAGAGGAATTGCAGAGCTGCGGGGAGGCAAAGCAACGGTTATGCTCACGAATTTCAGCAATGAGTACAAACATGTGAACAAAGGAACAACGGTCACATACATCGAAGAAATTGTCGAAGCCACCAGTGCTTTCGCCCTCGCCGATTCTGCGGAACCTGCTCAGAGGAACCAAGCCCCTCCCATAGCTTTCGACGTCAATCCCAGACTTCCGAACGATAAGCAAGAACAGCTCAAGGCCCTGCTCCTGCAATACGAAGATTGCTTTTCGTCGTCATCGAAAATTCGCCAGACCCCAATCACGAAACATCGCATCATAACCGAAGAAAATGCCAGACCACTCCGTCAGAGTCCGTACAGGGTTTCGACGCGAGAACGTGAAGCCATGAAGAGACAAGTTGATGAAATGCGGCGGGATGACATTATCCAGCCGTCCAAGAGCCCAAGGGCATCCCCCGTGGTGTTAGTGAAGAAAAAAGATGGGACCCTACGTTTCTGCGTCGATTATCGCCGCCTGAACAAAATCACAAGAAAGGACGTGTATCCTCTCCCACGAATAGACGACGCACTTGATCGGCTCCATAACGCCAAGTACTTTTCGTCAATGGACCTCAAGACTGGCTATTGGCAAATCGAAGTCGACGAAAGAGACCGAGAGAAGACGGCGTTTATAACACCGGACGGCCTCTTCGAGTTTAAGGTGATGCCCTTCGGCCTTTGCTCAGCGCCTGCAACTTTTCAACGCGTTATGGATACAGTACTGGCAGGATTGAAGTGGCAGACTTGCCTTGTGTACTTGGACGACGTCGTGGTGTTTTCCGCGAGTTTCGACGAGCATCTTCGGCACCTTGAAGCTGTACTTCAAGCCATCAAGACTTCCGGACTCACACTGAAGCCAGAAAAGTGCAGATTTGCGTATGAAGAGCTCTTGTTTCTGGGGCACGTTATCAGCAAGTCTGGAGTTCGTCCTGATCCACGGAAAAAAGCCGCCATCGCCGACTTCCCGCCGCCCACTGACAAGAAAGCCGTGCGCCGATTTCTAGGCCTGTGCGCCTATTATAGGCGGTTCGTGAAAAACTTCGCCCGCATCGCCGATCCTCTCACTAACCTTACCAAGGCCGAAGTGGAGTTCAAGTGGGAAACGCCACAGGAACACGCTTTCCAGGAGCTTAAACATCGCCTCCAGACGCCTCCGTTACTTGCCCATTTCGACGAATTCGCCGAGACAGAAATACATACTGACGCAAGCGGCGTAGGTCTTGGCGCCGTTCTTGTGCAGAGGGCTGACGGACTTGAAAGGGTTATTAGTTACGCCAGCCGATCGTTATTCCAAAGCAGAAGCAAATTATTCCACAACAGAAAAGGAGTGCCTCGCCATCATCTGGGCTACGTCGAAATTTCGCCCATACCTCTACGGCAGGCCCTTCAAAGTTGTGAGCGACCACCACGCCTTGTGTTGGCTAGCCACTTTGAAGGACCCTTCAGGTCGCCTCGCACGATGGAGCCTGAGACTTCAAGAATATGACATTACTGTCATTTACAAGTCCGGCAAAAAACACTCCGACGCCGACTGTCTCTCTCGTGCGCCTGTCGACCAACCGCTAGCCGACGACCCGGATGACGACTACTTCTTGGGAACGATCACTACCGACGACTTCGCTGAACGACAGCGGGCCGACCCGGAACTTAAGGCCCTAATAGAATACCTCGAAGGCAGGACCGCCGAAGTCCCGAAGGAATTCAAGCGCGCACTTGCGTCGTTTTTTCTACGAAACGGTCTTCTACAAAAGAAAAACTTTTCACCGCTTCGGGCTAAGTACCTCCTTGTGGTGCCTTCAGCGTTGCGACCAGAACTCCTGCAGGCCCTGCACGACGATCCGACGGCAGGGCACCTCGGTGTTTCTCGCACGCTAGCGAGGATACAAGAAAGGTACTACTGGCCGCGTCTTACCACCGACGTCACTCGTTATGTGAGGACATGCCGGGACTGTCAGCGACGCAAGACACCGCCGACAAGGCCAGCGGGACTTCTGCAGCCAATAGATTCACCTTGCCGACCTTTCCAGCAGATTGGTATGGACCTACTGGGGCCGTTCCCGACGTCGGCTTTCGGAAACAAGTGGATCGTGGTAGCTACCGACTACCTCACCCGCTACGCCGAGACAAAAGCCCTGCCATAAGGCAGTGCATCCGAGGTAGCTAAGTTCTTCGTCGAAAATATCGTCCTACGTCACGGCGCCCCGGAGGTCCTTATCACCGACAGAGGAACGGCATTCACTGCCGACTTAACTCAAGCGATCTTGGCATACAGCCAAACAAACCACCGCCGGACGACAGCGTACCACCCACAGACCAACGGCCTCACCGAGCGGCTTAACAAGACGATCGCCGACATGCTGTCAATGTACGTCGATGTCGAACACAAGACGTGGGATGCCATTCTTCCGTATGTGACCTTCGCATACAACACGGCGGTGCAGGAGACGACGCAGATATCTCCATACAAATTGGTCTACGGAAGGAGCCCGACAACGACGCTCGATGCCATGTTACCCAACGTCACCGACGAAGAAAACCTCGATGTGAGCGAGTACCTTCATCGCGCCGAAGAAGCCCGACAACTTGCGCGGCTCCGTATCAAGAATCAACAGACGACCGACAGCCACCGTTACAACCTTCGACGACGCTTCGTGGAATACCAGCCCGGTGAGCGTGTTTGGGTGTGGACGCCGATACGCCGACGTGGACTAAGTGAAAAGCTTCTGCGACGGTACTTCGGACCGTACAGGTGGTTCGACGTCTCGGCCCACTTGATTAGGAGGTTGTCCCCGACGGCATCACGAACTCTCAACGACGCCGATCACGACCTGAAGTCGTCCATGTCGCACGCCTAAAGCCGTTTCTTGCGCGTCAACAAACTGAAACAGTGCTTTTTTGTATTATTGTTGTATTGTAATTTATTCATTGTACTTTCTTGCATTATTATTGTACCTTCATCTTTAGTTAAAGCATCGAGACGATGCCTTTTTCAGAGGGGGGCAATGCCACGTTCCATTTCCCAAGCTTTTGTTATCG
Source organism: Rhipicephalus microplus (assembly GCF_043290135.1). Taxonomy (NCBI): domain Eukaryota; kingdom Metazoa; phylum Arthropoda; class Arachnida; order Ixodida; family Ixodidae; genus Rhipicephalus; species Rhipicephalus microplus. Next base: position 101,190,391 of record NC_134701.1, read on the forward strand.
TCCCAAAACACCACACGATTCTCAGCGCAAACCGCGCCTGCAGTTTTCGAGAGGGTTCCGGACTGTAGTAGATCATTTCGATAAGATCACGCCCACTGTGCGAATGGTACAGATTGTTCTGGAACGTACGCCGCCGCCAGCGGTAGCACTAGAACATTCGACGGCGGGAGTATGAATGCCGACGCGCTTCGCCGCTTGTCAGTTGTTGATCGAAGGCCGACGCTCCGTTCGCCGCTATCAGTCCTAGACTGCTATCTGTGCGAGACTGCTGCTATAATTGGACTTTCCGTTTACCGGGCACAGGTTCGCCTAAATAAACAGTTAAATCCCAACACGAAGTCTCCTGTCTTCGGCCACGTCATGACCCCGTGACAATATTCATCACGCTGTGAAATATTCTTGCCAATAAAAATGCGTCTTTCTTTTGAAACATCGATTGCGGATGCCTTTTGAGTACCGTCGTATGATATCACTTCTCTTTCCTCTATTTAGTTTTTTATTTGTGTCAACTTTATTTGAGAAAGAATCCTCAATTATATTTCTTGACATGGCAAAGATATGCTGTGACGCAGCATTTTTTGAAAAAGAAATAATATTACAGTATATCTGCGAAGATACACTGTAAAAACATTGACCCTTAAGGCCGTTTAAGTCAAGCAAAACATACTTTCGTGTAACCTACATTTGCAAAATATAGATGTAAGGGCGTTTTCCCTTCACAAACAGCCTCTAACAAGGTTGTTTTCGCTAGAACCCTCTAATGAGTAACGGGTTTTTGTAGTTATCAAAACACCGGTGGTCTATATAGCAGTGAGCGCAATGATAAATGGGACTCAACGTTGAAAATTGTTTGAATGCTGGAAGAGGTTACATTAAAAGATGATTTCTTTTCAGGTCTTTCTACAACTATAGTACAAATTTTTACCTATTCTCCTAAAGTTTAGTGCTCATTTGTATGGAACAAAAAAACTGCCACTAGTACTGAACAGCGGCTAAAGATACTGGGCTATATTAAACCAGATTAACACTTCGAAGCTACGTAGCGCGAGTGCTTTGTCCTTGTGGTATTTTACGACATGCGCGGTTGCGTATACTGTCTGACGTATGTTTGTGTATTCTATACTGATGTCATATGCAAAGCATCTTCCCTGATAGGTAGATTTTGTTTTTCACGCTTTTTCTATGATATTGTCGTTAAGGTCACTTTAAACACCCAATCGTATAAAAGTTCTTAAAGGTGAAAGAAACCTTTCTTAGGGATTAGGAGTGTTAAATAAAGAGATGGTAGACCTCCTTTAGAGCGTAAACTATTTACTGCGTGTCCGTCTATTTACTGGTTCTTTAACGCAGGAATCAATATGGGACATCGAAGTGAACCTGCACGAGGTAGCAAAGACAAGAGAATCAGCAGGGCATTAAACTGTAACTACTCTGTAGTTACGGCTTTTGACGACGATAGTTTTCTCGGATACTTCGACGCAATAACTTCGACCTGTCTGCCTGTCGCCTTGGCTGTTTGTTTAGAAAAAAATTATTTCGTTATGGGACGCTAGAAGCTCATGGAACCACTGACATTGCAACAAGTAAAATAACTAAGAAATGACAAAGTACAGCATGCCGTTGTCAAATAGGAAATAAATGCGGCGCCGAAGGCGCTTTGTCTCAGATTCACACATACCTTATCAACCCTTCATCGCCCATGCGACTGTCCCGGCATGTCTTCCCCCCCATCCCAGGGTCGTTTGTGGGGGAAGTTTTTGTTTCGGGAAGAAGGCCATACCCTGGCAAGGGGGCCGCCGCTCGGCGCCAGGCGCCAAACAGACGCGGCCTGCCTCCTAGCGTACAAGCCCGGGAGACCCAACATAGGGGCTACCCTTCGGGGCAGTAATTCAATCACAACACACAAAGCGGACATTCTATGCCACAGCCCAGCATACTAGTCTGAATGACGAATACTGGAAGGCAAGCCCTGTCAGCTGGATTCACGGCCGCTTACAGAAAAGAAGATCATGGGCCCTTGGCCGACAGTTTCGCATACGCGTAAAGCCACGAAAGCCCTCTTGTGCTTCGTAAGGATAACCAGACTTCACGAGCGCATGTGAAAGAACAGTGTGGGACCGGGCTGTGTAGTCGCCAGCTGACTATTCATCCTTCTCTTTCTTACTCCTCTTCTTTTCTATCTCCTTCCTTTCATTTGCTCCCCCCTTTCCCTCACTTAAAGTGTAGGGTAGCCGACCGAGCAAAGCTTGAATAACCTCCCTGCCTTTCTTCTCTATTTATCTGGCTCTCTCTCTTTTTTTTATTTTCTTTGTTTTTTCCTACTTAGTGCAAGTGCTGGATGTCACGCGTAAGGTACGCAACAATCGAACGAGTACAGATGCGGCTAGTTGAAGTTGATCTGTGGCTGCTATGACTGCGAATGCTATAAAATGATTAGAAGCCGCAAAGAACACAAGTTTCACATAAACTTACAAACTAGTTATACTACATGTGTTAAGGTTTGAAATGACTAACACAGCATCAAAAACATCGCAGTGGCATTGATGCACCATATTTGACTATGAAGAAGATACCCGAGTTAAACTGGGTGATTTGGAAGCCGTTATAAAGACGCGCGCGCTAGGCATATGACTTACCAACGGACAGAACACTGACAGTATCTAGGGGGTTTACTGGTGAACACATATCACGCACCCTTGTATGACGGTCTAAAATAAAACACATCCTAATGCACACAAATGCCAATCTCTGCAGTGGAGCACAATGTTGGCAAACACAAAGCATTAGTGTCCTAATGGCAAGACTTACACGACCCGCGAGTGAAGCCGCACCAGTGAAAGCTGGCGCCTGTATCTTCAGAGAACGAGGCTCAGCAAGTGCTACTCAGTTGTAGTCGAAGTATAAGTGATGAATGCATTCTCTCATTCGTGTTCAGCGCGAACGGCTCGGCGGAGGCAAAAGCCTCGCAAATTAGGGCTGTGATTCTCAATGCGCGTGTCCGTCTCATCTAAGAAACCATGATCATTCAGCGTTCTTTTAGCTAATACGGATCACGAACTTATGCCGATAATCATTGAGCCTTGTGCATATCAAACCCTATGTGACAACGTAAGGAGTTGGGAGAGTGCAGTCACGTACATGTGCCTATATTTATTAGGCCTTACGTATATGAAACTGTCTGTGACAGCATTAGTTGAAAGGGCATATGCCATCTGCGAGCTTTTTTTCATGTCATAAAAGACAGAAGTCATTCACCAGACTGCATTTAGTCGTCGCTGTGCTTGAAACAATATAAGCAAAATTTAGCAACAGCTACTACGCCCACTGCAGGCTTTCGCACTGCACTGGGCGTAGTCAGGCTGATGATGATGATGACGACGATTAGGTTCATGATAATGATGATGATGATGATGATGACAGCGAGCATTTCTTATAATTCCGGCCATCTTACAAGCGCTGCGTTGAGTGACAACTTGCGCCTTCTTTCGAGGTGTGGTTGACTGAGTTGTGCTTTTTTGCATGTTTTTCTGCAAAGATGTAGGAACGAGAACGTGCAAAACCGTACAAAAAGGTAAGAATGCTCAAATAATGCGATTTATAGCAAGCTGTAGTATGTATGGTAAGGAACAACAGCGGCCTAATTTATAAACGCAATTACCAAGGAAATATAAATTCTACAACTTTTTGCAAGAATATTGTTTACACAAACGGAACGTTTACTGGGTCGACAACATTTCAAGAGCATGCTATGTATATATACGCAGAAACATTCGATGAGGGGGTGGCATGATAATCTTTTCTCTTCTTCAATGACTAAAGTGAATTGTCAGTAAAGACAGAGTAGTATTTTTATTATGATCTACCACGGTGTTGGAAACCGTTTGCCATTTCGATGCGTCTATACAGTGATGCTGCAGCCTTTCTTTTAATTTGCTGTTTTGCCTATATAGCGCGCCTGACAGTTCTGACAGGGAATGAGGTTGAAGACGCCAGGATATCTTTACTTTTCAAAGCAGTATTTGACCCATACAAGTTTTTATTCAAGCTTCCGCGAATCAATATGGCAGATCTTGCACTTCGTAGTCATAATCGTGCGTAGGGTAGTGAGGCCCGCTTTTAAGTTCACATCGCCCTGGCAGGGGAGTCACCTGTTTGCCTTTTTCCTGCTTTCATAGATTGTCTGGGGTAGCCATTGCTTATCAAATATTGTGGCGCTCTCTTCCACTCAGCTTTGTGTACGTTGGACGTAGAACTTCTTTCGTATGTGTGGTTAAAGAGTGTTGATGCCACAGAACGTTTTGTCAAGTGAGATGGGCGAAATCAATAAGACAGGAGCCTTGCATGCATAGGGCTTTGGTAAACTCTTCTTCATATGTCAGATGCATACTTATTACTCCGTCGTCTAGGAAAATCAAGCGACCATTTATTTTTTCGTCCACGGTGAAATCAACTATGACCTAGAGTGAGTACAGGTGCTCCAGAAAAGGGACAGCATCTTCAAGACAAATAACACTTAAAGAGTTATCTACGTACTTCAGTAATTTGTTCAGTGCACGCTAAACAGCGACGCAGAATTTGATCTGCAATGGCTACCCCAGCCGACCTATTATAACAGAAGAAAGGCGTGCAGCTGACTTCCCTGACTAGGCAATGATAACAAAGAAGAGCGCTTCTCTCGCCTACACACGATTGTGACTACGAATTGCGAGTCTGTCATATCCCTTCAAGCGAGCTGAAACAAAAACTTGTCTGAGTCAAAGACTGCTTTGAATTGGGAGGGTATCCTGGTGTCTTGTACAAATTTCTGTATCAGCACTACCGGGTATGCTACCTATGTGTGACTGCAAACTTTAAAAGCAGGCTACAACATCACTGCATAGACGTAGCCAGAGGACACATGGTTTCGAGCACCCTGGCAGAGAATACTGGATAGACTGGACCGTGCCTTGAATGGCAATTGGCTTCAGTCATTGAAGAGGAAATATTATCCTGCCAGCCACTCATCAAATATTTCTGCATACAAACTACACATGACACAATAAATCAAACACGCGGTTTGCTGAGGTACACTCTTAAAAAAAGTTAGTAGAAAGGTAGCAACTGTAAGCAAATAGGTAGTAACTACGGCGGTTACTACCTTTCTTAGACCGTTACTGCCCTTTTGCTACCTCTTTAATACCTACGTTAGTAAATAGTTACTAGCTGCTACCATTACTAACTTTTTGCGACCTGTTTACTACCTACGTTAGTAAAAAGTTAGTAACTGGAATGAAATAAGTTGTAACTGCACCCATTACTAAATTTATTGCCCTGTTACTACCATTTTGCTACCCGGCTGTTGACTATCTAATCCAAAATAGTGTGTGAATCTGTCACAAAACGAGCACTCAAAAAGGGCGCGCCACCCAAATTCGCGTGACGAAACGCCCGAGTGACGCCGGGAGGTCAATGATAAAAAAGAAAACAAACATCCAAAGACTCCCCGGGCGCGCGACTCTCTCCCTCGGAAGCGTAGGCTCGCCGACGAAACCTCCTCGCATCGGCAGCCGAGCAAGCCCTAGAAAGTTTTCGATGGGAAGGGGCGGGGTGATGCAGGGTTGCGTCATCTTTCGCGGACGGCCCTCGTACCGTCTCTCCCTTCCCCAGCCTTCGCTGCGTATCGCATCGACGAAATGATGAGAACTTTCTGGAATCTCGCGCGGAAGGTATTAAATCGAGCAGCCGAGATGGGAGATCAGGAGAAGAAGGAAGTTAGTGCCAGTGTGCGTGGGGTTATTCCGCCGCGTCTGTCGGTGAAGGTTTTGTCCTAAGTGACAAAGCAGGTGAAGAAGAAAGTATGCTCCAGAGCGCGTAGGGTGTTCCGCCTTGTGGACGAAGCCTTTTGTCCTCAGTGACAAAGGAGGAGAAGAAGATGATTTTCACCTGAGGGTTTGAAGACTCGAGCTACAGGCAAGAGTGTGTTTCTACCACTATCGAGCGAAGACGCATGGCAACAGCTGCGTGTGTGAAGCCGACGTGTTTCCGGCGAAGAAGTTTGGAGCCTGGAGAGCGGTCAATTGAAGACGCGAGGTTTCCTGGAAGAGAAACTTCGGAGGCAGAGGAGCGACAACAACACTGGACTTTGAGTGAGTGATTCTCGGAAGAGTATCATTCAGACTTTTGTTCCAAGAACTTTGGACTGAATAAGTTTTCTAACTCTGTAGTTTTTAAGTGTCTTGGTTGTTCTGCATAGTACGTTATTTGAATGGTGACATATTGTATTCAACTATTGTCGAGTGTACATACTTGTGTATCGTTTTGATCTGCCAAAATTGAGAACATAATTTTGTTTTGTTTATCAACTTTCAGCTCTGACTTGTTCTTTCGGTCGCAGCCGGCTTCCACTGGCGCGCCAAATGGGACCACTTCTAAATTGTCCACGCTTTCGTGGTGTGGTTCGGGGGGCCAATACTTCGGCCCTTGGAATTAGCCCGGCGATCGCCTCCCAAATTAACGGGACCGTGACAGATTCCTATTCTGATAATTTATGCGACGAATTGTCTCGGCGTATATTATAAACAGAAAAATGACGCAGAAGATATCTGTAGATCGAGAGAATACATTTTGTTTTAAATTACGCAACCGAAACATGTAAACGTCAATCTGATATAGTCGAAACGGAGAAGTACAAGTTAATGAACCGTAAGCAAGCGCTACACGCGTTGTAATAGACAACTGCGACAAACTTATTAAATTGTAGCAAATATTAACAAGCTCGGCTTATCAAAATACCCAAACGGTCACAATTAGCCCCGATGACGGTCACAATTATTCCACTGCAGCGTCCCCAAATATCACTGTTTTGCCCCACCAAGCCACAAAAACAATTATCATCATTTAAACGCTGATATATTAGCTATGCGAAGCGTTCAAGTGCACTGAGAATAGGTTCGGTACCTTGTTTCGGCCGCTGTACATAATATCTTTTTGTGGCCATTTTATTAAAAATAAATATGAAATATATTCTTTTATAAGTAACCTGCTTAAACGTCTTGTGCTACATCACCAAACACACGTAATCAGGTCGTATATTATAGTGCTATAGGTTCAAATTTCTTGTAATTCATCCTGAAAGACAAATGCTCCCTTGTGCCATACATGCCCCTGCAAAGTAGGGGCTATATATACCCCTCGCTTACTTCATACTACATGTAAGAGTAACAAATAGTGGCTCCACTTTCAGCTTCGGTAGGAGACGGACGAGGTGCTTCGGCAGCCGCTGCTGGCCGCGGTGTTAGGTTCCCTTCTGCACCATCGGATTACCGGTTTTCGTTGTCTACATTGCCGTCGGGTGATAGTATGGAAGAGTGTGTGTTTCTGCACGGTTATTTGGAAAAAAGACCATACCGGTTGGAAGACTTTCGGGCTCCGTTAGAAGAAGTGGGATTCATCAAGGCGATCACTGGTATTGGAGCCTTCCAGATGAATCACATCTGGCTGGTGAAGATGCGAAGCAAGGATGTCAAAGATGCATTGCTCAAAACTGGTGAACTCCGAGTCAAAGGTGGCTTCTGTGGTATCATCGACCCTATCCAACATAATGTAACCGTGAAAATCCACTGGGTTGACTTTGCGGTCTCGAATGAGAGCATTCGACAAGCGTTAGGTGAGTTCGGTGAAGTTCTGGAGGTTTCCAGCGACAACTGGACCGTCGAGGGCTTTGAACACGCGATATCGACGACAAGGGTGGTGCGACTGAAACTGAAGAAAGGCGTGGTGCTAGAAGACTTGCCCCACCTTTTTAACTTTGAAGGGGGCACCGTCCTTCTTGTGGCCCCAGGTCGGGCACCGCTTCGCCTAAGGTGTCACATGCAAGGGCATATACGACGAGACTGCCAGACTCCCCGATGTGGTGTATGCCGAGCGTTTGGACATGAAAGTCAAGGTTGCGTCAGGAGTTATGCCAGAGTAACGAAGACCGCACTACCAACAGACGACGCCCAAGATAATCCAATGGACGCCGAAGAGGCTGAGGAGATGTCCCCTGGCAGCAATGCCGTGGAACCCGACGCCACGGTTCAGGCAACTGGAGAAGAGAGAGCCGACGCGACAACGCAAGACGGCGAAAACTCAACGAAAGATTCTGAGGAGTTCGCCGCAACTGGCGGCCAGCAGGACATTCAAGAATCGATGGAGGAAGACATGGGTACCAGTGGCGAGATCGCTCCGCCAGAAGCCAGCACAAAGTCTCCGGAAGCGACCACGGGACACGGCAAGCGTAACCGAGTGGAAAGCACGGAACGCAACCTGAAACGCCGGGAGTGTCTGTGGCATCGCATCACGGGCGCTAAGAGTAAAAAATATGCCCTCGAAACTTGGTTGGCGTCATCGTCGCCAGTTTGGAGACAGGATCGAGACGCGTAAGAGACTGGTTTTCCCACTGCACGGTATACGAGACACGGTAAGCGCAGCTTTGTAGTTTTCAACTTTGTCATCAACACGGCTAGCATGACTGCGCCTTTAAGCATTGGTACGCTGAATGTACGTGGTCTAGGAACGCGTCGCCGACAGTTCCAGTTGAAACACTTGATGCAAGAAAAAGACCTTGACTTGCTCCCGGTCCAGGAGTCTAAAGTTAATACTGAGGACGCGACTGATCGCTTGGTAGCAGACTGTTGATTGCGGTACAATGCGTGTGTGAGCTATGCAGTGGGAGCATCAGCCGGATGTATCATTTTTGTCAAGAACTTTCTTGGTATTGTAGTGGAAGAGGTCAAAAGTTGCCTATTTGGGCGTTTTGTTTTGTGTGACTTTTGTTACGGGAACACTAAATTTCTGTGTATACGCACCTACAAAATCGAGAAACAGATGTTCGTTTTTTCGGGAAATGCAAGCGTACTTTGAATGTCAGAAACGTGTGATTCTTTTGGGCGACTTCAATTGTGTTTTGACCCAAGAAGATTGCACGCATACAGCTAAATTACGTGATAAAAGCGTTGGTTTGCTTAGAGACAGCCTTAATAAGTACTTTTTGCATGACGTAGCTCTATTTGCGAAGGGTGGCAGTCACCAACACTTCACACATTTTCAAAGTTCAAGTCACGCACGACTAGATCAAGCATATGTTTGTTCTGAGATAGTACCTTTATGTCAGAACTATGACGTTTATGCTGTTTCCTTCAGTGATCATTGCTTAGTCTCGTTTGATATAGGTAGAAAGTGCAAAAAGAAGATTGTATGGGAAACATGGAAACTGAATACTTAGATAATTACGCACGAAGGGTTTGTAGACAAGACAAAGAATGAAATCGAGAATTTTTTCAAAAACGCAGAAAGGGGTGCCACGTAAAGATGGGAATTCTTTAAGCAAAATATAAAAATAAAGGCAATAGAGTGCGGTTGCTACGTGCAGCATCAAGCTCGAAACCAGGAACGTGAGCTACGGGCACAGCTAAATGATTTGGTGAAAAATGAAGCAGAAAGCCCGGGCTCATTCACACATCAACTGCAGGTTGTCAAAAACAAAATTAAATGTCTTGAAGAAGATAAATATAAAGGCGCAATTATACGAGCAAGAGCTGAGAGATACCTCGTGGGTGAAGCCCCGACAAAGCGAGCCTTGTCAGAAGAAAAGGCATATGCGCGAGCTCACGACATACTAGAGCTAGAATGTAATGATAAAATATTGAGAGAACATAAAGATATTATGAAAGGTTTTGAAAACTATTATCAGGACTTTATGGTTATCGAGAACCATAGGAGCCGGGTATTGTAGATGAGTTTATTGGAAATGTCTATTAGTATAGGGGAAATTGAGAAGGCTATCAATGATCTTGGCATGGCCAAATCACCTGGTCCAGATGGCATTAATGCCGCCTTTTACAAGGCGTTCAAGGAGGATATGGCCGCCGCATTGCATTAGGTTTTTTCAGAGTCTTTAGATCGCGGAGCTCTGCCTCCATCGTTTAATCGGGCACACATCATGCTGATTCCTAAAGGGAAAGAGCAACATGTTTTGCGTAAATTGACAGAATACAGGCCAATCACGCTAACAAACGTAGATTATAAGGTGTTAATGAAAGTACTGGCTAGGAGGTTGCAAGGAGTTATATACAAGTTGGTCAGGTCACATCAGACTTGCGGCATCAAGCGTAGGAGCATATTCACGAATATTCATGTTGCCAGGAGCATTTTGGAGTATTGTGACGCTGCGCTTCTAAAAGTAGCTATGTTGCGAATTGATCTAGCTAGGACTTTCGACATGGTTCCACACAATATACTCTTCATGCTAGTTGAGTACGTCGGTCTTGGTGCGATCATATGTAAAGGTATTAGATTGACATACAAAAGTTCAACCACAAAATTAATTGTAAAGGGAGAAATCTCACAGCGCATACAAGTACTTTCCTCCGTGCGCCAGGGGTGTCCTTAAGTCATTTGCTTTTCGCTCTATTTTTGGAGCCACTGTGTCAGAAAGTTATTCACCACAAAGGGATTAATGGTTTCAGGTTGCAGTCATGTGAAGTGCGTGTTTTGGCCGACGATATTGCCTTTTTTGCTGTTGATAGAGAGAGTGTCACTTCGTTATTAAATATCACTGAAAGGTTTTGTGACACGAAAGGAAGTTTAATGAACAAAGAGAAAAGCATTGGTTTATTGCATGGTATTTGGGACCTCACGCCCAGTTCCTTTGGAAATATTCAGCGGCTCACGACACCTAGTCGTTACCTAGGGGTACCATTGGACAGGTATCAAGACAGTGAAGCATTTTGGCTTGGAAAGGCTGAAGAACTGTGCGCGACAGCCGAAGGTTAGGGCGGTCGTGGCTTATCAATTTTCTCTCGGTCAGCTGTATGCAACGTGTTTCTGGCTGCTAAAATTATGCACCTTTTGAAAGTACTTAGATGTACGCGTAAAAGCATTCACAAAGTCCACATGATATTCACCACGTTCATCTGGAGCTTTACGTGGGAGAGAACATCTAGAACGAACTTGTTTCGGCGAGTTAAGCAAGGACGGCTGTCTCTGTGCAATCTGTTTCTTAACCAAGTAATATCACGTTTCCTGCTCATTAGAGACCAGAGAGACTCTTTTTTACGTTCTTTATTTCAAACAACGCTGTTACACCACATGCCTGACTTCTTTGTATCTTCAAACAGGCGAGAACGACACACCTTGTCACCGTTCTTGTGCGATGTTGTGTTCTCATATCGTTTCTTAAGGGTGAGGTTTTCGATAGATTACCTAACTAATGTGAAAAGAAAGCGCCTTATGATAGACCTAATACAGAATGATTTTCCTGTGCCCCTGTATCGTTCAAAGCATGATACATCATATAGTCATTACGTACTAAAGCAAGTGAAAAACATGTGTATACCACCCATTGTGAAAACCTTCTTTTTTAAACTTCATACGGGAACGTTGCCAGTAAAAACGTGGCTTGAAGAGAGAGGGATGTATGTACCATGGGGAAGCACCTGTCTCCTGTGTAACAAACCTGAGACTATTGAACATGTGTTTATTGATTGTAACAACGCTATTTTCTTTTGGGACATTTTACAGAGGACTTTAAAAAAAGATTTACCTCTTACTCTATATGGAATTCGTTTTTTGCCTTGTGATAGTTCTGTGCGAAATTTGGATGTTATATTTTTACTTGATCTTCCTTCGGTTTGGCGCAGTATGCTATCGTACAGACACTGTGATGTAAGGGTTCTATCCGTTAATGAATGTTTCGTGGAAGCCGTTATAAAAGTGCGAGATGTGTTAGACTACCGACTGTGTTGAAGATGTAATATCTTTGTTTGACGCGTTATCACGCATGAAACACGTGTGATAGTGATTGTCATATTAGCTTGACCTGTAGTCAAAAAGGCAATGAAGAAATAAAAAGAGTAAAAAATAGTGAGCACGTTCGGGGTATCTATTCTTCGCGTTGATGGCACGCCACGCTTCAATATCCGGACTTGTCAAGTATTGAGACATTCATTGATTAACATTAGCAGGGGAGAAATAATTTGTCAGTATGAATAAACAAGGTAGTATCGGTCACTACTTTTTTCTTGCAACCTTCAAAGTTACTACTCATTGGCGGTAACGGCTACGGTAGTAACAGTTACTAAATGCTGGTAGTAATAGCAAAGGTAGTAACTGTTACCACCCTTGCCGTTACTAACTGCGCTTAGTACCAGGGTTGTACAATATGTGACCAACGGTTACTACCCCAAAGTTAGCAAGTACTTAGCAAGTACTACCACCTTTTTTCCGAGAGTGTATGCCCAAATACGTCGCATATTTCAACACATACACAATCAAAACACACCATGACTTTTATCATTGTCCACAAGACACCCGTATTGAGCGCCAAAACATCTGTTCTCTTGTTTTGTATTCTTTAGCTGGCTAGCGTACACATTCTTTAACCAAATAACAAAGAAAGAAAGAAAGAATTATGGGGTCACAGTCTCGGGCAGGAACGGTTAAACCAGAGTCCTTCACTATAATTAATAGTTATGAAACTCCACCATATATTTATAGGAGAGCTTTGTGCGCTTCAAGGAGGCAAGCGGTGCCGCTGCGTCTTCACCGGGAACATCAGGCAGGCAGCGGCGGCACATTGTCGCATAAGGTGTTTTTGATGGTGGGGCGTGTTGTGCCTGAATATTGCAAAGGATGCTGCCTGCATGCTGCGTTCCTCGGTTTCGATCAGGTTACAAAAAAAAACAATGACCCAAAAGTGTCTATGTACTGGCTGCCTAGACAGCGAACAGCGAGAGAAGTGTAGCCACGCATTACTGTGGCAAGAAAGTGGGAAGGCCGCACACCTAAACATGTTTACAAGGATACAATGCAAAGCAGAAATGATTTTATCGGGTGTTCAGTCACTTTGGGTAAAGCAATATTAAATAAAAACCCCCGTAAAATATTTTAAAGGTGAAGCTCCTTAGGGGCTAGTGTTGTCCGCCAATGTACCTACGTCCAAACATAGTTCAGAATACCTATGACACAGCTCTGAAAATACCACAGGTGCAGTCCATCTCAGTCCGTCCGTACATAGGATCGTCCTTGTTTCAGTCCATTCCTCTGTTCATCCGTCCGTCTGTCTTTTATAATGGCCGCTGACTTCAACGTAGAGATCATAGACTGGACGAACAAGATTCGACCTCTCTTCATCATTCACTTCGTGGAGTTGCGTGTATTTTTTTACGTTACTCAAGCCCAAAACTTATATCACCGGGTACCATGTTGGGAGTGTAACATTGCGACAGCGTAAGAATAGTAAATTCATGGTGGGCTAGAAATATCTAATTCTATTACGTCACATTTGAAATGGTACCCTAAGTTATCCGCTATCGGCCTATTAGATCGCATATTCCGCAGAAGCTCAGAAGCTGGCCGTATGCGTACAAATGTGTGAATGATGACAAGATCACTTCTGGAAGTTGCTTTCCAAGAGTGCCTTAGGTTTCAATCTATAACTTTTTTCTGTATCGAATGAAATTTGTTCGTATGAATGGTTCTCGACAGGGGTACGTGATAGAGAGACGCTCTAGACTATTATTACAGAAGAAAAACGTTTAGCTTTATTCCCTGTAATGATAATCAGTGGAATAGACGTTCAATTTATGCTGCAGATATTATGGTCAAGCTTTTGCTATACAGCGTGAATCAAAGACAACATATTTATATGGCCACATGAAGCAAAAACCTGCAAGCGGGCAGGTTTTCGACATGTGCCTAAATTAAGCGGAAATATCCATCCACTGCGATGATCAGTCTCCTCACAATTTTCAGACACAAAACTTTATGCGTTACAGGCTTCACTAACGCAGGGGACTTGCGTGTCTCACCCAACGTATTAGTGTGACGGTCCGTTGTTCTCTAATTTTATTATTCGCTTATCAATTTATGTGCACAGGTTGTACAGAGCGTGCATCGCCGAACAAGGCCCAGATTTAGGCTGATAGCTGGATGAGCGAACACGCCCTAGTCTTAAACAAACCTATTGAGTATATGTTTTTTGTTCGCTTACTTGAACAGCTTTGTTTTTATTTATCCAAACTCTGACTTTCAAAGCAGACAAAATACATTTCACCTAGTGCCCCGGATGGCGTACAGGCACGGTCTCTCCGGGAAGCAATCGATGAGAGGCAGTACAGCAGTGAGCTTTCCTGATACGGCGAGTTGTGATGGTATCAGTGTCACGTTCACACTTAACCGAAGGCTACGTGTAGTTCGTACTACACAATAAAAAGCCAGAAGCCTGTGCGCTCAAATAATGTTTCTTTCTTTTTTTGCTTTTTCGCAGCGCACTGGTTCTGTTACTTCTGTCGCACATGCCTTCGCGTGAATATGGTTTAGCAGAGGACGTGTGATATGCAAGCATTCAATTTAGTGCCAATACAAGGAACGTTATAAAGTTGAGAAAAGCCTAAATGGTACAGCATTATAAACTTCTTGAAAGACCGCAAGAACCTAGCGGTTCTTGCAGAGTAAATGCGAGCTTGTTCGTGTTTGTCAGAACCCACTTACACTCAAGCACTTAGAGAATATATACTGCCTACTGTTCGTAATTTGTCATTTACCTCATGGAAGAGACTCACAAGTATGGCAAGAAAAATGGAGCAAGAATGCTGCTGAGGATTTTCTAAACGCTAATAGGAATGCGCACAAATTTATGCTGCTTCTCTGCACTCCTTGTTTCGGTACGCACCGAAAATAAGTGAGGGTCAAGTCACTGTGCTGCATAGCTCGAGATTACTCTAGCAACTGCTGCGCAACACTTGGGCGTAGATGATGCAAATTTCAGAATCGGAAATTGTGGGGATTAATTCGGAGTGGCTGGATGCAGTGTGATTCACGAGAAGTTCATGGTTAGGGTATGTACATTTGAAAAAAAATCGGGCATTATCCTTTTACGACGTATAATGAAATACCGCCAACAGCATTACCTACTAATTAATATAAACAAAATGTGAATGCTCATCATTAAAATCTGGAGGCCTTCAAACACGTCTTAGTTTTCCTGACTTTTTTGTAAACATGGCAGGCGTTTGTTTCTATAAGAGCAGCATGTGTCTGTTCAATAAACTCAGTTGAATGTTTCCGCTTGTGTGCGTCTAGTTTTTCATCTAAAGTGTTCGTGTTTTAAGCAGTGAGTGATTACGTAACAAGTTATTCCTCTCACTCACCAGCTTGTAAGATGAGATCACATGGTGTGCTATATGGTCGCAATCCCTCCAATAAGTTTACTGTGATATTCTTTTTTACTATGAAGCGACACATCACTCGTGCGCCTTAATACACATAAGGAACATGTGCCATTATATCTGTAATTGTGTCCTACACACCATGAAACGTCATAGAGAGAGTAAACACAGGAAAGTGTTTAGTGTGTAAGAGAGGAGCAAATATACAATGGTAACGAGGCTGTAGCGATATAAATAATTGAAGTTGTGATGCTACTCTATTACGAGATACATACAAGAAGGTAACTAGAATGAATGGGTAATAGTAAGTCGTAAATGCAAGCATTTAAAATACCAGAGTTCGACGACGTTTCTGAAGCCCGTATTCTGCTAATATTGCATCTATACTTGGTAAATATTAAGAAAATCAAGAAGACCAATAACTAGTACACGCTGTACAGGTCAATAACTTGGATGACATATAATTTCTGCCAACATGGTTAAACATCTTAGCTAGAAATAGGAGTAGTTTCTTGTAGTGTGCATATCAGATCTTCTATGACTCTTCTACATGCAAAAAAACGCGAATGGGCAGACATGGTTGAAGCACGTGCGATTTCTACATTTTACATCGCGTTTTAAATTAAATTACCACACTCACGTTGCGCTGAAAGTGTTTAGTGGAAATGAACTTATGAACTTCAGGCAGCCGATTGCTAAAAGTAATAAAAGCTCCTAGACAATAAAAATGTTGCAGCACAGCGTTCCGCTAAGAAGCAAAAATATATACATCAGCATTACTTGGGCTCATCTGTCTTGGAATATGCATCAGTGGGGTATGATCTGCTACAAAGCCGCTAAGATATCAACATCTATTTCCATTTGTTCCTGTTCTTTTAAAAAATATTTTTTAAACTAATGTACTTCTGACATGTGTATCTCTTTGTATGAAATAGTGTTTACAAGCGTAGTAGATATGTAAATAGGTATAGGCCTTCCTACGACAACCCAACAAGACGGACTCTTATCGCTTACGTCCACTTATCGCGTTAGAATTCTAATCAATTTCATTATGTCAGAAATATCCTGAAGTTTGAAAGAAACAATGTTCATGGGCATGAAGTTTGGTGATCTTACCCTCCACCACCGACCACTTCACCCACTGGGGCAAGCACCGAAGCGTACATGAAGTAAGTGTTTTTCAACCATACAAGTTAGTTGTCCCGATGTGTAAAACAAAAATAAAAATGGATAACTTTCTATGACGCGTTTCCTGTGCTCTTAGTAATAATAAAATTATTGCTGGCTGTCAGACAACATGTGCTGTTGAAATGAAACGTCGTAAAATAATATATCTCTTTCTAGAGGCAAGTGGCTGTTGTGCCTTTGATCACTTCGAAAAGTGCGTGACACTAAAAGAAAGAACTGTAGGTGCAGACACAAGCTTGCCAGAAGATCGTGACGTCGAGAATGAGAACGCTTGGCGCAAGCGATAAAGTACGAACCACCTAATAGGAAGTCCCCACGGATGATCCGGGGTCCAATGACTGGCACCACCAGACTTCAGCCTCGCCGATTAGGAAGGGGAGAATGGGCTAGAGTTGAAGGGAGCTTCTGAACTGCAGAGGAGCGGGGTTGGGTATCGAAGAGGACGCGGTGAGCAGAGGGTCGTCGCTGGACTGGGCACTGAAGACAGACTGTCGCGTTGTGGACCCGAGCACGCAGGGCTTTAACCAGCCGAAGCCTCCTTCCTTCGTGTTCCTGTGTGAAGAGACTGTAGCCATCCGGTATTGCACTCCAGCCCCAAGGCCTGCGGACTTCGGTGCCGACACGCAACGTAGCAGCAGCAGTCGGGCTAGAAGCCAGCGCTCTGCGTCCAGCTGTCTGGTCAGCTTCCCTAGTTCCTCAACAGCTTGCCTAGAAGCCACCTTACTCTCGATACCACCAGCCAGCCCCCGTCCGCCACCCCGTTCCGGTTGTATAATCGTCGCCAAGCCATTAGCGTTTCGTGCGACCGAACTTACAGTTTTCATCTGTCAAAAGCTCGGCCGCTTGCGAACAATCGTTTGCATTTTAAGGGTTGGAAGATTTACTTTGTTTGTATTTGTAGTGCCGTGTGCATCGAACTGTTTCGTTACTGTTTGCCTGAGTTTTAGTCTTTTGTTGCGATTAATACTTAAAAAGAAATAATCGATTGATTGATATGTGCGGTTTAACGTCCCAAAACCTCATATTATTATGAGAGACGCCGTAGTGGAGGAATCCGGAAATTTAGACCACCTGGGGTTCTTTAACGTGCACCCAAATCTGAGCACACGAGCCTACAACATTTCCGCCTCCATCGGAAATGCAGCCGCCGCAGCCGGGATTCAAACCCGCGCCCTGCGGGTCAGCAGCCGAGTACCTTAGCCACTAGACCACCGTGGCGGGGCAAAGAAATAATTGTGAAAATGTTTGTATGTTCTCTAATATTTCTATTTTAAATATGCTTTATTATATTAGTGTGTAGTATTATTTTCTATTTCATAACCTCGTTCTTTCGATGAATAGCATGCGCATTTCTGCTTTGTATAAATTTGTTTTAACTTTTTGTTCCAATGCAAACCATATGCATTGCTGGTTTAAACTGCCCTGTGTTTACGTTGCTTTTGACATTTCGTTGCCACAGTTGCCATAGGGATATCAGGCTTTGTCAAACTGTTTTATACAGCTTTTTTCCTCTGTCCCCGCCACTTACAGTACAACTATACGTGGTAAAATAAACTAAACTCTAAGCTCTAAACTCCAACGTTTTGTGTGTCTAGGTAAACACCAGCTTTTTCTTCGTTCATGCTCTGAGAGGCTAAGCCTTAGAGAGCTAAAGCATACTAAAAAAAGAACCTGCATCGCAGCTGCGTTTAGAGTCTTTTTTTTATGTTTTCACAATTCTACAAACCTGCAATCTATCACTAGCCCCGCAAAATTATTTTTTCAGGCATATTCTGGTTTAGGACCTCACAAACATGAGACCTGTAGGATGGCTTTTTGTTCTTCTGTAGTAGAGTACCAAGCGATTCAAAACATCAACAACTTTTTTTCAAGCACATATCTTGATTCCGTCGTAAGACATCGGTGAAAAAAAACAGCCGTTGCACACGCTACCTTCAAATGTCGACGCCTGTACGCAATATAGAAACATCTCAAAGGAGGAGGTGTGCATAGAGTTATCCTGAACATCATGGCATAAATTTGTGTCTTATACTTCTCTTTTCTTTATTCAATACTTTGGAACTTTTACACACCCAATCAGGGTCAATCAAGAATAAGAAACAAAAAAGATAAACAATGATAATGCAGTTTGAAAAACAACTTCATTGTGAAGGAAGGCAAGAAATTCTTATTTTACTCTGTCACAGCGCAAGAGGAAAAAGAAAGCTTGAATAAATCTGTACGCGTTAAACATTGTGTAAACTAATTATGAGGGTGGTGGCGAGCATGCGTTGAACTTTAAGAGGGAAGATAAGGTGAAGTGTTTATTTCCAGTTCCCGATTTTGAACGTACTCGTCCATGCCTTCCGCGATTAGCTCTTGCGATGCGTCGTTGCTACCTGTCCGTCCTATTTGATGCACTTCCCATAGAAGTGCAGTTTTATCAACGCCTTAACTCGAGAGGTGGTGACCTTAGCTAAGTGTCAGCTCCACTCACATTATCGATCCATACCGAAAATAGCTCTGCTGCACGTGTCTGCCATAGCTGTAACACAGAGTTTTCTGCGTTCATTTTCGCCTAAAATGTAACCGAATACCCTTCTGCTGCACAGTATTGTGCGTTAATTGTTACATTCAAAAGTATTTCCCTAAATAGGCAGAAATAGTTTTGCGAATCTATTTAGGTAGATAAATTTAGATACCGAAATTTAATTCTCAAATACCACCGCAACACACGTGTGTCGCGATGACGCATAGTCCTCAATATGTTATATAGAAAAGAATACGAACTAAGTCAGTTAAGCCTAAATTAAAACTATCATTGTTCAGTAGTGCCGATTCGTGTAAGAGATCAGAAATGCAAGTAAAAATAACTAAGGCTACACGCATGCCAATAAAGTGTGAAAAAAGTCACCACTTTTCACTTACAACCTGAAGGAATAAAATATTCGGCGGATATAATTGTACAAATACACAAACGAGTACACTGACAGTGACACTAATAAATATATAAAAACGCACACACATACTGGTGATACCTAAATTATCGATACAAGTGCGTTTTCTGAGCAGAAAACGTGCAACAGTCCCCTTGAATATTGAGCTATAAGCTATAAATATTTTGTAGGCCACATTACGGAGTGCGCCAGTTTGACTTATAATTTCTACCAAGTGTACCTTAACAAGTTGTGGACTAATAAACTAAACTAACTTCGTTTAAATATTTCTAGATACTCTATTCCTTTCAGCCCTGGATTTTTTTTTATTTTAGTCTGATACATTTTTGTGCCAGTGTTTCTTGTAAATAGGACCAAATATCACCAAATGCGAAAATTAAACCAATGATTCGAGCAATTTCTGAATAGTTAACGTGCCACCATTCCAGGTTATTAGGGCTCAATGATTGAAAAATGTTGAGAAATTGCTTCTTTATTTCTGATAATTGTTAGTGTACACTAAGCGGAACTAACGTATTACTCATCAGCCTATTACTTATAGAAACAGCGTATATACGACGTTCCGAAAAAACACGCTTAACCACCTCAGCTTAGGTGCCTTAGCTTCACTGAAGACCACGCTCGATCTTCTTCTTCTTTGTGGCTGCTACCTCCACAAACATGCCACAATATTGATGTCTATTGCAACGAGGATCATCGAAGAACTATTGCCTCAAGATTGAGTAGTATTGGTTGCGTTTCTTAGATTCTAGGGAAACTGTTGTGCGATGGTGTCAATTGACACCGCCAGTGCTGAAAGCGCAGGACAGCAGCATGATGCTTTTGCACAACCACGATGCGGTGCAGAGACTCGAAGCCCACCGGTGCATTGCCGCTTTGAAATTAACGCACTTTTCAAATGGTAATAAACTTCGTGTTGTATAATAATGACTTCTTCAAACAACCCTATCAGTGTTCTTCTAGACTCGACCATACAAAGAATATCAGCCCATATGGAACACACTGCAACACTAAGAAGTGTCCATTATTCCTGAGAAAAATGGTAAAAAGGAAGACTCTGCCACAACTTTGCATGAATGTTGGATCTTTGGAGGCGTTTGCCGTTGAAATGGAGCAATCTGTTTTAAATGCGAATCATTTCTTCTTGTACTACAAATACTTTCATCGTGTATAGAAGAAACACAACGTAGCGGTTATCTTCATTTTATTACCAGCGGTTTCTACCGGTGGACCGGTCTTCGTCAGGGTTTGCGACCAAGCCACATGTTCGCATACGCTGATGAAGACCTGTCCACCGGTTGAAACCGTTGGTAATAAAAATAAGACAACTGCTGAATGGTGTTTCTTCTCTTCCCAAGTATGTTTGGCCTATTGTAAAAACTTCTTTACTGTATATATATACATATATATATATATATATATATATATATATATATATATATATATATATATACATATATATAAATATATATATATATATATATATATATATATATATATATATATATATATATATATATATATATATATATATATATATATATATATATATATATATATATATATATATATATAACCTTCTACATTTGTATGCTCTTATAATCGGCCCCATAACTTCGGATGAACCAAAATTAGTATGGGAGAGGGAGTTAGGTAGTATGACAAATACGACTGGCCGGTCACGCTATGGATGATATCACAGTCCAGTCACGTGCGTCGTCAAACACTTTCCGTCAGACAGTGGCACATACCCTCGGGTGCGCATTTGCCACTGGTATGCGTTCATATGCCACAGGCAATCTACACTTCATATTTCTCCAGGAACGCCGATGGCACAAATTTCAATGCGTGGGCCTTTAGAAGTATCTCAGACCTACATCATTGACCCGACGGATGGATAGATGAAAGAACTTCATTAAGGTCCGATTTGTCATGATAGTGTCGCAGTTTGAAGCGGGCTGCTCCCACGTTTTGCCCCAAAAAACTAGCGTTTCAGCCGCTTCGCAGGCTGGTTGGACTGTCCATAATTGTCCCTCTAACGTAGTACTGCGCGAAGCTGCGTTCCATCGTACTTCCGTAATTTCATTGTCACTGCGTAATGCGGAGCGATTCCAAAGCATACGAGCAAGATCTATGGTGTCATGGCATTTATCGCATGTTGTAAGAACACACAAAAACGAATCTGCCCAAAATGCTGCAGAAGGACTTGTCAACCATGCAGCCACAAGGCAAGAAGATGCTGAGGTTCCAGCTTGCAAGCAACGCCTCCTTTCGTACAAGTTAATAAAACATTTCTATCTAGGATGCAAGGAGTTCCCCATTGCACACAGTAAACTAAACAGAGCTCAGGTCATTAAACTCAGGTGATTACAAACAAGAGCCTAACAAAACCCGCTGTCAATGAACAGGAATTATCCGGAGTTGTGCGTTGCTACAACAAGCGTTGGCCCCATGATTGCACAGAATAAATGTAAAGGTGCCGCGAGGAGTCGAATCACAGTATTCTGAGTGGCTATCAAGTATTCTACCACAGAGCTACGCCAGGTCTCAAAACTACTTTTCGAATAGTCTCCAATGATTGTGAAATGTCAATTCTGGTTTCAGTTAATTCTATGATTGTTCATGAACTTTACTTATGTACTTCAAAAATGCAGCCATCACGTCAAGATAACGTCAATTATAGTTAGGGTGCCATCCGCTGTAATTGATTTATGTGGCAGTGTCTACCATCCTCGGGAGCACCGGTGCTTCATATCGACTTACCGCTTCTGGAGTTGCTAATGTTCATGTTGATGTTGGCATTGCTACGGAACTCTAAAGAACTGGTTATATGAACCTCATGTGGCTCTATAACGTATGGATGTGCGTGCACTTGTACATATATTCAGCGCTGTTTTGTTTAATAATAAATTTCAGTCCAATCACCTTCCATGAGCATGCATCGCATAACACCGATTTATGAAAGTACGTGGGATCTGCCATTTTAGAGCGATTCGAGATATCACCACCTCTCCATTCGATATTTCACTTGCGCACTGTCAGATTAGTGCACCCTAGAACCAAGTTACGTAAAATTGAAACACTCCCCACAATACTTATAGCACAGTCATTACCAACAAATATATAAACCAACATGCATAATCTTTCCTGTGAAGTAGAAATCATTTAACAAATGCATACATATGACAAGCAAAACATGATACGTCTTTACACTTGATAAAGCGTTGACTCAGGGAAGCATTATTACTAAGGTTATTACAACGAGTGAAGACAGTAATTGAGTCACATTGGGCTCATCAATGTAGCGTCAGCCACAGCCCAGCCTTCTTTCTAGTACGTGCTGCTATTGTTATGCACTCCTCCCCTACCGTAGCAACAAATCACCACAACTTACAGTACACCACCCTGGAAAATAGCGTTCCGCTGTTCGTAGGGCACCTCGCAGTTTGATTCATCACAAATGGCTTTGTAATGGGACGCACAGACCCATATTTTCGCATCATTTTTCTAAGGTTGAGAGACGTCTCGTCGAACTCTGTCATACTCTGTGACGTTGAAATGAACGGTTATATGGTGAAAACAACACTTATATATTGCATTACTAGCGGCATTTCATTCACTTATTGCCCCCGACTGTCCATATTTGTTGTGAGTTTTTTAAGGCACCATTACACGTACTGTCATTTTACTTTTAATATTTTGGCCCTCGAACTGTCTCCCAGCATTATACCACTCAGTGTTCTTATTTTGGCATGACTCAAAAGCTGCCATATTCTTTGCCCCAAAGCGACATTTCTGTGTGGCTATACAAGTCAGGTTTTCTTCCATCTCCCTCACAACAGTTAAATTTTGTGTTTTTCCTCACTCATGCAGAAAGTTGAGAAGCGAAAAGTTCATAACTCTATTTACATGAGTTCGTCACTGCTATGCTCCTCGTTAGAATCCACGTGCGTCAATCGTTGTCTGTGTGCTTGCTTTCTTGGCAAGGCTGGAATATCTCATACTCACTTAAAGATGACATCGAGAAGCTTCACCTCAAGCGCAAAAAAGACGCGATACTCTGGCAAGCCCCACAGAACAAGGTGTTTCTGCTTGCCTCATTACACTTATCACAATGGTTTACGCATGACTTCTAATGCGCCATGCCTTGCTGGCACACCCGACTTTTCGCAAAGTTGATCCCACCACGTGAGCCCAGACGAAGGAGAGTGCTGTCGCTCAGAATGTAGGCCATTTTTGTAATTTGTTTATGAAAGCTTGGTTTGCACGGCCTAAACACTAAACGTCATCTTGTTATGGCGGACAAACAAAAGAAAACAAGCGTGAAGGAGAGAGGCCTAAGAAATGCACGGCTAAGCTGGACTCTACAGTGTTTTGGAGGTAAGTGGGAGTGAAATATACAGATCACATGAACAACCTACAGAAATTTCAAATAAAAAACTGTCCCCGTATCTGCACGTAACCTACAAATGTCGTCTTAAGACGACAGTCTTACGTGTGCAGAGAGTGAACAAAACATTTATTTGGTGTTCTGCGCAAGAAAATCGGTGAATGGCATTCAGAAGGCGCCGCGTTAGTGCCTCGAGCGTGCAGCGAACGCGAACGAACGCATCACATCACGTCACACGTGAGACATGAGTGCCATATGGCAGTTTATTTTTTGTTTTTTGGAAAAACAAAGCGTTTGGCCCTGAGGCGGGCGGGCGTGCCCGACTCAGAGGTAAAATAAGGTGTAGAACGCAAGGCGACGGGTAGGTGCCACCACCCTGTCGTCTTAGCAACGCGTTGAAAACACTCGCTTCTTCGTGCAAGCGTTGCATGATCAGTGCAGCGTGATAAACGCTACGAACCTTCGAATTACTTATGTATGCCTTTTCTACTAAAAGACGCACATGCAGAATATATACGTGTTGTTATGGTGCCACAGATATGCGGAATAATTACTTTTTAATTCACAATCGCACGCGTATGAATGGTGAATTTTGAGCAAAGTTAGCGGGCGTTGTGGAAGGAATCAGCCTTTCGGGGTATCGGCTGGTGCTGTTTAGAGCCCCCGGTTCACGGTAAGAGTAGCAAAACAGACAAGTGTACAGACAGACAGACCGAAGTTTTGGGGTCGAAGGTCCCTCAGAAACACTGTCGTCTTTAAAAGAAACACAGCATACCCACGGAGTGAATGATGATGAGTAGCGCAAAGCGTCCATCCGTGCGTCCATTTATTTGTCCGTCTATCCGTGCGTTCATCCTTCTGTGCTTCTGTTCATTTTTCCTTCTGTCTGTCCAGCCCACCAGGCAGATGGGCGGAAGCATTCACCAACGGGCAGAAGCATGGGTGTACGAATGGATTCACTCTTGAGTGTACAGGCAGAAGCATGGACGGGCGTATGGACGAACGGACGAAAGCACGGATGAACAGAAGCACGGTCGCACGGACGGATGGATAGACACACAAGCATGGGTCGACGGATGGAAGCACGGGCAGATGAACGCACAGACAAACGGACGGACGAAGGTGCGAACGGACTGAAGCACGGACGGTTGAAAACATGAAAGAATAGACGGACGCTTCGCCCTAATCATTATTCGCTCCGTGTATATGCTGTGAAAGCCGCCAACACCATCTAGCTAAAAAATTCCCACAGAAATGTGCACATAACGCCACCTAATGAACGAGTCGTAAACTAGAGATGGCTACATACTACATACGGCGGCGTGAACGGCCAGTGGCCGAAGCAGCTTTGCCTAAGAAAATTGAGCCCGTATCCGCATGGTTCACTGCATATGTCGTTGAATGACGATAGTCTGCCGTCTGGAGAGTGTGAATAGAACACACATACACACACATTTATATATATATATATATATATATATATATATATATATATATATATATATATATATATATGTATATATACCCTACTGAAACGTTCCGCATATACGGATCCGTACATACGCAATTATTGGACTACGGAAAGCCGCATCATGCGGAAAGATGCGAACATCGGCAGCTTACGGAAAGCGCCATATCATGCGAAAAGATGCGGACATCCGCAGCTTACGGAAAGTGCCATATCGTGCAGAAAGTTGCGGACATCCGCAGCTTACGGAAAGTGCCATATCATGCTAAATTACCCGATAAGCAGCTTACGGAAATTAGCATAATGCAGAAACTATGCAGCTATCTGCTGCATCTTGCAAAGATCAAATGGACATCCTAGATCTCGAGTAAAAGCAATTGGCCATTCACGTTGTTTGCAAAAGCAAGTACTGTGTAGAAATATATATGAATATTTCATTTTTAATATGTGTCATGAAGGTGAAATATGTTTGCTATCTGAAACAGCCTTGATGAGTAAACAAAGGCTTGAAAGAAACAAATGTGTTAAGAAGCTACTTAATGAGGGATGGAATCATCGGCATCTTTCTAATTGTCGTGATGCGGAAGCAAAATTACCTTTCAAATAAAATAGATTACAAAACTACTAAATTAACATGCTAGCGATCATAAATGGTGGTTACATTGCAACACATTAATGCAGTGTTCTATGCAAGACCTAAAGAGCTTATAAAGTTATTATTATCAATAGAGAAGCATTATTATACACACCAGCCCTGCTACAATCAATATATTTTTTTATTTGTCTGTATGCTCCAGCTGAGAATGGTGACATTGCAGTGTTGATGGTACACAAATGAGGTGACTACACCGTAATTTCACGAGCTCCACCTAAGCCACGGGATGGTGGCACAAAACACAATGTAACAGCAATTTTAGAACGAAATGTTTAAACATAAATAATATTCATAGCACTGTGAAAGTGTGGCGCTGTGTTTGTATCATGAACGCCTTGTGGAGATCGGCGAAATGCTGCTTGAGGCTCCGGCACCACTGTAAATTTGGAAGGTCACTGCCATAGAACTTATGTGTCCTTCATAGGCACCTGGAAATGAAAATAATTGGCACAAATAATGTCAGAGACACATGTTAGCACATTAGTTCACATACACAAGAAATATAACACACAGAATGAAACTGAAAATGTAAGGCACACAATCCTTCATGTTATGCATATGTGAATAATAGAAGGAATGAGTGTATAAATTAGTTCTGCCACATCAAAGAAAACAGCATGCTTATCACAGTGAAAATAACTAGGTTGTCACGCTTTTCAATGATAGAGATAATCGATTAATATGTCCTTATGAAATTATGATTTAAATGCTTCCTGCACAGTAAAACTTTAAAAACTGCAAGTGAAAGCTCTCAATGTACATTTAATAGTGTGTGCATGTATATCTGCTGCCTTTATACTATACAGTTTGTGCACAAAATTGGCATCTTGAACAATTTTGAGAGTTAAACCTATGTAACTTATGAAGGTTAAAATCACCATGAAAGCAAGCAGGACAAGGCAGGTGCCATTAAATATCTGTGCAAGCCAGATAACTATAACCGAACTGCACACATATAGGGGAGCAAGAGTACCAGAAATTCGGCTGCTGACCCACAGGTCGCGGTATCAAATCCCGGCTCCATTTCCGATGGAGGCAGAAATGCTGTAGGCACGTGTGCTGATTTGGGTGTACGTTAAAGAACCCCAAGTGGTCGAAGTTTCCAGTGCCCTCCACTACGGCCTCTCTCATAATCATATCGTGGTTTTCGGACGTGAAACCGCACTTATAAATTAAGAATAACAGAAATAAACTGCCAACAGAAAAGTTGGGTGCATGTGCTATCTGTAAGTGCTTACACCTTACTACATACAGCATGCTCATTCCATTTTAAATACCGATATTGAAAATAACTGCTCTATTAGGAATATAAAAGGTAAGGTAGAACTGAACGACCCTACAAAAAGTGACCCTATTATGACATCACGTTTTCTTATAACAAAATTGACTAAGACTCTGAAATATCATTATGCAAGAAAACATCTTCAAAAGAACAATCATGTTTGAAGTCATATATTTTTAATATGGCTTATGACTATAACCAAGAAATCGACCTCAACATGGCTAATGTTAGTTTTTAAGGCCTCTGTTTACTAGTCAACGAAATATACCAGAAAAAGCACAGCGTTCAGGCAAAGCACCACACAAAAAAAGAAAGCAGTCCTTTTTGTTATTATCTACAATGCCTTTAAAATGGTATTTTTACCTCTACTTCCCACATTTTATCGAAGTAACTGGTGTGAAACAAGTTAGCTGAAAATGCACTGTGCCTCCAAAACCTGTTGGTTGAATCTGAATTTTTAAAAAATGGTGAAGCTTGCACTAAATTAGGCTCCACAAGCCTTGGAACAGCGAGACTGCATGACTCTTAAAACGACTTTGGTTACTTGTGTTTTGTTTCTGGGCCTAAGCATAAAGACAAGAGCTTAACTGAATTGCTGCTAACAAACAAATGCTTTCGAAATTGCCGGAGCGTCAAAGGATGCTCAGACATTTGTTGTTTTTCGCACTGGGCTATTCTACACCAAACATACAAACCATACTGTCTGGCGACCATCACAGATGTATAGTTTAAAAAAATGATGGTAATTTACTCTTCTGAAAATAGCAATTTGCAGAAATGTTTTGAAGAGGAAAAAGTAGTGGTCACGTGGGTACTATCAGAATTTCGCAGAATGTCGTGCGGGTGTTATTTGTGAGAAAAATTTCGAAGTACCGCTTTTTCTTGCCATATCAAATTTGATCTACATATTAAGTAAAGGTGCTTCTTAAAGTATTTGAAGCCGAGTAACATTAGTGCAATTTTTCCGCTACATAGGCTTTGAAGAATTCAGCCAAACTGTTTATCGTTTGCATTTCTTGTATGGCAATACTGCACTTTGTATGAATATTTGAGCCACAAATACTCACTGCACAGAAGTTATATTTCACGAAAAAAAATAATGTTAGGTTTAGATTACAAATATCACTATATAATCGTTTTTGTCCACATTGAGATGCAACTTGAGCTGTGTGTTTGTCTAATTGAATATTACTTTTATGTGTAAGTTGAAAGCAAATAAACAGTTCTTGTTATATGGCAAGTGTTATCATTACAATTTTTGTTTAAATGAGGAAAATGATTTTTGAAGTCTCCTATTGAGGGCCATAAAGAACTTCGGAATGGAAGCTGTCGTATATAAAATGCAGAAAACAGCCATCATAAGAAAACTTCAAAAATTCATTTCTACTTTAAGACAAAGTGTAATCATATAACCTGCCATATAAAGAGAACTGCTTCCTTGCTTTTGATCTGCAAAAAAATTGCTCTAATATTACTGAGCTTCATGCACTACACACAATCACCTTTACTTAATACCTACACCGAATTTGGTGTAAAAGAGGCAGTATTTTTGAAACACTTTTTACTTTTCACAAACAACACCCAGACGACATCCTGGGAAGTCCAGAAGGCACCAACGTGGCCTAATATTTTGTTCTCTGCGATATATTTTAGCATTTTGCTGTTTTCAATACAGTAACCGAGCACAATATTTTTTTTTTCAAAACACATTTAGTACGGTTGGCAAAATGGCTGGGATGTTTGATGTGTAATTGCTTCACTGCCAGCATTTATTCTTCCGAAGCTCAAGCTATCACCTCTCTGTTACTGCCTCCCTCACATACAATGCCTGCATAGGAAAGAAAAAGAAAGGCAGGTCCGACAAAGTTTGCAAGGCAAGATATTTTCATGTTGGATAAATTCATTACCATAAACAGCAGCAAAACAACATTCATTTTGAGTAGTCCAAGACACAAGCTATATACCAGCATACTAAGAGCCAAGCACAAACTTTTCATTTGAACATGTGTGGTGATAGACAGGAAGCACTTATTGCAAGACTGATCAGTCTGTAATTAACTGAATGAAGTACAATGCACTGTTCAATCCAACACCACATAGGCATCTTTGCTATAGCAAAGCCATGTGTCATTGATTCATGCATTAGATGGGACAATGCAAATGTAACAAAAAGGTTGAAAAAAGAAAACAAGGGAAAAAAAAGAAAAAAGGGGGGATGCAAAGTAGGAGCAGTGTAGCACTACTTTTACTTCATCCCCCTTTTCTTTCTTTTTTTTTCTTCTTTTCTATCATTTATCTTTTTTTTGCTTCCCTTACCCCCAACCTCCGACAGGAGAACACTTTGTATCAGCGCAACCTAACTTGAAAAGAAGCAAGGGCTGCCCTCTTCTGCGTTATAGGTTTTTTTTTTCAGACAAACATTTCCAACAGGCACACACGCCTACACAAAAAGATGATGTCATTACTGACCTTATTTAAACTAACACGCCAAGGATGACAAGGTGACTTCTAAAAATTAGGTCCTCCTTTCGCAACATCGGCCAGCCTGTCTGAGGCACTTCCACTGTTCACCCTGATTACTAGATGTTTCCATCTGTCGACTCACATCTTCATTTTGGATAACACTAAGACGAGCTTACATTGATGAATACCCACGAAAGTTTAGTGATGTATCATGTATGAGATTAAGCAACTCTGTTAAAAAATTATTGATAGCTTGCTTCCAGGCTTTTTATACTGTAGCCTAAAACTTCGTAATGTCTTCTATGCACATGAACCAGATTGACAACGTAATGCACAACATGCTTAAGAATACTGCGAGGAACATGATAACGACAAAACGACCGGCCACCCAAATTTTTCGCTGTACATCATTATAAAATGTTCATGTACACCCAAACGAGGTGCTTATGATACAAGCTGAAAAAACCTACAAGTAGGGCCTTGGAGCCTTCTGGAAGTAGACGTGTTGCATTTTTTCTGTGGAGGACTTTACACCCATAAGTGAGGAACAAAACTCCTATATAATGAAGAATGTTGGCAGCTATCAGTTATAGAAAAACCTAATGCAGCTAATCTTCCCCGACACATCTGTACATTTAGAGAGGTGACGTAGCTTCTGTGATTGTGGCAGTAACTCCAACAGGACCAGTGCGAAAATTGGCACTACTTGGCTAGACAAATGTCCAAACATGCCTGCCCGACTCCCTCTAGCCATCCCGGCTGAATCTGACACATGATTTCTTAACTGCTGGCTGGACAAAAACAAAACCACTGAAGCACTCACAATACACAGCGTGAAGTTCCTCTGGAGTGGTCAACTTCGTCTTCTGCGATGAAAGAGCAGCACAGTGTACTGATAAGGCACTCCTTGCAATGGCTTTCCATGCCACACAGTGACCATGATGTTCCTGTCGAAGAGAGCTTCGGGAGCTTGGAGGGTGCTTGCTCTTTTCTGGGGGCTGCTGCTGCTCCTCGTTTTCTGCTCAAGGTCAACCTGCACAAAGTTGTAGACGAGGCTTTAAGAGTTGTATATAATGATATGCAAATTTTCGCTGAACACACATTTCCTCGTGGCACACTGAGCAATTTCTTATAAAACTTAAGGCCTCGCATATGCAAACATTTACAATCGATCCGAAGATGCACTGGACTCTAAAGGAGCAAGTTTGTTATGTAGTGTATATAAAGAAAGGTCATTCAGCACAACCACAACTACAGTTGCACACGAAAACGACATTTTACACGATCCTGTTTATTTACATGGTCCATTTTATTTTATTTACACGGTCCATTTTACACGGTCCTGTTTTACACGATCTGGTCTGCATGAACTCTTGAACCGGGCACCATATAGATTGAAAGACACACACAGAGTTTGAGACAAACCTAGTTTCCCATGGAGCATCTTCTTGCACTATAACAACACATCTCAATTTAGTTAGTTGGTCAGAACAAGGTGAAAACAGCTCGCACTTGAAAAGCACAGGCAGAAGGAATGACGCCTGCACCCTGTGCTCCCTGTACATTCTCGTTGAGGGTGCAGTTTTCACCTTATCCTTATGCAATTTCGCATTTATAACATTGTTCGCTGCATAATCTTTGGGGCATTAAAGTGTGTGATACTGTCATGTGTATCCCATGTAATTTATAAAAATAGAATGCAAGATAGCTTGATTCAAAAATAACAAAGTGCATCCAGTGCCATGTCCTGTAGCCATTCTTTAGGCAAGTGGCAGAATGATTTATTCTTCAAAACATATCTTACTTGTAACCACTACAAGAGCTAACTCGTGCACTGGCAGATTCTGTTTGCCTCTTCAGATTATAAGGTACCTTTTTTACACCAGAAAGTCTTCAAGAAGAATAGAAGTGTTGTAATTGTGAAGAAAGAAAAGTAGAAGGAAAAAAATATAACCTGCCCTGTACAGGGACCGAGCCTGCGAACTTCGAATAACATGTCCGATGCTCTATCAACTGAGCTACCATGGCGGCTATCCCTCTTCCGTTTTGTACGGTATATATGTGCATTTAGACATGGAAGAGTAAGTCAGCGCTGCTTGTTACCATTATGGCGAGTGTGGAACACCTTTTTTTTGCCTACTGGCAATTACATTACGATTGCAATTACGTTACGATTACTTCCAATATCCCTATACTTCTTTGGCAGCATTATGCATCTGTCAGTTCTCAGAAAATCTGCTAGTCACAGGAGGTGGCAATGGTTCACCCTCCCACCTAAATGCATGTACTTGAACACATGCACAACTGATCAAAAAAAAAAAAAACAAGTCACACACCGCTAAGATTACTGAGATTCACTGTTTCAGATTCATGAGTAAAGGAAAGAACTATAAATTTAAGGGTTTGTTGTCTTTGTTGAACACATTATAATGAGAACTAGTAGAAAATGATGCCAAACAAACTCTAGGAGATGTTATCAAAAGTAACTTTAACAAAATTATGAAAAGAAAAGTGAACAAAAACCTAACTTGGCAACGTTTCTTGACAATTGAATTGACATTACTTTTTATAACATCCCTATATTTTACTGGGTAATGTTGTCGGGTAATTCTCATTATTAGAGTGGTGAGTAGGCTGACAAAGAAAGCATATGGCATTGATACTTCTTTTGAACACCAAATAGTTTGAGGACCTTAAAAGAGCGGAAGCTATTTTGAGTAGACCAGAATATTTAGTTGGAGCGAAAAAAAAAAACGTACACACATTTTTACCAGGCTTTTTAACACATTTTGAGACATAAAAGTGTATGCTGCCAGTAATGTTAAGTACCATTACTTTTGTCGCACTATGCACTGTAGCAGGTGTAGTTAGAGTGGTGATAGTGAAGGATTAATCAAGCACGCCACCAACTGTGTTCACATCAATGGTCGCATATTTTAAAAATAAACCTGCGGTATAATAAAAAAAGGTTTAGAGCATTTATGTTTTTATCAAAATCAAGTTAAACCGACTGGGTAAGCAAACCATTTGCATAAAAGCAAAAGGCATAAAGTGATTCATGTATTATAACTATGTGAACAATTTCAGCAACGCAGGGCAAAGTTACAACAGTTCTAATAAAAACCCCTCTCATTACAACATGCATGAAAAGCACCACACCAGAATATTTTATAGTGCATGTAATATCGAGACTACTAGACTGTCTATTGACCTTTCAGAAGAAGGGTATCTCCTTCACGTTCAAGGGGCAACCACTTAGCCTTTTCCTGAGCTTTTCTGTGAATATTTCCTGAATTTCAGATATCATTAGGATTGATTTAGAGTGAACAGATTTTGCTTACGCATTGAAACCTAGTTCTTTATGTAACTGCAATTATGGGTGCCAAACAACCTCCAATTAATTTTTAACATTTAACTCAATTTTTAACTGCAGCAGCACAACTAGCTGTGGGTGCCCAAAAAGTGGCTAGAAACAATACCTTTTCCTCTTTGAGCCTTTCGGAAGTGTTCAGCTTCTCAGTGCTCATCTTACAACATTTTTTTAAATACGTGTTTGTGTGCTCACTACTCTTGCTCCTTGTACAGTGAGGAGGAGCACATGGCAAGAAGAGACAAGAAAGAAGCATTGCGAAAAAAAGCGAAATAAGCGAGGACCTCTTTTGTATCGTACAATGTGTGTAACATTACTATTGCGACAACATATAGACAAATTATCGCGGCTATGCATCCATTGTAGAGTCATACACAGCTGCAACACCACGACTAAATTTCAACCTTGTGTTGGTTTAGTATCCCTTTATAGTGGCAAGCTAATGATATCTGCATTTGTTTGGCACACATTGAGATGCAGTGAAATGTGATATGGTAATCTCATTTAGAATGCACGTCATGTGGCTTCATTGTATATGTGGCCACAAGTAACTCTGGTTGCAAAGCAATATGGCAGAGCCTAAACAGACGTCATCGACCACTCCAATCTGAACTTGCCTTTGCTACTTGCCCATTATCATCCCAGCAAAAAATGAATATTTGAATCCGCTACAAGTATGTGCTAGCTTATGCTAAGGACCAAGTATGAAGGGTGGTTTGTCATTATTGAGGTCAGTTATTTGTTCAAGAACACTTGCTGTCAAACACAAATACAT
The DNA here is from genome assembly GCF_043290135.1 of Rhipicephalus microplus. Classification (NCBI taxonomy): domain Eukaryota; kingdom Metazoa; phylum Arthropoda; class Arachnida; order Ixodida; family Ixodidae; genus Rhipicephalus; species Rhipicephalus microplus. The sequence goes on from NC_134701.1 coordinate 101,224,106, forward strand.
TGCTGTCGAAGCATCAAGACTCAAATATAAAGCAAAAAGAAGTGTCTCTTTAAAAATTACAGGCCACAAGGGGCAAGATAAATATTTGATATACTTGGGATGTAAGGCACGCACAAGAGGTGCTGCCATATTATACTTTTTCTTGTGTTGAAACCTGCTTGCTTTACTCACCCAACACATCTGTAAAGATGCCGTGAAAACACCAAGGAGCTGATGCAGCAAGGTTGAACACATGTCCAGGGATTCCACCATTCCTAAGCAGCCCTACAGCCTCCACAGTCCTGCAACCATTTGTAAGAAAAATATAGTTCTACCCAAAGTTCTTGGTTTACAGACACACATGCAAGACGCATAACCACTCTATAGGAAGTTTGCATGATAATGTGCTGGGTAGCAAAACGGATGCCAATATCAAGTATCCCGGCCTGCCGCTTCTTTCTTTCCGTTCTTAATTAATCAATCCATGGTTAATAAATGTTCCCCCAATGTGAAGTGTACTGGCAGTCCGGTGCAGAATTGCAATGTATTTCAAACACAGTCCAATTCATGGCAAGTAAGCATCCAATCGCGTTTTGTCAGCTGTTCAAGAAAAGAGCATGAAGTTTAGCTAAAACCCATGTTTTTTATAAACACCATTCAATTTGATATAAAAGTTGTGAGCATTATGTGAAGGAACATGGATTAATTTTTAATCAATGATTTCTTATAATGTACTGATATGAATGCAACTAACTGAATATGAAACGATAATTTTTGCTTGAGAATTTAGAGTTATGAACACTATCGCACTTGCCAGCTGCATCTTGTCCAAAACAGCAGCAAGATAGGCTAGTTTCTGTAGGTGAGCAGTAATGAGCAGTGCAAAGTAACAACAAGAAACACCAGTAACAACAGTATGGAGCAAGCACAGACTGCCAACTGTATAATTTATTGCACAAAAGTACGCCTGAATATCAGTCAGACAACTCGTGCAAATGAAGGTCCAGTTGGGAATGAACAAGTTACGAAATCAACAATGCCTGCTTTGACTAACAGGACCCTCATTCACATAAAGTATGCAGCGATAGGCCCCTACCGAGGTACGTCACAGCATGATGTCACTGGCACATGTAAAAGGTGTGGCTGGAAAAACACTCCCGCTGGTGGCTCAGCCCGGTACAGTCGTGCGGTGTTTGGGGCAAGTTTTAATTTTTCAAAGCTTACACTTCACGTTACAATGTCGACATTAGCTGTAGTATGTGTCAGCAAACATCTAGCTGTGTGGTAAAATATTTGCCACGCTGTCTGTTTATCTTGAAGAAGTGAACACACGTGGTGGCCTGTGCGAGGAACAGTGGCATAGTCTTCAAAAATGTGCACTGTTGATTGCGGCATGTAGTGTGCATTGAAAGGTATTGAGAATATTGGTTCAACTGAGAATATTGTGTGTGGTGTGTGCAGTGTCAATAACAATGTGTCTTGTTTGCGAAGACGTTAGCACTCATGGCAAGGACCGGTCGATGAAAAAACTTGATTCGACATTTTAGTCAAGGTAAATATGCACTTGACGCGACCATCTGCGAGTGGGTACATCTCGATGTTTGCGCTATGTGCAGAAAAAAATTGCATGGTCACCGGGCTAGAAGATACCATTTGCTGAAGCTGCATGTATGAATCGCCCCGACGAGTACGCAAGCCCAATAAAGGTATAACTCGTTTTATCGAAGGCCTCATATGTCTTCATGTAATAAGCAGAGATTCTTGTTTCACATATACTCAGTACCTTTACCACTCGATATTCATGAAGTGACAATGCAAACAAGTTTGTGTGTTAGGTCCTAAGGGAGCAATGTAAATATGCAAATAAGTTGTAGGTGTCAGATGCAGCGATGTAACTGCGCAAAAGATTACGTATATATTAGGCTACAGGTTTAGAATCGCATACATCTCAGTGGTCTATCAGGAACGTCACAAACAACTTCCTTGCCAACCAGCCCTTGCACAGAGGGAGGGAATGGCTGGCACGGCGCTCGAAGTGACATCACACTATTTGCAAACATAGAGAGGTTTCTTACTTAGGCAACATTTTGCACAATGTATTTTCTAGATGCACGACTGTACTCGTCCACATTAATCATACTGATGTCTTTTGTTGTTACTTTGTGCTGTGAATTACTAGGCATTTAGTCACCATGATCTTTAAAAGCTAATTTCAGTGTTCTCTCTCATATTGCTGACAACTGTGTTGTTGCATAAATTGGGCAAAAAAGCAACACAGAAAGGCTGTCACAATAAATACACCAACATGGGTATTCTCCTGCAAACAAAAATCGACACTCGTCCTGTAATTACCCGTCTTCCTTCTCTCTTTGCCTTGTTTGTGCTGAAACAGCCAAACACCTGATGAGTTAGATGAGAAATATTAACGCATCAAAACTATAAGTGCTTGCATCAGCAACTACACAACAGCGTGATAACCGCACCCCTGCCACACAGCAGCGAAACATATTTTGAACATGCTGGCAGTGTATTATTTTATAAAAAGCAACTCTGGCAGATTACAAAATCTCACATTGTGCATGCAAGTTTTCTTCAAAGTCAGGCGTACAATGTAGGTGCTGGCCGGTACATTATTAGTTACAAGCTAAAGCGTCTTGCAGGTACATATGCAGATTGCACGAACAGCTCTCTCTCTACACTAGGCACACACATTATATCTTTTAACAAGCACACGCCACTGTTTAGGGGCATAATAACGCTCTACCGTGAACGTATGCTAATCAACCCACTTAGGCGGTTGGCTAGGTGAATCGAGCCAAGTTACGAATTGTATCGCCCGCGAACGTAAACAAAATGCTGCTTTCCATCAAATGGCACTGCAGGCTTCGTTTAATCAACAACGTAGCAAGCGCCGTGTGCGTCTTCCTCACTACACGGCACATATGAAAAAATCGATCACCATACACATGCATGTTGCCGCAGTTGTCTCGAATGAGCTCCAGTAAGGCCGCGCCGATGCGCCATGGCTCTGTTAGCGTTAGCGTTGTCAAAGCGAATCGGCAACCGCACTCGCAAAGGCGCGTAAGGTTGCCGTTTCACGACGCCTTGTTCAAGTGCAGCAACACACACTTGCACTGAGTGGCATATTTGGTCTACATAAAAAAGTGTCCCCCTTACCTTTAGTTTCTTTCACACTGTCCTGAGGGAAGCAACCACATGCGTCAGCCGTCACCTCGGAGTCCTTCGAGCGCCCGCCAAACCCGCCGATTCCTTGGACGACTCGCACTTGAACCACACTCGCACAACCGCGGGAATAGGGCGCAATCTTAGCACATCACACGAAAGAGGAACGGCGCTTCCTTGCGTAAATTTAACATTTCGTGCTCTCGTGCGTAGCAGCGCGAACACAGGAGAGAGCTACCCACGGAGACAAAGACAAACAACATGTGGCTTTAGCTGTGAATGGATTTGGCTTGGATATCTGTGTGAGGAAAAAAAAAAACATCTGTCGCTGCTATAAACTAAAAAAAAATGTATGCTATCTGGCAAAATAACTTTAAAAGTGATAAACGGTTATTCAAAAAACAAGTTACAACTTATGAATATTTTTGCAGGTTTTTGTTTTGTTTTTGTTCTAGCAGACGACAGCCTCCTACTGCTTCTACGACAGACGTAGTGCGGTTTCACGTTCGGTGCGTGTCGCCGACGCAAAGCTCTACAGTGGTGATATCAGAGTTATCAATTCTCAATGAATAATACGATGACTACAAAGCAGTAACATTTTGACATAGTGCAGTGCGCAATCTTTCAAGGTATGACATTTCTTTGCTCTGAAGCAAATCGAAGCAAGCGGGCCAGCGCAGTCAGCTGATGTCGCCGCTACGCGAGGCATGGTCGTGCGCAATAACGTCGCGCCCCGCGCTCGATTTGTCATCAAGCGATAGAGCTACTAAGTGGAATACAGCTAGATGCAGGGATTAATGGCGTATCACTCTAATTCCCTGTGGTGGCCGACTCAATCGCAAGAGAGCCCCGGGAAACAACCTTCAACTGCTCAAGCTTGTGTGTGGGTGTAAAAATACTTGTTTTCATCCGCGACGGGGCGGCAATCTATAGTTGAAAGACATGCGAAAAGTATGTGACGTATATACAATCACAAACCATATGCACACAACAATAAATACGATCGCATATCGTACATAAATATGCCAAGACATAGCGTGTAAAGAGCAAATTTGTATACATAACTTAAACTCCAGCGCGCCTTCAGCGCGAATAGCTTAGCAAGTTAACGCACTCGGTTCACGTGCACGAGGACAACTAAGAGGCGCAGGTTCGAGTCCCGCTAAGGTTAATGTTTTTTTTTGTTTTTTTTTCAACGTTTTTATTGTACTGCTATCTCTTTAATGCCTTAGGTTATAAAACAAAATAAAAGCAATATTGCGTTCAAGTACGTATGTGGGACTGTGTTTTTTGCGCAACAGTTATTAGTATTTTTATTTTCATTATTAATTTTTTTATATATTTCATAATATAACAAAATTAAGGACTAAGGGGAACAATGGGTCTGCTTGATTGTGAAGGGACTCGAGAAGTGAGAAAACTCAAACGAAAAAATTTATTCAAGAAAAAATTGAGCATTTCACAGCCGGACCAGTTTCTTCAAGGGTAGGCCCTAGGTATGCGCGAGACTTGCTATATGACTCCTCTCAAGCTGTGGCAGTTGAGGGAAGGCAATATCACCGAGAAGCAGTTCCAAAATATATTTTGGTTGATGTTTTTTGATTCCTCTAAAATAAGGGCTGCACAATTGTGATCGAGCCAAACCAAGAATTGCGGGCACGAAGTCATCAGACAGAAAATAAATAATGTTTATTGTTTGAAAAATTGCCCTTAATAAAAGGAAGAGTTATGGAGTGCTACGTAGCTTAACTCGCAGTAGGAATTTTATATATACATATAGATAGTTTAAAATGGACAGTGTTGCACACACAGACATTGGTTAAATTTCTTTGCAGCACAGTTGAAGCATCTATATGTAGAACTGAAGCATCAAGAGAAGCTCATGCGTCCTCACTTTATTGCGCTTTACATAGCTTGTATGCGTCCATGCAGCCATGATATGATATATTTTAAAGCATTTGTTTAACCTATAATCTTCTTATTCATTAAAGCTGGCCCATAAGTTGTGTCTTATGTAGCACTACAATTGAAGCGTAATCTGCATGGTGGTCTGAAACAATGCTTTTGAAGATCTCAAAACGACCCAGCTCTATACACGACCATCCGTGCATCAATGATAAGCACCATTATGTGTTTGTACATATCAGTTGTGCTCTCATACTTAATTATTTTTCTGACCACTCCCTCTGCCCCTACCTCGTTTCTGTCGTGAAGCTGTGGCAAGTTGTTTATAGCTGTATCTATATTGTAGGAGCACATATACTATCAATAAAAAATTATTTTTAGGCTACATGCAATTAGTTTTCATAGATTTTCATTTCTTTTGTCGGTGCTCAGGAGAGCTAAGCTCATGGTCGATATTGTAAAATGACGTTTCTCTTTGCCAATGTTAATGAGAACAGTTTCATTAATATTGACAAGTTCATTCACATTGAATTTAGTTCTCATTATTATTGTTTCTACCAAAAAACAAGCCCTTGAAGATATGCTTTGCTTGCTTAATTTGTTTTCGTGTGACAGCATGCAAGTAAAATGACAGTTATTGTCATTCCTTGTGAATGACACATTTTCCGTGTGACAGACTTTAGCACCTGGTCATCTGCAGAAGTTGTATTCATTCTGGAAAAGGGCGAACAGTGGTGACTAACAACACAGACTAGCCTGCGTTATTCTTTTGTACTATATATGTCACTGTGCATTCATTTATAACTTTATAGAGCTCGAATTTCCTGCTGAAAATGTGACAACAACTGTACAGTTTCCACATTTTTGCAACAATTCACATTCCTTTCATACACTATTGCACATTTTCGTAAGCACCTTACAAAATTTGTATATTTCCGTAAGACCTTACATTCTGTATTTTCCTTATGAAAGCTTTTGTACACTCAATACACTTTCCTTATCCTCCCATATCTTCCATAATGAACTCTCCATATGCCCCATAAGTCTCCTTATCTTTCCATATTTTCCATAAAACTCACTCCATCCACGCCATAAAACTTCCTTATCCTTCCATATACTCCATAAAAAGCATTCTATATATGCCATACATTTTCCTCATCTTTCTGTATACTCCATAAAAAGCTTTCCGTATACGCCATACAATTTCCTTATCCTTCCATATACTCCATAAGAAGCTTTCCGTAAATGCCATACAACTTCCGTATATTTCCATAAAACTCCATTAGTTTTCCGTATGTAGCATAAGGAAATGTTACGGAGTCCATATATTTTCCGTAAGATTTCATACGGAACTTTTCAGTAGGGTATATATATATATATGTATATATATATATATATATATATATATATATATATATATATATCTTTTTCTTTTGGTGACCAAGAAAGACGCTGGGGCTCCGGCGCGCGGGTAGGGTAGATAGAGCAACAAAGAAAAGGCGCAGAATAGAACAACTTCCCTGACGAACGGGTGTTGTGTCTTTCTCGCTCACGGCAATGGCACAGCTTCACAACCGAACTTTGTGGCTCAAGCCATCTGTCCGTAGTCTCGTGGGTCGTCGGCAGTGCGGGCTTCTCTATTCAGGAACGCCGTTCATGCTTCTTTGGCGATGGAGTCATCAACTGCGCCGCCGCTTCTGCCGCCCATCGGACCATGCCCATCGGACCATCAGTGGACGGCGTTCATGACTCCCCTGTGGTACCAGGGCATCACCCAACGAACACCATGTTTCGCGGGCTCACGCACAAGCTCCTGTCCTTTCGGAATGCTGTTCAATCTTCACACAGACTGCATTCAATTGCCGGTACTCTTCCAATACATGAGCCGCCAAGAAATACTGCTCATGCTTCGTTGGACTTACGCCTCGCAGCTGTGAGTACTACTAGTATCGCATATTGCACGGTCGTGAACCAGCACTGTTCTGGTACCTCGTCAGAGATCGCCGTGCACCTGCGGCGTAAGATCACGCGACTCCGTGTCACAGTCAAAGCAGTGACAGCGACGAGCACCGCCGTCTTCCCCGACGTTTTTCGGCATTCAGCGCAGCCGACGCTACGCTGGGCGTAGCTGCTTCATACGACCTGGAGGCGGAGGACAAAAAAGATACAGAATAAGAACAGCTGGCCCAGGATCGGGTGTTGTCTCTTGTTCTCTGACTAGTTCATTCCAATATATATACACACACACACACACACACACATATATATATATATAGATATATATATATATATATATATATATATATATATATATATATATATATATATATATATATATATAGTGAACATTATTTATGCGTCCCATCTTTGCTGGGGTGCAGGTGTCCTAGCAACAACTTGAGCATAGGTTGGCATGACCACAGGATATGAGCTCGGAACTGGTGAGATTGTCATCGAGGCCAGGCTTTGCTGGGGCACCGGTGTTGTTGCAGCAACGTGAGCATAACTTGGAATGGGCACGGGATGTGAACTCGGAACTGGTGTACCTGTGATCAATGCCAGTTGCTCCCTCACGACGTCGCGTAAACTAGTAGCAGGTGGCGTCGTTCGGACATCAAGGGAGCGAGGTGAAGCCTGTGCATGAAGTTCCTCGCGGATGATGGAGCGGATCAATGCACGCAGCTCTGTTGTGTCATGACTCGAGCCGAGATCAGGCATATCAGGTTGCATCCGAGTGGTTTGAAGCTCCTCGAGGCACTGACAGGTAGCTACAACATTGACTACGGGCTGGGGATTCTGCACCACAAGCGCATTAAAAGCGACAGTCGCAATGCCTTTGAGCAGGTGGCGCACACGGTCGTTTTCCGCCATATGGTTGTCGATGCGGCGGCAAAGGGCGAGAACATCTTCAATGTAAGAAGTGTAAGACTCGCCGGGGCGTTGAACACGTGCACCAAGCCTTTTCTTGGCAATATCCGAGTGCACCGAAGGGTTGGCGAAAATCTGGTGGAGCTGGCGCTTAAAGGTGGGCCATGTAAAAAATCTGTAGCATGGTTTAAAAACCACGTTTTTGTGACGCCGCTCAAGTAGAATGAATGCAACGTGGGTGAGTTTCGCAGGCTCACCCCAGTTGTTGATGGCACTCACGCGGTCGTACTCCTCGATCCAGTCCTCCACGTCCTCACCCGGAAGCCCTGCGAAGAGCGGAGGGTCCTATTGAGGGCTGGTGACCAGGTGAGAAGGGTTTCTTGGCGTTGGGAGTGGTGACGCAGCTGCTGCGCTGGGCTGGTCGGCTTGCGACATTACCGAACGCAGGTCATTTAGGCGGCGGCCTGAACGGAGCTCCAGGGATGTGTTCTAGAAGACGCTGGGGTTGTCCGAGAGCGCGAGAGGACGCAGGAAATATATATATATATAAATAAATAAATATATATATATATATATATATATATATATATATATATATATACACCAAACAGTAATCACACCAACAGTAATCACTGTTGGTGTGACACCAAACAGTACAGTGGACACCAAACAGTAATCGAGACAAGTGCTTGGACCTTTATATCACCGCAGTACAGAAAGATATAGTACACGAATACCACAGACAGAAAGGAAACCGAGAAAACTTGACGAAATCTGAAAAAATAAGCATGAAAAATTTGGCATCTAGGACAGACATAACAATAATACCCGCTGGCAAAGGAGGAGCAATTGTAGTCCTTAATACAACCAACTACCTACAAGAAGCATACCGCCAACTAGACGACTCAAGATTTTACGAACGCCTCCCAGGTGATCCGACAGACGAATACAAACGTATCGTATCAACAGAACTAAAGAAACTGTTGGACGCAGAAAAGATAACCAACACTGACCACAAACTGATGCAAGCAGCATACCCTCGTCCAGGTCGCTTCTACATCCTCCCGAAAATTCATAAACCCGGTAACCCAGGTCGACCAATCATATCAGGCATCGGTACAATAACTGAACCCATATCAGGGTACGTGGACAAACTAATAAGCCACATTCCATGCACCCTCGCGTCGTACATAAAAGACACCACACATTTTCTTCGAGACATTGCGGGTATCTGTGTGCCGAAAAACTCGTACTTGGTTACCCTTGATGTCTCTTCATTATATACAAATATTCCTCACGATGACGGCATAGCTGCACTAAGAAGCATGTACACAAACCATAGACAATCTAACACCCCAGATTTCTCTGCCATTGCAACATTGACGAAGATGGTCCTCGAATTAAATTCATTCGAGTTTAACCAAGAGTATTTTCGACAAATCAGCGGGACCGCTATGGGCACCAAAATGGCACCTAATTATGCCAACATATTTATGGTAAAGCTAGAATCTGAATTTCTTGCACAAAGTTCCTTGAAACCAATGTTATACAGAAGATACATAGACGACATCTTTCTTATTTGGACCCACAGCGAGGACGAACTTCTCAGCTTTATAGACACTTACAATGCTGTACACCCGAACATACACTTCACACACACATACTCGCAAGTTACCGTAAATTTTCTTGATGTTACCATAACGATAGAAGAAGAGAAGCTCTCTACAACCCTATATCGCAAACCAACGGATCGACAACAATACCTTCATTACCAAAGCGATCACCCACGCCACTGTAAAAACAGTATTCCATACAGCCAGGCTCACCGGTTTAAGCGAATCTGCTCTAGAGACGCTGACTTTGACACGAGCTCACAGAGGCTAAAACTTATGCTCGAGCAACAAAAATACCCCCCACATGTAATTAATGACGCTGTTCAAAAAGCGAGAAAACTAAACCGTGAAGACTTACTTATGAAGCGACCACCACGAGAAGACCCACAACGAACAAACCTCTGCTTGACTTACAGCACAAACTTCCCCAATGTAAACAAAATCCTTAAACGACATTACAACATTCTGGAACAAAGCGAACGTCTGAAACGCGCATTCCCATCCGCTCCAGGCGTCGTTTACCGACGACCACGTAACCTCAAAGACACCCTTGTCCACTCCCAAATTAACACATCACCCCCCAATAATTCATGCCGCCCTTGCTTAAAGCCACGATGTCTTGTATGTAAGGCGATGCGAGAAACAGACAAAGCAACCAGCACGCAATCCAAGTTTTCGATTAACATACGAGGAAACCTAACATGCGATTCTTCTAATGTGGTGTACCTACTCGAATGCAACGTGTGTGGTATGCAGTACATCGGACAAACAGAAACACCATTTAGGATTCGCTTCAATAATCACAGAGCCCATGCGAAATCAGCCCCAAGTCTACCTCTATCAAAACATCTCAATCTTCCCGACCATGCATTCGACAAACTATCAGTAACGCTCTTAGAGACGGGATTTAAATCAAATCGAGAACGTGAACAACGAGAGTCATACCTTATCCACCGATTTAACACCCTCGATAGAGGAATAAATGAGAATCCTGGTACACTTGCAGCAATTAAAGCATTAGAAAACAATAACGGCAACGATGAAAATAGTAACTGAGTTCACGGCACTGCAGCTGCGAAGGGCACTGGACAACCTAAAACAATTTTAAGTGTAACTACTCTTCCTAAGTGCAGCTGTCGTCTGTTTTCTGTTTTATTTTACTACCCAATCAATTGTGCCATGCACGACATGCCCAACAGCAACCATGTGCACAGCCGGGAGGCCCCCACGACACGCGTAATTTAGAAGCGGGCCAGGAATTCGCATTGCAGGCGCTTGCACAGCCTACCGCAATACGGGGCACCCCTATTTTTACGACGAAATGTTGACAGGGCGCGGAGTAGTTAAAGGCTTAGAACTTCCTAAAATGCCCGCTGACCAGCCTCTGCCACGATACGCGGCCCCCGTCCTTCTACGACGAATTGTTTACGGGACCCCGAGCAGTTAATGGCTTAGGACTTCCTAAAAAGCTCTTTTTTGCCCCACACCGAACCGCCAGTGCCAGGAGGGACCGTCTGATCGGGAGGAATGCGCTAGTGAACGGAAACATACACAGACCGCTGACATCAGAAAGGTGAAGGGGAGAGGGGGGAGAGAGATGGGGGGGAGTGGAGGGAAAAGTGGAAGGGGGGCACCCGAGGGGCGTTCACCGTATATTATTTTTCTCTTTTTTCTTTTTTTCTTTCCTTTTCTTTTCTTTCCTTTTTTTCTTTTCTTTTTTTCCCTCTTACCTTGCCCTCTGATTTGAGATTGTATAAAGCTGAGCACCGACAAACTGTATCTTTATTCCTGATGAAGGCCAGACTCTAGGCCGAAACGTCGAAATAAACCACGTTGTGACCGCTCACGGAGGATCTACTAGACTATATGCAACGCTACGGCCACTCAACCACCATGCCTGCCTACACAAGACCGGCCACAGGCGCACCTCCAGTCGAGCAGGTCTCACGGAATTTCCCTAAACATGCACCAACTACAGCCATCATCGGAAACTCGCAAACAAGGTATTTACATCGGCATTTCAACCCACATGAGAAGACGACACCTGCAATCATTTCCATCCGCGGAGCCTCTACATTCGACATCGAGAAAGAGCTTGCTGGCATACCACGATCTATGACCACGCTCGTTTTTCACGTCGGTACGAGTGAGCTGGCGTCGTACGGACTAGACGAATCGCTACGCCGCCTTCGCCGCCTAGTGAACAACACGCTTCGGACACGCCAGGAACTCGAAAGGCTCGTTGTTTCATGCGTGTTGCCCCGGTACCTCAACCTACACCTGCAACGATCGAACGAACAATTCGTGCACCGCTTCAACCGGGACGCTCGTCAATTCAACGAGACAGTCAAGGCCTACTGCCGGAGACCCAGCAAGGTGTCATACATCGACTACCAATTCGAGCAGTTGCCACCAAGACGCTTTCTTGCTGCGGATGGGCTTCATCCGAGTTTTATGGGTGTCGCTTTGATTGCCGAAACCCTCAAGAAAGCACTCGGTCGTGGAGATCTTGAATCTACAACGGGGTGGTCGACTCAACCAGCAGCTCCCGTGAACATACGTTCAACACAACAAGACACCCACGAGAAGACTTCTGCATATCAACATACACCAGGAGCCCCACACCCACCCAACACCACAGATGAGTTCCCGACGATCAACGAAACTGTGACTCCCGCGAGCCTCAAGCACCCCCTCACCATCATCAACAGCGCACCACTACTAGGGGGGAAGTCTACAGAACAGCCAACACGCGTCCCTCCATTGCGGATGTCGAGACCAGAAGCACTACACGACAGCACCACTACACCACTCCTCAAAGGGAAGCCTGCCGCACTACGGAACCGCGTCCCCCTATTACGGACCCCGGAACTGCCAACGAACACGTTCGCCGGGAGCCCAACGCCGAAATTCTCCCCACAACGACGAAGGCCTGCCGGACATAACTACAACCTGCGCACCTCATCAGTGCCATCCCCGCACCCAAAAGAAGATTGACTTCTGAAATGTAAGTCCAGCTCATCACTTCCCAGTTGCAGTGCCACTTTCCTTAAAGTACGAAAACTTGCTGACAAACGAATTAGACATGAAATGCATAAATCAACATTGCAAGTGTACCTTGGTGCTAGAATAGCCCCCAAGGGTATGACACTCTCCCTCACACCAGCCGCTACAAATCTAGATAAACACGACCAAATAACATGGAAAAACGTCCTCCTTGAGGCATCCCTTAAATTAACAGAAATTGCTCTTAATCATAGTGACAAGCAGGTAAAGAAACTGGTCGCTATGACCAACACCATTCTCCGCCACAACACTTTATCGAACGAAGAAATCACGCGATTAACAGAATTTGAGCAGAATAAATACCAAGCCATCAGGGCCACAAAACTTCATAAACTCGAAAGAGACCATGTGCCCAAACCCGCGTTCCCTGATACAGTACCTTATCATTACAACACCACCACCCAGGAAAACACTAATGGTACAAACGAGCACCCATCTAGGAACACACCGCGTGACACTGTGGTTGTAAACTTATCGGACACGAGCTTGTCACCTGACGAAGTAAAACTGCTATCTAAGGGACTAAGCTTCTGCCCGACAACAAAATTTTTCGATGAATTCCTCTTACTCCGAGACCTCGACAACTTCGCTCGAAGCTTAAGGTTGCGCGAATATTTCTTAGATAGGCCTTCTAACCACAAAACAATTCACCGTCGTAAATCAAATGATTGGACACCAAACAGTAATCGAGACAAGTGCTTGGACCTTTATATCACCGCAGTACAGAAAGATATAGTACACGAATACCACAGACAGAAAGGAAACCGAGAAAACTTGACGAAATCTGAAAAAATAAGCATGAAAAATTTGGCATCTAGGACAGACATAACAATAAAACCCGCTGACAAAGGAGGAGCAATTGTAGTCCTTAATACAACCAACTACCTACAAGAAGCATACCGCCAACTAGACGACTCAAGATTTTACGAACGCCTCCCAGGTGATCCGACAGACGAATACAAACGTATCGTATCAACAGAACTAAAGAAACTGTTGGACGCAGAAAAGATAACCAACACTGACCACAAACTGATGCAAGCAGCATACCCTCGTCCAAGTCGCTTCTACATCCTCCCAAAAATTCATAAACCCGGTAACCCAGGTCGACCAATCATATCAGGCATCGGTACAATAACTGAACCCATATCAGGGTACGTGGACAAACTAATAAGCCACATTCCATGCACCCTCGCGTCGTACATAAAAGACACCACACATTTTCTTCGAGACATTGCGTGTATCTGTGTGCCGAAAAACTCGTACTTGGTTACCCTTGATGTCTCTTCATTATATACAAATATTCCTCACGATGACGGCATAGCTGCACTAAGAAGCATGTACACAAACCATAGACAATCTAACACCCCAGATTTCTCTGCCATTGCAACATTGACGAAGATGGTCCTCGAATTAAATTCATTCGAGTTTACCCTACTGAAAAGTTCCGTATGAAATCTTACGGAAAATATATGGACTCCGTAACATTTCCTTATGCTACATACGGAAAACTAATGGAGTTTTATGGAAATATACGGAAGTTGTATGGCATTTACGGAAAGCTTCTTATGGAATATATGGAAGGATAAGGAAATTGTATGGCGTATACGGAAAGCTTTTTATGGAGTATACAGAAAGATAAGGAAAATGTATGGCATATGTGGAAAGCTTTTTATGGAGTATATGGAAGGATAAGGAAGTTTTATGGCGTGGATGGAGTGAGTTTTATGGAAAATATGGAAAGATAAGGAAACTTATGGAGCATACGGAGAGTTCATTATGGAAGATTTGGGAGGATAAGGAAAGTGTATTGAGTGTACAGAAGCTTTCATAAGGAAAATACAGAATGTAAAATCTTACGGAAATATACAAATTTTGTAAGGTGCTTACGAAATTGTGCAATAGTGTATGAAAGGAATGTGGATTGTTGCAAAAATGTGGAAACTGTACAGTTGTTGTCACATTTTCAGCAGGAAATACGAGCTCTATAAAGTTATAAATGAATGCACAGTGACATATATAGTACAAAAGAATAACGCAGGCTAGTCTGTGTTGTCAGTCACCGCTGTTCGCCCTTTTCCAGAATGAATACAACTTCTGCAGATGACCAGGTGCTAAAGTCTGTCACACGGAAAATGTGTCATTCACAAGGAATGACAATAACTGTCATTTTACTTGCATGCTGTCACACGAAAACAAATCAAGCAAGCAAAGCATAACTTCAAGGGCTTGTTTTTTGGTAGAAACAATAATAATGAGAAATAAATTCAATGTGAATGAACTTGTCAATATTAAGGAAACTGTTCTCATTAACATTGGCAAAAAGAAATGTCATTTTAAAATATCGACCATGAGCTTAGCTCTCCTGAGCACCGACAAAAGAAATGAAAATCTATGAAAACTAATTGCATGTAGCCTAAAAATAATTTTTTATTGATAGTATATGTGCTCCTACAATATAGATACAGCTATACACAACTTGCCACAGCTTCATGACAGAAACGAGGTAGGGGCAGAGGGAGTGGTCAGAAAAATAATTAAGTATGAGAGCACAACTGATATGTACGGACACATAATGGTGCTTATCATTGATGCACGGATGGTCGTGTATAGAGCTGGGTCGTTTTGAGATCTTCAAAAGCATTGTTTCAGACCACCATGCAGATTACACTTCAATTGTAGTGCTACATAAGACACAACTTATGGGCCAGCTTTAATGAATAAGAAGATTATAGGTTAAACAAATGCTTTAAAATATATCATATCATGGCTGCATGGACGCATAC
The DNA here is from genome assembly GCF_043290135.1 of Rhipicephalus microplus. Lineage (NCBI taxonomy): Eukaryota > Metazoa > Arthropoda > Arachnida > Ixodida > Ixodidae > Rhipicephalus > Rhipicephalus microplus. Next base: position 101,239,503 of record NC_134701.1, read on the forward strand.
AAGCTATGTAAAGCGCAATAAAGTGAGGACGCATGAGCTTCTCTTGATGCTTCAGGTCTACATAGATGCTTCAACTGTGCTGCAAAGAAATTTAACCAATGTCTGTGTGTGCAACATTGTCCATTTTAAACTATCTATATGTATATATAAAATTCCTACGGCGGGTTAAGCTACGTAGCACTCTATAACTCTTCCTTTTATTAAGGGCAATTTTTCAAACAATCAACATTATTCATTTTCTGTCTCATGACTTCGTGCCCGCAATTCTTGGTTTGGCTCGATCACAATTGTGCAGCCCTTATTTTGGAGGAATCAAAAAAACATCAACCAAAATATATTTTGGAACTGCTCCTCGGTAACATTGCCTTCCCTCAACTGCCACAGCTTGAGATGAGTCATATAGCAAGTCTCGCGCATACCTAGGGCCTACCCTTGAAGAAACTGGTCCGGCTGTGAAATGCTCAGTTTTTTCTCAAATAAACTTTTTGGTTTGAGTTTTCTCAGTTCTCGAGTCCCTTCACTATAAAGCAGACCCAATGTTCCCCTTAGTCCTTAATTTTGTTATATTATGAAATAAATAAAAAAAAATTAATAATGAAAATAAAAATACTAATAACTGTTGCGCAAAAAACAGTCCCACATACGTACTTGAACGCAATATTGCTTTTATTTTGTTTTATAACCTAAGGCATTAGGAAAAATAGCAGTACAATAAAAACGTTGAAAAAAAAAAACCAAAAGAAATTTTATTATGACGGGATTCGAACCTGCGCCACTCAGTTGTGCTCGTGCACGCAAACCGAGTGCGTTAACTAGCTAAGCTATTCGCGCAGAACAGTGCAGGAGTGTTTAAGTTATGCATATAAATTTGCTTTTCACACGCTATGTGTTGGCATATTTATGTACGGTATGCGATCGTATCTATTGTTGTGTGCATACGTTTTGTGATTGTATATACGTCACATGCTTTTCGCATGTCTTTCAACTATAGATTGCTGCCCCGCCGCGGATGAAAACAAGTATTTTTACATCCACACACAAGCTTGACCAGTTGAAGGTTGTTTCTCGGGGCTCTCTTGCGATTGAGTCGGCCACCACAGCGAATTAGAGTGATACGCCATTATTCCCTGCATCTAGCTGTATTCCACTTAGTAGCTCTATCGCTTGATGACAAATCGAGCGCGGGGCGCGACGTTATTGCGCACGACCATGCCTCGCGTAGTGGCGACATCAGCTGATTGCGCCGGCCCGCTTGCTTCGATTTGCTTCAGAGCAAAGAAATGTCATACCTTGAAAGATTGCGTACTGCACTATATCAAAATGTTACTGCTTTGTAGCCATCCTATTATTCATTGAGAATTGATAACTCTGACATCACTACTGTAGAGCTTTGCGTCGGCGACACGCACCGAACGTGAAACCGCACTACGTCTGTCGTAGAAGCAGTAGGAGGCTGTCGTCTGCTAGAACAAAAACAAAACAAAAACCTGCGAAAATATTCATAAGTTGTAACTTGTTTTTTGAATAACCGTTTATCACTTTTAAAGTTATTTTGCCAGATAACGTACATTTTTTTAGTTTATAGCAGCGACAGATGTTTTTTTTTCCCTCACACAGATATCCAAGCCAAATCCATTCACAGCTAAAGCCACATGTTGTTTGTCTTTGTCTCCGTGGGTAGCTCTCTCCTGTGTTCGCGCTGCTACACACGAGAGCACGAAATGTTAAATTTACGCAAGGAAGCGCCATTCCTCGTTCGTGTGATGTGCTAAGATTGCGCCCTATTCCCGCGGTTGTTCGAGTGTGGATCAAGTGCGAGTCGTCCAAGGAATCGGCGGGTTGGGCGGGCGCTCGAAGGACTCCGAGGTGACGGCTGACGCCTGTGGTTGCTTCCCTCAGGACAGTGTGAAAGAAACTAAAGGTAAGGGGGACACTTTTTTATGTAGACCAAATATGCCACTCAGTGCAAGTGTGTGTTGCTGCACTCGAACGAGGCGTCGTGAAACGGCAACCTTACGCGCCTTTGCGAGTGCGGTTGCCGATTCGCTTTGACAACGCTAACGCTAGCAGAGCCATGGCGCATCGGCGCGGCCTTACTGGAGCTCATTCGAGACAACTGCGGCAACATGCATGTGTATGGTGATCGATTTTTTCATATGTGCAGTGTAGTGAGGAAGACGCACACGGCGCTTGCTACGTTGTTGATTAAACGAAGCCTGCAGTGCCATTTGATGGAAAGCAGCATTTTGTTTACGTTCGCGGGCGATACAACTCGTAACTTGGCTCGATTCACCTAGCCAACCGCCTAAGTGGGTTGATTAGCATACGTTCACGGTAGAGCGTTATTATGCCCCAAAACAGGGGCGTGTGCTTGTTAAAAGATATAATGTGTGTGCCTAGTGTAGAGAGAGAGGCGTTCGTGCAATCTGCATATGTACCTGCAAGACGCTTTTGCTTGTAACTAATAATGTACCGGCCAGCACCTACATTGTACGCCTGACTTTGAAGAAAACTTGCATGCACAATGTGAGATTTTGTAATCTGCCAGATTTGCTTTTTATAAAATAATACACTGCCAGCATGTTCAAAATACGTTTCGCTGCTGTGTGGCAGGGGTGCGGTTATCATACTGTTGTGTAGTTGCTGATGCAAGCACTTATAGTTTTGATGCGTTAATATTTCTCATCTAACTCATCAGGTGTTTGGCTGTTTCAGCACAAACAAGGCAAAGAGAGAAGGAAGACGGGTAATGACAGGAGGAGTGCCGACTTTTGTTTGCAGGAGAATGCCCATGTTGGTGTATTTATTGTGACAGCCTTTCTGTGTTGCTTTCTTGCCCAATTTATGCAACAACACAGTTGTCAGCAATATGAGAGAGAACACTGAAATTAGCTTTTAAAGATCATGGTGACTAAATGCCTAGTAATTCACAGCACAAAGTAACAACAAAAGACATCAGTATGATTATTGTGGACGAGTACAGTCTTGCATCTAAAAAATATATTGTGCAAAATGTTGCCTAAGTAAGAAACCTCTCTATGTTTGCAAATAGTGTGACGTCACTTCGAGCGCCGTGCCAGCCATTCCCTCCCTCTGTGCAAGGGCTGGTTGGCAAGGAAGTTGTTTGTGACGTTCCTGATAGACCACTGAGATGTATGCGATTCTAAACCTGTAGCCTAATATATACGTAATCTTTTGCGCAGTTACATCGCTGCATCTGACACCTACAACTTATTTGCATATTTACATTGCTCCCTTAGGACCTAACACACAAACTTGTTGTTTGCATTGTCACTTCATGAATATCGAGCGGTAAAGGTACTGAGTATATGTGAAACAAGAATCTCTGCTTATTACATGAAGACATATGAGGCCTTCGATAAAACGAGTTATACCTTTATTGGGCTTGCGTACTCGTCGGGCCGATTCATACATGCAGCTTCAGCAAATGGTATCTTCCAGCCCGGTGACCATGCAATTTTTTTCTGCACATAGCGCAAACACTGAGATGTACCCACTCGCAGATGGTCGCGTCAAGTGCATATTTACCTTGACTAAAATGTCGAATCAAGTTTTTTCATCGACCGGTCCCTGCCATGAGTGCTAACGTCTTCGCAAACAAGACACATTGTTATTGACACTGCACACACCACACACAATATTCTCAGTTGAACCAATATTCTCAATACCTTTCAATGCACACTACATGCCGCAATCAACAGTGCACATTTTTGAAGACTATGCCACTGTTCCTCGCACAGGCCACCACGTGTGTTCACTTCTTCAAGATAAACAGACAGCGTGGCAAATATTTTACCACACAGCTAGATGTTTGCTGACACATACTACAGCTAATGTCGACATTGTAACGTGAAGTGTAAGCTTTGAAAAATTAAAGCTTGCCCCAAACACCGCACAACTGTACCGGGCTGAGCCACCAGCGGGAGTGTTTTTCCAGCCACACCTTTTACATGTGCCAGTGACATCATGCTGTGACGTACCTCGGTAGGGGCCTATCGCTGCATACTTTATGTGAATGAGGGTCCTGTTAGTGAAAGCAGGCATTGTTGATTTCGTAACTTGTTCATTCCCAACTGGACCTTCATTTGCACGAGTTGTCTGACTGATATTCAGGCGAACTTTTGTGCAATAATTTATACAGTTGGCAGTCTGTTCTTGCTCCATACTTTTGGTACTGGTGTTTCTTGTTGTTACTTTGCACTGCTCATTACTGCTCACCTACAGAAACTAGCCCATCTTGCTGCTGTTTTGGACAAGATGCAGCTGGCAAGTGCGATAGTGTTTATAACTCTAAATTCTCAAGCAGAAATTATCGTTTCATATTCAGTTAGTTGCATTCATATCAGTACATTATAAGAAATCATTGATTAAAGATTAATCCGTGTTCCTTCACATAATTCTCACAACTTTTATATCAATTGGAATGGTGTTTATAAAAAACTTGGGTTTTAGCTAAACTTCATGCTCTTTTCTTGAACAGCTGACAAAACGCTATTGGATGCTTACTTGCCATGATGGACTGTGTTTGAAATACATTGCAATTCTTCACCGGACTGCCAGTACACTTCACATTGGGGGAACATTTATTAACCATGGATTGATTAATTAAGAACGGAAAGAAAGAAGCGGCAGGCCGGGATACTTGATATTGGCATCCGTTTTGCTACCCAGCGCATTATCATGCAAACTTTCCTATAGAGTGGTTATGCGCCTTGCATGTGTGTCTGTAAACCAAGAACTTTGGGTGAACTATATTTTTCTTACAAATGGTTGCAGGACTGTGGAGGCTGTAGGGCTGCTTAGGAATGGTGGAATCCCTGGACATGTGTTCAACCTTGCTGCATCAGCTCCTTGGTGTTTTCACGGCATCTTTACAGATGTGTTGGGTGAGTAAAGCAAGCAGGTTTCAACACAAGAAAAAGTATAATATGGCAGCACCTCTTGTGCGTGCCTTACATCCCAAGTATATCAAATATTTATCTTGCTCCTTGTGGCCTGTAATTTTTAAAGAGACACTTCTTTTTGCTTTATATTTGAGTATTGATGCTTCGACAGCAATGTATTTGTGTTTGACAGCAAGTGTTCTTGAACAAATAACTGATCTCAATAATGACAACACACCCTTCATACTTGGTCCTTAGCATAAGCTAGCACATACCTGTAGCAGATTCAATTATTCATTTTTTGCTGGGATGATAATGGGCAAGTAGCAACGGCAAGTTCAGATTGGAGTGGTCGGTGACGTCTGTTTAGGCTCTGCCATATTGCTTTGCAACCAGAGTTACTTGTGGCCACATATACAATGAAGCCACATGACGTGCATTCTAAATGAGATTACCATATCACATTTCGCTGCATCTCAATGTGTGCCAAACAAATGCAGATATCATTAGCTTGCCACTATAAAGGGATACTAAACCAACACAAGGTTGAAATTTAGTCGTGGTGTTGCAGCTGTGTATGACTCTACAACGGATGCATAGCCGTGATAATTTGTCTATATGTTGTCGCAATAGTAATGTTACACACATTGTACGATACAAAAGAGGTCCTCGCTTATTTCGCTTTTTTTCGCAATGCTTCTTTCTTGTCTCTTCTTGCCATGTGCTCCTCCTCACTGTACAAGGAGCAAGAGTAGTGGGCACACAAACACGTATTTAAAAAAAATGTTGTAAGGTGAGCACTGAGAAGCTGAACACTTCCGAAAGGCTCAAAGAGGTAAAGGTATTGTTTCTAGCTACTTTTTGGGCACCCACAGCTAGTTGTGCTGCTGCAGTTAAAAAATGAGTTAAATGTTAACAATTAATTGGAGGTGGTTTGGCACCCATAATTGCAGTTACATACAGAACTAGGTTTCAATGCGTAAGCAAAATCTGTTCACTCTAAATCAATCCTAATGATATCTGAAATTCGGGAAATATTCACAGAAAAGCTCAGGAAAAGGCTAAGTGGTTGCCCCTTGAACGCGAAGGAGATACCCTTCTTCTAAAAGGTCAATAGACAGTCTAGTAGTCTCGATATTACATGCACTATAAAATATTCTGGTGTGGTGCTTTTCATGCATGTTATAATGAGAGGGGTTTTTAATAGAACTGTTGTAACTTTGCCCTGCGTTGCTGAAATTTGTTCACATAGTTATAATACATGAATCACTTTATGCCTTTTGATTTTATGCAAATGGTTTGCTTACCCAGTCGGTTTAACTTGATTTGGATAAAAACATAAATGCTCTAAACTTTTTTTTATTATACAGCAGGTTTATTTTTAAAATACGCGACCATTGATGTGAACACAGTTGGTGGCGTGCTTGATTAATCCTTCACTATCGCCACTCTAACTACACCTGCTACAGTGCATAGTGTGACAAAAGTAATGGTACTTAACATTACTGGCAGCATACACTTTTATGTCTCAAAATGTGTTAAAAAGCCTGGTAAAAATGTGTGTACGTTTTTTTTTCGCTCCAACTAAATATTCTGGTCTACTCAAAATAGCTTCCGCTCTTTTAAGGTCCTCAAACTATTAGGTGTTCAAAAGAAGTATCAATGCCATATGCTTTCTTTGTCAGCCTACTCACCACTCTAATAATGAGAATTACCCGACAACATTACCCAGTAAAATATAGGGATGTTATAAAAAGTAATGTCAATTCAATTGTCAAGAAACGTTGCCAAGTTACATTTTTGTTCACTTTTCTTTTCATAATTTTGTTAAAGTTACTTTTGATAACATCCCCTAGAATTTGTTTGGCATCATTTTCTACTAGTTCTCATTATAATGTGTTCAACAAAAACAACAAACCCTTAAATTTATAGTTCTTTCCTTTACTCATGAATCTGAAACAGTGAATCTCAGTAATCTTAGCGGTGTGGGACTTGTTTTTTTTTTTTGATCAGTTGTGCATGTGTTCAAGTACATGCATTTAGGTGGGAGGGTGAACCATTGCCACCTCCTGTGACTAGCAGATTTTCTGAGAACTGACAGATGCATAATGCTGCCAAAGAAGTATAGGGATATTGGAAGTAATCGTAACGTAATTGCAATCGTAATGTAATTGCCAGTAGGCAAAAAAAAAGGTGTGCCACACTTGCCATAATGGTAACAAGCAGCGCTGACTTACTCTTCCATGTGTAAATGCACATATATACCGTACAAAATGGAAGAGGGATAGCCGCCATGGTAGCTCAGTTGATAGAGCATCGGACATGTTATTCGAAGTTCGCAGGCTCGGTCCCTGTACAGGGCAGGTTATATTTTTTTCCTTCTACTTTTCTTTCTTCACAATTACAACACTTCTATTCTTCTTGAAGACTTTCTGGTGTAAAAAAGGTACCTTATAATCTGAAGAGGCAAACAGAATGTGCCAGTGCACTAGTTAGCTCTTGTAGTGGTTACAAGTAAGATATGTTTTGAAGAATAAATCATTCTGCCACTTGCCTAAAGAATGGCTACAGGACATGGCACTGGATGCACTTTGTTATTTTTGAATCAAGCTATCTTGTATTCTATTTTTATAAATTACATGGGATACACATGACGGTATCACACACTTTAATGCCACAAAGATTATGCAGAGAACAATGTTATAAATGCGAAATTGCATAAGGATAAAATGAAAACTGCACCCTCAACGAGAATGTACAGGGAGCACAGGGTGCAGGCGTCATTCCTTCTGCCCGTGCTTTTCAAGTGCGAGCTGTTTTCTCCTCGTTCTGACCAACTAACTAAATTGAGATGTGTTGTTATAGTGCAAGAAGATGCTCCACGGGAAACTAGGTTTGTCTCAAACTCTGTGTGTGTCTTTCAATCTATATGGTGCCCGGTTCAAGAGCTCATGCAGACCAGATCGTGTAAAACAGGACCGTGTAAAATGGACCGTGTAAATAAAATAAAATAGACCATGTAAATAAACAGGATCGTGTAAAATGTCGTTTTCGTGTGCAACTGTAGTTGTGGTTGTGCTGAATGACCTTTCTTTATATACACTACATAACAAACTTGCTCCTTTAGAGTCGAGCGCATCTTCGGATCGATTGTAAATGTTTGCATATGCGAGGCCTTAAGTTTTATAAGAAATTGCTCAGTGTGCCGCGAGGAAATGTGTGTTCAGCGAAAATTTGCATATCATTATATACAACTCTTAAAGCCTCGTCTACAAAGTGCAGGTTGACTTTGAGCAGAAAACGAGGAGCACCAGCAGCCCCCAGAAAAGAGCAAGCACCCTCCAAGCTCCCGAAGCTCTCTTCGACAGGAACATCATGGTCACTGTGTGGCATTGAAAGCCATTGCAAGGAGTGCCTTATCAGTACACTGTGCTGCTCTTTCATCGCAGAAGACGAAGTTGACCACTCTAGAGGAACTTCATGCTGTGTATTGTGAGTGCTTCAGTGGTTTTGTTTTTGTCCAGCCAGCAGTTAAGAAATCATGTGTCAGATTCAGCCGGGATGGCTAGAGGGAGTCGGGCAGGCATGTTTGGACATTTGTCTAGCCAAGTAGTGCCAATTTTCGCACTGGTCCTGTTGGAGTTACTGCCACAATCACAGAAGCTACGTCACCTCTCTAAATGTACAGATGTGTCTGGGAAGATTAGCTGCATTAGGTTTTTCTATAACTGATAGCTGCCAACATTCTTCATTATATAGGAGTTTTGTTCCTCACTTATGGGTGTAAAGTCCTCCACAGAAAAAATGCAACACGTCTACTTCCAGAAGGCTCCAAGGCCCTACTTGTAGGTTTTTTCGGCTTGTATCATAAGCACCTCGTTTGGGTGTACATAAACATTTTATAAACATGTACAGCGAAAAATTTGGGTGGCCGGTCGTTTTGTCGTTATCATGTTCCTCGCAGTATTTTTAAGCATGTTGTGCATTACGTTGTCAATCTGGTTCATGTGCATAAAGATATTACGAAGTTTTAGGCTACACTATAAAAAGCCTGGAAGCAAGCTATCAATAATTTTTTAACAGAGTTGCTTAATCTCATACATGATACATCACTAAACTTTCGTGGGTATTCATCAATGTAAGCTCGTCTTAGTGTTATCCAAAATGAAGATGTGAGTCGACAGATGGAAACATCTAGTAATCAGGGTGAACAGTGGAAGTGCCTCAGACAGGCTGGCCGATGTTGCGATAGGAGGACCTAATTTTTAGAAGTCACCTTGTCATCCTTGGCGTGTTAGTTTAAATAAGGTCAGTAATGACATCATCTTTTGCTGTAGACGTGTGTGCCTGTTGGAAATGTTTGTCTGAGAAAAAAAAACCTATAACGCAGAAGAGTGCAGCCCTTGCTTCTTTTCAAGTTAGGTTGCGCTGATACAAAGTGTTCTCTCCTCCAAAGGGAAGCAAAAAAAAAGATAAACGATAGAAAAGAAGAAAAAAGAAGAAAGAAAAGGGGGATGCAAAGTAAAAGTAGTGCTACACTGCTCCTACTTTGCATCCCCCCTTTTCTTCTTTTTTTTCTCTTGTTTTCTTTTTTCACCTTATTTGTTACATTTGCATTGTCCCATCTAGTGCATGAATCAATGACACATGGCTTTGCTATAGCAAAGATGCCTATGTGGTGTTGGATTGAACAGTGCATTGTACTTCATTCAGTTTATTACAGACTGATCAGTCTTGCAATAAGTGCTTCCTGTCTATCACCACACATGTTCAAATGAAAAGTTTGTGCTTGGCTCTTAGTATGCTGGTATATAGCTTGTGTCTTGGACTACTCAAAATGAATGTTGTTTTGCTGCTGTTTATGGTAATGAATTTATCCAACATGAAAATATCTTGCCTTGCGAACTTTGTCGGACCTGCCTTTCTTTTTCTTTCCTATGCAGGCATTGTATGTGAGGGAGGCAGTAACAGAGAGGTGATAGCTTGAGCTTCGGAAGAATAAATGCTGGCAGTGAAGCAATTACACATCAAACATCCCAGCCATTTTGCCAACCGTACTAAATGTGTTTTGAAAAAAAAATATTGTGCTCGGTTACTGTATTAAAAACAGCAAAATGCTAAAATATATCGCAGAGAACAAAATATTAGGCCACGTTGGTGCCTTCTGGACTTCCCAGGATGTCGTCTGGGTGTTGTTTGTAAAAAGTAAAAAGTGTTTCAAAAATACTGCCTCTTTTACACCAAATTCGGTCTAGGTATTAAGTAAAGGTGATTGTGTGTAGTGCATGAAGCTCAGTAATATTAGTGCAATTTTTTTGCCACATCAAAAGCAAGGAAGCAGTTCTTTTTATATGGCAAGTTATATGATTACACTTTGTCTTAAAGTAGAAATGAATTTTTGAAGTTTTCTTATGAAGGCTGTTTTCTGCATTTGATATACAACAGCTTCCGTTCCGAAGTTCTCCATGGCCCTCAATAGGAGACTTCAAAAATCATTTTCCTTATTTAAACAAAAATTGTAATGATAACACTTGCCATGTAACAAGAACTGTTTATTTGCTTTCAACTTACACATAAAAGTAATTTTCAATTAGACAAACACACAGCTCAAGTTGCATCTCAATGTGGACAAAAACGATTATATAGTGATATTTGTAATCTGGACCTAACATTATTTTTTTTTCGTGAAATATAACTTCTGTGCAGTGAGTATTTGTGGCTCAAATATTCATACAAAGTGCAGTATTGCCATACAAGAAATGCAAACGATAAACAGTTTGGCTGAATTCTTCAAAGCCTATGTAGCGGAAAAATTGCACTAATGTAACTAGACTTCAAATACTTTAAGAAGCACCTTTACTTAATATGTAGATCAAATTTGATATGGCAAGAAAAAGCGGTACTTCGAAATTTTTCTCACAAATAACACCCGCACTACATTCTGCGAAATTCTGATGGTACCCACGTGACCACTACTTTTTTCTCTTCAAAACATTTCTGCAAATAGCTATTTTCAGAAGAGTAAATTACCATCATTTTTTAAACTATACATCTGTGATGGTCGCCAGGCAGTATGGTTTGTATGTTTGGTGTAGAATAGCCCAGTGCGAAAAACAACAAATGTCTGAGCATCCTTTGACGCTCGGGCAATTTCGAAAGCATTTGTTTGTTAGCAGCAATTCAGTTAAGCCCTTGTCTTTATGCTTAGGCCCAGAAACAAAACACAAGTAACCAAAGTAGTCCTAAGAGTCATGCAGTCTCGCTGTTCCAAGGCTTGTGGAGCCTAATTTAGCGCAAGCTTCACCATGTTTTAAAAATTCAGATTCAACCAACAGGTTTTGGAGGCACAGTGCATTTTCAGCTAACTTGTTTCACACCAGTTACTTTGATAAAAAGCGGGAAGTAGAGGTAAAAATACCATTTTAAAGGCATTGTAGATAATAACAAAAAGGACTGCTTTCTTTTTTTGTGTGGTGCTTTGCCTGAACGCTGTGCTTTTTGTGGTATAGTTCATTGTCTAGTGAACAGAGGCCTTAAAAACTAACATTAGCCATGTTGAGGTCGATTTCTTGGTTATAGTCATAGTAGCCATATTAAAAATATATGACTTCAAACTTGATTGTTCTTTTGAAGATGTTTTCTTGCATAATGATATTTCAGAGTCTTAGTCAATTTTGTTATAAGAAAGCGTGATGTCATAATAGGGTCACTTTTTGTAGGGTCGTTCAGTTCTACCTTACCTTTTATATTCCTAATAGAGCAGTTATTTTCAATATTGGTATTTAAAATGGAATGAGCATGCTGTATGTAGTAAGGTGTAAGCACTTACAGATAGCACATGCACACAACTTTTCTGTTGGCAGTTTATTTCTGTTATTCTTGATTTATATGTGGGGTTTCACGTCCGAAAACCACGATATGATTATGAGAGACGCCGTAGTGGAGGGCACTGGAAACTTCGACCACTTGGGGTTCTTTAACGTGCACCCAAATCAGCACATGTGCCTACAGCATTTCTGCCTCCATGGGAAATGGAGCCGGGATTTGATACCGCGACCTGCGGATCAGCAGCCGAATTCCTGGTACTCTTGCTCCCCTATATGTGTGCAGTTTGGTTATAGTTATCTGGCTTGCACAGATTTTTAATGGCACCTGCCTTGTCCTGCTTGCTTTCATGGTGATTTTAACCTTCATAAGTTACATAGGTTTAACTCTCAAAATTGTTCAAGATGCCAATTTTGTGCACAAACTGTATGGTATAAAGGCAGCAGATATACATGCACACACTATTAAATGTACATTGAGAGCTTTCACTTGCAGTTTCTAAAGTTTTACTGTGCAGGAAGCATTTAAATCATAATTTCATAAGGACATATTAATCGATTATCTCTACCATTGAAAAGCGTGACAACCTAGTTATTTTCACTGTGGTAAGCATGCTGTTTTCTTTGATGTGGCAGAACTAATTTATACACTCATTCCTTCTATTATTCACATATGCATAACTTGAAGGATTGTGTGCCTTACATTTTCAGTTTCATTCTGTGTGTTATATTTCTTGTGCATGTGAACTAATGTGCTAACATGTGTCTCTGACATTATTTGTGCCAATTATTTTCATTTCCAGGTGCCTATGAAGGACACATAAGTTCTATGGCAGTGACCTTCCAAATTTACAGTGGTGCCGGAGCCTCAAGCAGCATTTCGCCGATCTCCACAAGGCGTTCATGATACAAACACAGCGCCACATTTTCACAGTGCTATGAATAATATTTATGTTTAAACATTTCGTTCTAAAATTGCTGTTACATTGTGTTTTGTGCCACCATCCTGTGGCTTAGGTGGAGCTCGTGAAATTACGGTGTAGTCACCTCATTTGTGTACCATCAACACTGCAATGTCATCATTCACAGCTGGAGCATACAGACAAATAAAAAAATATATTGATTGTAGCAGGGCTGGTCTGTATAATAATACTTCTCTGTTGATAATAATAACTTTATAAGTTCTTTAGGTCTTGCATAGAACACTGCATTAATGTGTTGCAATGTAACCACCATTTGTGATCGCTAGCATGTTAATTTAGTAGTTTTGTAATGTATTTTATTTGAAAGGTAATTTTGCTTCCGCATCACAACAATTAGAAAGATGCCGATAATTCAATCCCTCATTAGGTAGCTTCTTAACACATTTGTTTCTTTCAAGCCTTTGTTTACTCATCAAGGCTGTTTCAGATAGCAAACATATTTCACCTTCATGCAACAAATTAAGAATGAAATATTCATATATATTTCTACACAGTACTTGCTTTTGCAAACAACGTGAATGGCCAATTGCTTTTACTCGAGATCTAGGATGTCCATTTGATCTTTGCAAGATGCAGCAGATAGCTGCATAGTTTCTGCATTATGCTAATTTCCGTAAGCTGCTTATCGGGTAATTTAGCATGATATGGCACTTTCCGTAAGCTGCGGATGTCCGCAACTTTCTGCACGATGTGGCGCTTTCCGTAAGCTGCGGATGTCCGCATCTCTTCGCATGATATGGCGCTTTCCGTAGGCTGCGAATGTTCGTATCTTTCCGCATGATGCGGCTTTCCGTAGTCCAATAATTGCGTATGTACGGATCCGTATATGCGGAACGTTTCAGTAGGGTAACCAAGAGTATTTTCGACAAATCAGCGGGACCGCTATGGGCACCAAAATGGCACCTAATTATGCCAACATATTTATGGGAAAGCTAGAATCTGAATTTCTTGCACAAAGTTCCTTGAAACCAATGTTATACAGAAGATACTTAGACGACATCTTTCTTATTTGGACCCACAGCGAGGACGAACTTCTCAGCTTTATAGACACTTACAATGCTGTACACCCGAACATACACTTCACACACACATACTCGCAAGTTACCGTAAATTTTCTTGATGTTACCATAACGATAGAAGAAGAGAAGCTCTCTACAACCCTATATCGCAAACCAACGGATCGACAACAATACCTTCATTACCAAAGCGATCACCCACGCCACTGTAAAAACAGTATTCCATACAGCCAGGCTCACCGGTTTAAGCGAATCTGCTCTAGAGACGCTGACTTTGACACGAGCTCACAGAGGCTAAAACTTATGCTCGAGCAACAAAAATACCCCCCACATGTAAATAATGACGCTGTTCAAAGAGCGAGAAAACTAAAGCGTGAAGACTTACTTATGAAGCGACCACCACGAGAAGACCCACAACGAACAAACCTCTGCTTGACTTACAGCACAAACTTCCCCAATGTAAACAAAATCCTTAAACGACATTACAACATTCTGGAACAAAGCGAACGTCTGAAACGCGCATTCCCATCCGCTCCAGGCGTCGTTTACCGACGACCACGTAACCTCAAAGACACCCTTGTCCACTCCCAAATTAACACATCACCCCCCAATAATTCATGCCGCCCTTGCTTAGAGCCACGATGTCTTGTATGTAAGGCGATGCGAGAAACAGACAAAGCAACCAGCACGCAATCCAAGTTTTCGATTAACATACGAGGAAACCTAACATGCGATTCTTCTAATGTGGTGTACCTACTCGAATGCAACGTGTGTGGTATGCAGTACATCGGACAAACAGAAACACCATTTAGGATTCGCTTCAATAATCACAGAGCCCATGCGAAATCAGCCCCAAGTCTACCTCTATCAAAACATCTCAATCTTCCCGACCATGCATTCGACAAACTATCAGTAACGCTCTTAGAGACGGGATTTAAATCAAATCGAGAACGTGAACAGCGAGAGTCATACCTTATCCACTGATTTAACACCCTCGATAGAGGAATAAATGAGAATCCTGGTACACTTGCAGCAATTAAAGCATTAGAAAACAATAACGGCAACAATGAAAATAGTAACTGAGTTCACGGCACTGCAGCTGCGAAGGGCACTGGACAACCTAAAACAATTCCAAGTGTAACTACTCTTCCTAAGTGCAGCTGTCGTCTGTTTTCTGTTTTATTTTACTACCCAATCAATTGTGCCATGCACGACATGCCCAACAGCAACCATGTGCACAGCCGGGAGGCCCCCACGACACGCGTAATTTAGAAGCGGGCCAGGAATTCGCATTGCACGCGCTTGCACAGCCTACAGCAATACGGGGCACCCCTATTTTTACGACGAAATGTTGACAGGGCGCGGAGTAGTTAAAGGCTTAGAACTTCCTAAAATGCCCGCTGACCAGCCTCTGCCACAATACGCGGCCCCCGTCCTTCTACGACGAATTGTTTACGGGACCCCGAGCAGTTAAAGGCTTAGGACTTCCTAAAAAGCTCTTTTTTGCCCCACACCGAACCGCCAGTGCCAGGAGGGACCGTCTGATCGGGAGGAATGCGCTAGTGAACGGAAACATACACAGACCGCTGACATCAGAAAGGTGAAGGGGAGAGGGGGGAGAGAGATGGGGGGGAGTGGAGGGAAAAGTGGAAGGGGGGCACCCGAGGGGCGTTCACCGTATATTATTTTTCTCTTTTTTCTTTTTTTCTTTCCTTTTCTTTTCTTTCCTTTTTTTCTTTTCTTTTTTTCCCTCTTACCTTGCCCTCTGATTTGAGATTGTATAAAGCTGAGCACCGACAAACTGTATCTTTATTCCTGATGAAGGCCAGACTCTAGGCCGAAACGTCGAAATAAACCACGTTGTGACCGCTCACGGAGGATCTACTAGACTATATGCAACGCTACGGCCACTCAACCACCATGCCTGCCTATATATATATATATATATATATATATATATATATATATATATATATATATATATATATATATATATATATATATATATGTATATATATATATATTATGAAGTGTTACTTGCGACAGCGTGTATTCGAGACAAGAACTCGCAAAACGAACGGGCAGAGCCAGCACACAGACGATGATAACGATGACACAGAGTGGCCATGAGGACAAAGAGACAAGCGCATGACGGTGATTATGATCATGCAGGGATGAAAAGGATCTAAGAAACAAACGCCCGCACTAATTCCTCCCACTTGGAAGCAGACACCTTGGCCGCTTTAAGTCAAAGTGACGGGGAACATCGCGTGAAAGGTTTCATGCGAGAAACGTGGACACACTCGGTGCTGCGGTAACAGTGGTTTGTCTGGGCGACAAGTGGTGTCACACAATAATTGACCAGTGAAGCTTGTTCTAAAGCTATGTATAGCCCGATGAGGCACGGCTGGAATTTGTCCCAAAGACCAGGAGTGCGAATAGGTGTCAAAGGCAGCACCTCGTCACCATGTTGGAAAGACACAACGCGATGCGATGTGACATAGACGATCTTCTGCTCGTGCTGTCTCACTTCAGTATTGATGCGAGCTTGATGGCGAGACTGGGCCAGGCCAAAAATGTATTCTTCGCAAGAAGACTGACATGAATTGTTATGGCTGTTAAAGAAGGAGTTGTCAAAAAAGGTAGTAGGAGGATGTCCGTACACGAGATAAAATGGTGAGTAGCAAGTTGCCACTGAACGGCGGTGTTGTAGGCGAAGGTCAGGAATGGTAGCAGAGTATCCAAGTTTATGTGGTCGGGTTGGACGTAAACGGCTATCATGTCAGCAAGGATTATATGAAATTAATCTGTGAGACCATTTGTCTAAGGTGGTAGCTTGAAGCTGTATGGTGAGTAGTTCCAGAAGCACGCCGTACTTCATTTACCATTTGTGACAGGAACACTTTTGTCATGGTCACTAAGCAGTACGCAAGCAGCTCCATGGCGCAGGATTATGGCGTGAAGAATAAAGTCTGCAATTTCAACAGCTGAGCCTGTGATAACAAAGGACATCTCAGCGTAGCGTATCAAGTGGTCCACGGCGGTCACTCTCCATCGTTTGACAGCAGATTGGACGGGCAGAGGCCCGTAAAGATTGACACCTACAACCTCGAATGGTATCAAAGGGAACGGATGTGGCTGTAAAGGTCCAGCAGGGGCAGACGTCGGGAGTTTACGACGCCGTTATGGGTAGCAGGAACCGACGTACCGCGCTACGCTAGAAGAAAGGCCAGGCCAGTACTAATGACAACGAATGCTGTCAAAAGGTTTGTGAAAACCAAGATAGCCAGCAGTCAAGTCATTGTGAAAGGATTCAAGCACGTGAAGTCGAAGAGAGCGTGGCAGTACACGAACCCAGCGCTGACCATCAGGATGGTAAATGTGGCGGTAGAGAACCTCATTGTCCAGGTTAAAGTGCAGGAGAGGACGACGAAGTCGTGCTTTAAATGGATGAGAAGCTCCCGAAAGGTGGTCCATCATGCGTCTGCGGTAATAATCGAACCACTGGCAGGAGATAAATGTTGGTTCGTCGTCCGGGAAGGGCTGTTCTATTAATGCGAGCGTGTGGTCTTAGGTAGAAGTGGCAATTGAGTTCTCACCAACGCTGATATGGGGAGTTGGAAGCGGGCAACGAAATGAAGCATCGGCGTCTTGATGCTTTCTGCCTGACTTGTAAGTTATGTCAAAGTCGTACTCCTGCAAGCGTAGTATCCACCAACTCAAGCGTGTGGACAAGTTCTTCAGTGTAGAAAGCCAGCATAAGGTGCGATGGTCCATAACAATTGTGAAGTGACGGCGGTGGAGATAGGGGCGGAACTTCTGCACCAACCAAACCACAGCCAAACACTCTTGCTCAGTTATCATGTAGTTATTTTAGGCAGGGTTGACTACGCGACTGGCATGTGTGACAACGTTCTGTAGGGAAGACTTGTCGCGTTGCAGAAGAACGCCTCCTACACCAAGGCCGCTAGCGTTGGTATAGAGGAGAGTGGGTGCGGCTTCATGAAAGTGGCGGAGCAGAGGTTCAGACGTGATGGCATGCTCTAACAGGTCGAATGCCATTTGACATTCTTGAGACCACAAAAAGGGGACGTCGGAAGCAAGTAGCTGCCGTAATGGAGCAGCTATAGAGGCGAAGTTCTTGAAAAACTGGCGAAAATAGAAAGCACCACAAAGGACACTGCGAAGCTCCTTTGGTCTTTTGTGACGCGGAAAGTGAAGGACTGCAGGAATCTTGACAGCGTCCGGTCAAATTTTATCCTTCCTGACAAAGTGTCCTAAGACTTTGATAGATTTGCTAGGGAAGAGCATTTCTTAGTTGTTTATGTTTGAAGTGCGGCGCTAGCAAAGCACGTCGAAACTTGATCCAGTCATTCTAGCTGCTCAGGAAACGTTCACAAATCCGTTTAAGAACAGTGGCCCTTATGCTGGCAATAGATTTATTGACATAACTTTTTAGGTTCTGAAATTCTGCAAACATTTGCTGCTGAAAGCTTTGCATGCTTTGCAGTTGCTGCATTACATGTTTCAATGTACTTTCCATAGAATTAGACTCGATCGTATCATGCCCAGATGTGCCGGTTGCTTTAGAAAGTGTTTTTTTGGCTTAATTTCATACCGCGATTAGCTTTGAGGGAGGCCAACTCTTGTTTTATTTCTGCCAAGCTCTCACGGAGGAGTTTGTTCTCGCTAATATTTTTTTTAAATTCAGGATTAGCCGTTTAGGAGCAGCGGGAGAAGCAACTCAATCATAGCTCACCTCGCCATGTTCGGGCGCTTGCCTGATCGCTGAGCGTGGAGCCCCGGATTTAGGCGACTTGTGTGAGTGAAATTGGGTCGGGGTCTTGTGAGTAGAGCCCTTCCGGGTCCGTGATCTCGACGTAGATCTGTATCTGGAGCCGAACCTTGGGTTAGTCTCTGGCGACTCCGGACAGTGGTCCCGGGCAGATTGTTAATCGTCAGAACTGAACCAGCGGGGGCGTTGAGGTGGCTTTGGTGAGGTGTCGTTCAGAGTAGGCTGGTGCACACTAGCCCTTGAGGTTCTTTTCTGCGGAGATTTGAGCCGTTTTCTGCAACTTCGGTCGCCTGTCCAATGACCCTCGCCACAATCTGCATACTTCGGTGGGCACTCATCTCCGGTTGCAGGGTCCCGTTATCCACAAACGTGACAGACTTGAGTGTCCGGCTGGGGGCAAACGTCCGAACTATGACCAACCTGATGGCACACTTTGCACACCTGGGTGGTAACATTGTAGGGGTAGCAAGCAAGCTCTCTGCCGTTGTAATAGACGTACCGAGGTGTAATCCCTCCAAAAAATGTTATAACGGCCGTCTTGGTGTTTTTATACATCCATGCTGGCAGAATTTTGACACCTTGGGTGCATATTCTGAGATTGGTTTTTAGCGCTTCAGGCGTCGTGTGGGGGTCTAAGCCGTGAATGACACCCTTAGTTGTCCCTTCGCTTGTCGATATGTAGGCATTGACTGAGTGTGGCAGGCCGTTGATCTTTAGGGTGGTAATACGCCTCACGTGGTCCGCCAATGTCTGGTGCGGCGTCGAAACAATGAAGATGTTGGAACCTTGCTTGATTTCGAGCAAGAATTGCTCACCAGATATTTGTCCGCTGCAAGCTTCTATCACAGCGTCTGCCAGTAGTGGACTAGTCAGGGTCTTGACTGGTAGCCCTTGGTGTGGTCGCACCACTATCTTTAAGTCGTCTTTGGGCATGGGGGTAGCCGCCTGTGGGCAGGCCTATATTTCAATTTTGTGGTTGCTTCAGCAAGGGTTACTTGTTGGTGGTATGACATCGTTGAAAAATCCGTGAACTTGACCTTCTTTTCTTTCGCAAGAGCCTTCTTCTGCCGAAGAGTGAGCACCGTTTGCCAGGCTCCATCCGCTTGGTTTTGGCTGTCAGTCTCGGCGTTCGGACCGTTCGTTTCAGTTGGTATTGAGAGGCTCTTAGCTGTAGAGTCTTGAAAAACTATATTTTCAAGCTCTTGGCGTCGCGTGTCTGTCATCCGCGAGGGTCCGGGACGCGCAATAGCGTCTGAGGGTTAATTCGCGATAGCCATCGTGTACGTGCACAACGCGCACGGTAGCCTTCCTACAGCCGCCTACAAGGCGGCGATGGCGTTGTCGATCTCACACAATAGGGAGGTGCATTTGTACTTCTAAAATAAAAAGCTCCAGCCCTTACAGCTGTGGTTGGTGTCAGTCGATGCGGAACAACTTCAGGAAGCCATGGCAATAGTCGAAATTTGCCGCACACATAAAAGTCCGCAATGGAGCCGAAAAATTCACGGAGCACTTGCGGACATGGCTCTTCTTGTCGGCGCCACCTAGCGTCCCGCTTTTACCGAAGTTTTTCATAAATTTAATGATGTTCTATTGCCAATATTCCTCAAGTCATTAGACAATCGAGACACGCATACGCCGAATGCTGTTGAAGAGAAACAGCTTCAGCCGTGGTCCGCAGCTCTCATAAATTTCGCTTTATACACTGTGGCAAACTAACAGTAAGCTACCACGCATATTTTCTGGCAAAACAATTATTGCCACGATGATGTGGCGGCGTTAGTGAAAGCGGTACATTACACGGTATTTTTCAAAGCATGTTTCTGTTAAGGCAAGGGTACTTGAGTCGCTGTCGAAATGTTCATAAAGTCGCGATTGATGACATTAGCGGCAAGAAAACACTCTAGCATTTTTTCATGTATTTTCTCAATATTAGAAGAAATGAAGAATTTGTATCGTCTTTTCTGTGTGTTTTAGTTGTCCCGGCGGCCTCTACTTTTGTATCCTTAAAATAAAATGTCTCAGCAATGTAGCGAAAAAATTTACACAATCAAATTGTAATTCACAATCAGCGCCGGCACATCAATGGAAATTTTATACTAAGTAGAAACGAATTATCATGGGTAAACAGAATTCTGCTAGCATATGCGACCTACTTTGCGGTGGTGGAGACGACAAGAGTCTTGGAGAAAATTAGAATGTTTTCAATGTGAACTCAGAGACAGAACGCGGGTCCCGTAAAATTGAGAGCTTGCCGTTGTAAGTTCGGAGTATCCTCAGGCAACCAAATGTGTCGCCTATATGCTGCCAAAAAGAGAAGGGTAACGTCCACTTTTTTTGTTTTCAGAGTGAAGAACTGATGGAAAAGTTCTCAAAAGTCGTATTTTCTGGCGCAGTCACTATTTCAGTTTCGCTGCCAAGTAACTCAACAATGCGCTCTATATTTTCGTTTCAAATTTGTAACAAGAAAAGGTAATGTTTTTCTTTAAGTACGTGAGAAAAGAAACAAGGCAAATTAATTGTGCTACTTGCACAGTGTTGTTGCCATATTTGAGTGTTCAAAAGCTTAATGTATACTTCCATAAAGAAAATAAAAGCACATTTCTTGTAGTCATTCTACCATTGGTGAAAATATTATTCTTTGCTCACGATGAAAGCGACCTGGCAGAAAGAACAAACGTAGTAATGCGCAAATTGTCCTATACATTCTGTGAATTATTGGCGGTAGCGGTGAAGTGTGCAGGAAATTTCAGGCACTATATATTGCTCTGCTTTTTAATATTAAATTTAAAATTCTGTGAAGCACGCAATGAAAAGTATCCAGTTAGACAAATAAAGTATAGTGAAAATAATTGGCACCGTAATTACATGTAATCTGCAAATGTCGTTGAAAAACAATAGTTTTGCGTGTGGAGAGAGTGAACAAAGCATTTATTGATGTTCTGCACAAGAAAATTGGTGAATGATATTCTGGAGGCGCTGCGTTAGCCTAGAGCGTGCAGTGGAGGTGAACAAACGCATCAAGTCACGTCACACGTGAGACATGAGCACCATCTGGCCGTTTCTTTGGAAAACAAAGCGCATGGCTCTGAGACGCGCGTGCGTGCCTGTCTCAGAGGTGATAAGGTGTAGAACGCAAGGTGACGGTTAGGTGCCACCACCGTCTCATCTTAGCAAGGCGTTGCATGGTCAGCACAGCGTGATAAGCGCTACGGTCCTTAAAATTACTTATGTATGCATTTTCTAGTAAAAGATGCGCATGCAAGATATACACGTGTTGTTATGGTGCCCCAGATATGCGCAGTAATTGATTTTTAATTCAAAATTGCACAAGTATGAACGCTAAACCTTGAGCAACAATGGTGGGCGCTGCGGATGGGGTCGGTCGTTTTACGTACCCAATGCCGTTAGGCGTGCAAAAACAGACAAATGTATAGACAGACAGACAGACAGACAGACAGACCAAAATTTTTGCGTCGAAGGTCCCCAAGAAAGACTGTCGTCTTTAAAAACTTTATTTTTGTCTTGCAAGACGCGGTTAGCGCGTAGCGGGCGTCTCCCACATAGGACCGACAGGGAGTACCTGCCGGCCGCTTCATGTGCCTGCTAGATGGCCCAATGCTGGTCGGCGAGAAGTGAGCTCCTGAGGGTCCTCTCCCACTTGTTTGATGTAGAGTTGGGAGGAAATGCCGAAAATAGGTTCATGCACAAAACATTTGCTTGCTTAAAATTTAGGTTGCGAGAGAAGGTAAGCTGCATCTGTTCTCGAAGTGTATTGGAGTGAAAGCCTTATACAGGGAAATATATCAAAATTTCGCACACTCTTCGTATGATGAAACCAAAAACGGTCTTACATAAAATGTTTTTGTGTCGTGTCATAGTTTTTGTTATATCTATGTCAGTAGCAGTTGCTCACGACAAAAAATGCGTGAAATGTGCTTCAAACAATATTTTTTCACCTCTCCTTACCATTACCACTGGTTTCTGAACATACGACTTTTACTTTTTTTAGTTATTCAAAGTGGTCTCATTGTCGAATGAGTGTATCCCATTAGGGAATTCTCTGTGCTATATCCCAGGCAGCACGCCGCCGTTGGACCAATCTTGGACCAACATCGGCTAACATCGGCACCGATGTCGGGCCAACGTTCTTCTTCCAATGTCGGGCCGACGTTCAAGCCAATGATGGGCCGACGTTTTGCCGATGTTTTAGCCAGTATGCAACCAACATTGGGCCGACGAAGGCCCATCGTATTGCCGACAAAGCTGCCAGTGTTCGGCCAACATTGGGCCATATTTCAGCCAATCACATGCCATTTTTATGCCGATGTTTGCTGCACGACGAATATTGGCTACGGATGTACGACCGACATTGGACCAATCCAGGGCCACATTGCAGCCAATCAAATGCCGTTATTACACCGATGTTTCCTGCACGACGAATATTGGCTACTGATTGGCTTGCCAGTATGTAACCATTATTAGTAGGGAATTTTTCTTACCGGAAGATTTAAACAATATGCCTCGATGACCCGCTCTTGTAGCTTTGCAGCCCTGTATACTTGGGGCAACAGAAAATTGAATGCTGAGAACCGAAAGCAGTTACTCGATCTATTTCATCTTTTATACCTCATTCCCATTGCTAACACTAGAAGTGTAGTTTATTTTTTTACCAATTTATCTTTTGCAATAGCGAGTGCTTTATTTGGTACTGGTATTTGGTACAGCAGATCGAAAAAAGTCGTTGGGAAGTAAATGTTGAAAGCGTATGTCCCCCACTTGCAATCCCCACATATGTCCCCCACATGGTAATCGAGAATATTCATAGTTTAGAGCATTTTTTTGTAACTAAAACATGGTGATGGTGCTTCCGAATCAGCATAAGCTAGCCGAACAGTGCACCACCGACAGTCTGCAGACTATTTATTCTTTGTTTTTTTATTTATTTGGTACAACAAAAAATGTATACATTAAAAATATATATACACAACTAAAAAAGGCCCGCTCTACTGCAGGTCAGGTTGCGTTGGGGGCACAGTGACAGTGGTGCTGTCAAGGCCCTGGATGCTGTGGCTGGGCAGGAAGCCAGCTGCCGCGAGCAGCCGATAATCTGCACTCTGACAGTGGGGATCATCGGGCTGCTCCACAACAAATGCTTCTCTGAAGCGCCGCTTCCCGCCCCCACAGCGATCACCAGACCCTGGCAGCCACCTCTTGATAAAGTTGAGGGCCTCCGCCTGGTCGCACCCTGCTTTTTGGCAGATGACATCTGCATACAAGAACAGAAATACCATAGTACACATGAAGCACTGCAGTACAGAGAATACACAAGGGTACACACACATAAAACAATGAACAAGTCTAACCTGTCACTAATCTACAGAGCCTCAGGTTCACAAAGGCCCTTTCCCCTTTTCTGCCATGAAGGCTGTACAGCACTTGCACGTCATGTGCCAATACAGCCTTCATGGCATTCACACCAATTTCTCGGAGGCCACGTCCCCCAATCTGCAGGAGGTGCTTGCGCTGTAAAAAAATGCAAGAAGCATAGATGGGGTAAACGCAACAGCACATCGAAATGTTTTCATGATAAAAATCTGCAAGAAGAGGACACTGAAAACAACAACTTGAATTTTTGGGCATCACAACATTTCATTGTTTTTTTACGCTAACTTCAACTCACTTGACCTAAAATGGTTTCCACATCAGCCCTCTCACACTCAGTGTGAGAACCTTTCAGAGTCCTTCTCTGAATGCAGTTTCGTTGTTATGAAATCAAATACAACACTGTTATAACCCTTAATAAATATTGATTCTAGCTATGAAATAGTATAATTACTTTGTACAGTGCTCAAATTCCAATACACGTTTCTTCGAGGTTACAATGTCTTTGCCTGAATGTTGACCAGGAGTAGCTTCTACAGGTAAAAAACGATAAAATATGTGGAATTCAAAAAGAAGCTAGGACATGTTTTTAATCAATGCATTGTAAGCAGAGCACAACAAGATAAATGAACATGATCAAGGCGTACCAAGAGGCAACCTTAGAGCGACCAAATCTTGGTCATACATGAAACTGATAGAAAAATAAAGGTCGCACCAGATGATCGCATCATTTGCTGTTTATATTTTTCTGTGATAGCCAACAAAGAGGCATGTCGCTATAGAAATTTCATCACAATAAACAAAGGTGCATTTCTCTTCACACTGCGAAATTGGGTGCATGTTAGATTTTTAAAAAAGTAAGAAATCGGCTAACACAAGGCAGGGTGATAAATGAACAAAATTACTGAATGTCTGTTTTAAGCAGGCTATTGCTAGTCACTGGCCATCAAACACACGATGCCGCCTACATCGTCTGCTAGCTTAAGACAGTTCACTCGGACTTCACAGACTATAGTAAATACAGTCGAATCTCATTAATTTCAACACACTTAATTTGAACTGACGCTGTGGTCCTATCAAAGCTATACCGCGCTTCGAAAATGCTCTCAGCACCCCGCCCAATCCTGCGGTGGCACTTCAGACACCTCATCGCTGTGCTTGAAGAAGAAAATGAAGAAAAGGAAAGAAAAGACTGCGGTGGAATGTTTGCCAAATGCCAATCTGCGACATTCCTGTGCCCCGCTTCGGCTTTTTCCGTCCCTGCCATGTAGAGACCCTTCTCTTCTTAACACTGCGCATCAAGAGAAAGAGGGGGAAAAAAGCTGTCGCAGAGAGTTGGCTCTCTCATGCCGATCTGCAACGCGCCGGTGACATGCTTCCTTGTTTTTCGTTCCTACTATGTAGAGACTCTTCTCCTTTCAACACCGCGCATGAAGAGAGAAAAAAAAAAGCTGCCGCGGAGTGTTTCTCTCTCGAATGCCGATCTGCTTTTCTCCAGGTGGAGACGCTCCTCCATTCTCCTCATGTGCTGGCCACGCTCCGGATGCAGCGCAGATAGTAACAGTGGAAACACAGTTGTCTTCGAAGAGTGTCAGCACTGGACATTGCCGCGCGCAACTTCTTTTGCCAGGAGAATACTGAAGCCGAAGTACAAATGCTTTGCAAACTGCACGCAAAACTTGTTGACTCGTTGCAAGGCCAACGTGTACAGACATGTATTGACTACTTTATTTAGTGACGGATGTCCTGTAATTTGTGAATAAAACTTCTCCATGCACATGCATCACTGCATGGTGAGCCCTCTGCTCGTTTACCGTATTTACTCTATTCTACCGCGCCGTCGATTGTAACGCGCGCCCAGTTTCCACGACAAAAAAAAAAAAACTAAGAGATCGGTTGCAACGCGCACCCTTTTTTCTCGTTGGCCCGCTTGATCACACCACTCGCGAAAACGACTCTTTTTGAGAGCGTCTTCCGTTTAAATATGAAGTACGGGGGAATCTTATGCCTATCTGACGTGCAACAGAGCATTGCTGTCACTCTAGTTTTACCGTGGCCCAATGTCAGTACATAAACTTGCTTCGCCCCCTTCTCCTAGACGGTTGTGGTGCCAGGCATGTCGAAGTAAAGAGGCGTGTGATCGGCATTCCCGATTTGCCAAGGCAGGTAGCCGTTGTTGTGCCGCAAGTTTAGGAGGAACCTCTGAAGACTCTGAAGCTTTTCTTCGTACTCCTCCGGCAACTTCCGGCATATGCCCGTTCGCCTTCGGAGGGAAAAGCCTTTTCTCTTCATAAAGTTCGTTAGCCAGCACCTGCTCGCTTTAAAGTGGCTCTGCATTAGCCCTTTTTTTAAGGCTAACCGCATAGCCTGCACTTGGAGCAGTTCTGTCGTCACGGGCCGCTGTGCCGCTCACTGCTTAATCACATACTCGCCGAGCAGCTCTTCAATTTGTGGAAACCGACCCTGCTGTGGTCCACTGAAGCCTTTGCGTGAATCTTTGCTGTCGACAATATTCTGCTTTGGTTTCCGCCAGTCCCGCACGCACGTTTCGGGAACTCCGAATGACCGCGATGCGGCCCGATTTCTGTCCGTTCCGGCACACGCGACGACTTTTCTTTTAGAAGCAGCATTGTGGTGCACTCGTCGAGTTTTTGGAGTCAGCCCTACCATGCCGTCGATGCTAATGTACTACAAGATGACGAACTCCTCAGCACACGTATGAAGTGCCGCGCATGGGAAACACATAGGCAGAAATGACCGACGCGCCATGCCGACGCACGTAGGGGGCGGCCATTTTGTAAGTGGCGATGGCAATAGAATGACCATATTAATTTTTTTTTCGTACTCGATTCTAACGCACATGTGATTTATGAACTCTCTTAACCGGAAAAAAGGTGCGTGTTAGATTCAAGTAATTACGGTAACTTTCATTATTTTGAACTTCTTTTAATTTGAACAAATTTTCTGGCCTCTTTGAGTACGAATTATTCATATTCGACTGTAGTACAGTGGCTCATGAGATAACCTGACTAGTTTGTTTCCCGAAACACAGTATCTTAAAGCAGTACTAAATTTCTGCATGTTACATAGGCATATTAAAAATCAAGAAATATACACCAAAGCCGCAGCCACAGCTTTACTCTGCACAGCTGCCTCTGCTGCCTCCACTTCTCCAATTGTACCAGCAGGCAGCCGGGGAAGGTCAGAGGGGCGCTGTGCTGGCTGGGCGTGCTGAGGCACGGACAAGCGCCGTACCTTGTGCTTCAGCTGTCGCACCTCCTGCAGAACCTCTCTTTGTTGCTGCCGGATGCCAAGTTGAATCCGCAGGATCCGTAGCAATAGAGCTTAAACATACAAGAGTACATACCATATTTACTCGCACTATTTGCATCCTCACATAATTTGCTCACCAGTATAATTAGCCAGCCTGCTTTACTACAAGAAACTCTTTGCTCGCATACTTTGCCCTCCCCAACCAGCCCGAGCCACCTTGCCAGCACACACACAGACACATTTGACTTCATGATGCTCTGGTCAGGCACATCTCTTGTCGAGCAGGCGAGTGCAGTCTTACACAAAATGGACTGAGTGCAAGGTCCCTTCTTTCATGAACTTTTATGCTTTCCCTAGAATATCGAACTTGAAAACTGAAACCTGTTCATGTGTAGTCCGAAATGCCTAAAGGTTTGCCTCCTATCTTCCCACCTCTTCCACGGCAAGAATGTATTCCCGAGACACAGCACAGATGTTGAACGCGTGCAAGGACCTGTCACATCAACTGGATGAGGCAGGTTTTCGCACTCATTTTTTTTTTCGGTTTCGCCATCTGGCCATTGCGTTTTTACCGTTCCTTGTGATAGGCTACAATAATTATATACGAGGCAGATTCCTGTTATAAAGCTTACCGAAGAAAACTGAAACCGTGCTACCGCTAAGCACATCAGCGTGGAGTTCTTCGACATGCAATATTCAGTATGGGAGCCAGCAGAAGAGTGCGTTGAATAAGACTTAGCATAGAAGCTTGGGTGTGTTGGTTAGATATCAGAGGGAACACAACGCAATAGAAGACTGGGACAAGGAATGAACACACACACACATGAAGGGCGACACACACAGCACTGTGTTGGCATCGCGCTTCCTTGTCTGCATCTTACTTTACGTTGGGTTCCCGACAATTATAGGAAAGCACTGTTCGGAAGAACTTCAAGAAAATGGGGGCATTTGAACAGGCTTAGCAAACAAAATGACAATCCGCTTTGAGACAGCTGTGACAGCGCCTGCAACATATATTCCCAGTTGAGCAAAAAGGCCAGCGATTCCTACTAACTTCGCACATGACCGGATTGACAAAAAAAGTACACATAATACGCGAGTATATACCGCATTTGATTCTGTAGCTTTGATGAACCAGGCAGATACACAAATTTATTCAAAACTCCATTGATTCTGTTGCAAAATTATTCAACAAACAAATTGCGATGTTATCCATGTTACTATACGATTGTGGCACTTTACCATCGCAGCTTTCCGGGAGGCACACATAGTGCAGCGTTAGTTCACCACTCGCAGTTAATTGTATGCAGTAGGTTGCTCACAGCAACTGACTGCATGCAATGGTGAACATCTTGCATGCTTGCACCGCTGTTTCAGCATGCTGGCTGCTTCCCATAGGGCTATCAATCGATGTTCACAAAATTGGGAAGATGAAGAAAGACTACACAGTGCCCTCTGGCCACCCTAAGCTCCAATCCTCCAGCCAACAAACAAACAAAAGAAACAGAAGTATGCTAATGAATATTATTCCTAATGCAGCTGGAATGGAGTGTAGTTTTCACCAATTCTGTGTGTTAAGTCAATATGGAGTGAGTTAACTCCATAAAGTAGCTTTTCTCATAACAGTGTTCACTCTATTGTAACACAAGGAGTGACTTCATAGCACCTAGAAGGAAAAATAGAATCTTCAGTATTTGATAGAAATGTGAGGCTCTACCTTAAAACAACAATAATCTGGAAAAAGAACTCATTACATTCGAAAAAAAAAGGTAGCACAGTTGATCCCCTTTACAAGAGACACTGATGTAACAGACAAACGGGGATAAGAGGCACCAGTGGGCAGGCTGACATTTGGCCCATCATGCATCAGGCACTCCGTAGATGTGCCTGTGCAGCCGGGAGCCCTGCAGTCAAGCATGCTGAGCAAGACTGTTGACCACTGTACAATGACACATTGCCACAAAATTTCAAAACTTCATTTCACAGACTTCTGCAAAAGCTTCTTACACTCTTGCATAATTTTTGCACAAGCTTCGCTCATTCTTGCGTGATTTTCGTCAGAACATATAAGTGTTGGAAGTTGTATGTCCCCAAAAACTTGCACAATACAAATAGCATACATTAAAGTCTATCACTTAATGCGTGCATAGTGTAACAATGAAAGGAAACTCACGCATGGTTTGCTCCGAGTCTTCCCCGTGCGGTGCCTCCTTGAGCCTTGGAGAGCACTGTACAGCTAGAGCAAAGTAGCATCAACCCAGTGTTAATGGCAGGTTAACAAGACAACAAAACTAACCCCCATATTCATAAACGCTCCCCGACTTGACTTTCACCCTTCACTTGACAGAGTTGAGCACTGTGCCGCTGCTCGTTTAAAAGCGACGCTGCGCTACTCGAGAATCACAGCAGATTATTGCTGACATGCAGCAATTTTCTCTGCTTAGAGACGGTGCTCCCATAAGCCATCTCAAGTGAAGGTGAAGCGTTGAGTGGAGGGACGTTCTAGAATACGGGGGTAAGATTGGTTGCAAGAACACTACAATAGACACACTTAATTTTTACACTTCATCTATATTGTACAGCTACACACATTCTGCATCCTTATAATGCAACATATACATACAGGCTTATAAAGTATACACTGTAGGCTGCTCAAATAACACCTACACAAAGAAATTACCCAAAAGTGGCCATGCGCAAGGTACTTTTATTTGAAACTCACAAAACTTTTGCGGTGATGGAGAATAAATAAGACAGGTTACGCTTGGAGGCACATGAGACCTTCGCAGCTTTCATAAAGTACAAAAAACAATATGGTAAGTGTGTGTGTATGTACGCATGAAGCTTCAGCCTTTACATACGGTATCTTGAAAGAATCGACTATGAATTTTATGGCACCTGTGTCCTTCAGCGCAATTGAAAGCCTGCTGATCAGTGTGTGCAATTGTGGAATAGTTACATAGAAAATGGCGTGAAACACCTAAACTCAAATTTTTCTAGCTAGGAAATATGCAGCTGTGTATACACAACACATGCTGCAAACAGTGGGAGGTGACCACAAGAGCGATTTCAGTGCAAGTGGCAGTATTCCGCATTCATGCACCCCGCCATTTTCAACTGTTGCCCAAAAGCAGCACCACTTCAGCGTGCTACTTTTTTTTTACATCATAAACAGCACGGAATACAGCGAGGATGAAAACAACATATGCAATTAAATTTTGAGCACTATTTATGGTGTGCATGATTGATTGATTGTTGATATGTGGGGTTTAACGTCCCAAAACCACTATATGATTATGATAGACGCCGTAGTGGAGGGCTCCGGAAATTTAGACCACCTGGGGTTCTTTAACGTGCACCTAAATCTGAGCACACGGGCCTACAACATTCCCGCCTCCATCGGAAATGCAGCCGCCGCAGCCGGGATTCGAACCCGCGCCCTGCGGGTCAGCAGCCGAGTACCTTAGCCACTAGACCACCGCGGCGGGGATGGTGCGCATGAAAAAAAAATAAGGCCTTTGTACAACGACGAATTTATAATTTGCCTTCACGGACCTTCTGTTAGGCTGCACCACATACAGATTTTTTGTGGCTTTCAAAAGAGATTTGAAAAAAAAATAATAACCGCGTTTACTCTCGTCATGAGCGCACTCACTAAGTCACCCTCATTTCAGTCGCCAAAATTTTGAATTTTTTTTCTTCCACATATTAAACACACACCTTACGTTCATCCGCTGAAGTCCCACGGGCTCCCCCCCCCCCTTGCCGCCTTCGCTCGCTGCCACGTGCCATTTTATTTTTGTTTCTATTTGTTCACGGAACGTCCCCTGTCTTTTTTAATTATCTCTTGTAACATATGTGGCATTATCTTGTTCCCGAGGTGCCACAGGTGCTCTGCTATGTAGATGCACCATTAAACTAGTATTTTTGATCAACTGTGCATTTCTGATGTTTACCTTGCAAGTACGTAAAACTGGCATGCTTCTTGATCTACGATACACATGTGGCTTGTCTCACTTTGAAGGAAAAGTTAGCATACAATGGTGTAAATGCTTAGAATTTTAAATATTGAGGCAGCAGCACACCGGAGATGATCATATGGTAAAGAAACAAGTGCTGCCTTATTACAGGCAAGTTGTCACTTATATGTACAAATAAATTTTGCGAGCTAAAAAAAGTACAAAAGCACAGCGAGGCTATGATGTGGTTCAACCTGTGGATTCGCTTCATTTATCACGCCATATGATGAAGCTTCCTTTGCTAAAACTGCTCAGATAAGAAAAAATGTTTGCTGTCCAATACAGCAACTATACAAAGTGTGCACGTGCATCTCGCAGCGCCTTTTCGTCACTTCCGAAATGCGCCACCAACATGCCCGGGCACCAACCGAATCTATCGCCTACAACTGCCATGTTGTCTCCTCGTGCTTGCAACCGTTTAGTTTTGCCTCACGATGCAAGTTTGAGAAATTATGAGCTGCTAGTGAGGCAAGTTGATTTAGAAGTCCACACAGAGGGAGCAGAGCTTAGGGTGTTTCTTCGCTGAAAGTTATAACCTGAAATTGAGAACACACATTCCGATTTTCCTAAAAGTACCAGCGTATTTGGCTGGTGCAGATTAACAAAAGCTACTTGAAGAAACTTTGCAATATTTGCATCTTCAGGTGCAACTTGATTACGGGTAAGTGCCATAGCCAAGTATTTACCTGCAAACAGATATAGCTTACCAAGGTACTGTACATACAAACTTGTCCGCAGTTAAAATCATGATGGCGAGGAAGGCGGTTAAAATCGTGATGGCGATCGCGGAGATTCGGTATTGCATTGAAACAAACTATAAATAATGGAAAACAATATTAGTTCACTTTGAAGTATAGCCAATCGGTTCAAGTTGGGCGTCAGGATTTTTTTAAATAGTCAATTAATTCTATACACGGTCTCTATCATGTTCAGTGACTCCACTGTACATTAGCATACAACAAAAGCAAAATACAAAGTGCAAAGTGTGTTAAAGCATACGCGAAAAATAAAGTGATGACTGGCATTACCGCGGCACACACCACGCAAAGTCGCTATCTGCCTTGTATAATATTTTCCTCGACTATTTCCACAAATTGCAATCAAAGAGGCTCAAGCTCAACATCAGCACTGTTTAAAACACTGGGGGGGGGGGGGGCATTGCTACTTTGGTGGCGTAGGCCGTGACAATATATTCATAATATTATATCTCTTGTAAACTTGCCTAGCTCTGCACGACTAGTTTTCGATGGGAGCAGCTGCGCTTCGCACATCCACTCTTAAAATTGCGGCTCGAGAGATTTTGAGGTTTCACTTGTTTTTGGGCCAGGCAATTTGTAGTGAAAGCAAGATAATAGGCCCTCATAGGTTGTGGCGGGCAGTCGGTGTACGCCGTGGCTGGTATATGTGTCGCACATCTTGATTATCTGGTCTTGTATCGAGTGAACGAGCGAGGCCTTCCTAATCCAATGAGCTCGTTAAAGTAAGACAACAAAAAACCACAATGCTTCCACATCGTTCACAGCAACAGATGACGAGCCCCCAACAAACCGCACTGCAGCACGTGAACTGCCGTAGGTACCCAGGGAGTTACCCGGGCATGGCGGGAGAGGGCGACAACGGCAGAAGTGACATCACAAGAACGCTATGTATAAAGGGGACATTTAATGACTTTTTTCCCATTTTGAAACTTCGTGCACTGTTCTGTCACAATTTATAGCTCAGAATAGTTGTATTTTGAAAAGGGCACTAATTCATAAGCCCAATGGTTCAAGGATGGGTGCATTTAGGAGGCCCATTCTACGTTTTACTTATGCCCTTCAAGAACTTGCTAACAGGGCCAAAGTCCTGTTTCAGAAAGAACACGCTAGTGCGTGGCCAGCAGTCCGTCAAGCATTAGTGCTGGTGAGATTTGGAAATGCAGCGCATGAGCATCCTCATCTGCTACTTCTCTGCTCATGCTCTCGGGGCTTACTTGCGAGGCACGGTCCTTCGCACTTTTCATTTTGACACTGTAAATCAACTGATACCAACTCTGCCTTCCATTATTTATTAAACCAATATTTCATGGTCACGAGGACGAGCTTAAAATGTTTGCTACATCAGACCTGAACAGCATTTTGAGTCATCGAAACTTGCTAGTTGCAGCGAGCATTATGCGAAAAATATGATGTGCTTTACGGTGACAACTTGCAAAACACTGCAGCAACGATTAAAATCATGCATTTTTTGTGCTCACAGGAAATCCCTGAAGCAGGAGGCACTGGGCTAGATAAATTGCGCAGCTAAAATACGGATGCGCTTTCCAATGCTGTCATGCGTATAGGTGGAGAAATGGCAGACAAAACTGGGCGCACCCCGATTCTATGCGCATGCGTCCCATTCACAAGCCTCGCTGCCAGTTAGCACCACATGGCTCACTGTCCATGAGCTCGCTTGTTTCCTGTAACAGTGGACCATACGGTACACCTATTTAAAAACGAGGATAGAATGTATATAGTGCCACACTAATGCAGCAACTGATTAAGCCATGACGATGTGTTGCTGATGAAATCTGGAACTCTAGTTAGTACCCTTATTGTTAACCAGCCGACCGACTATCAAAAAGATTTGCGACTGAAATGATGGCATCTACACCTGCCCTTAAAGGGACACTGAACAAAGTTTTTGCCGCCGAGATTTTCAGCCAAAGCAAAAGATTGGGCCATGAAATTAATAGACAATAATAATTTCAAGCAGAAACTACGAAAACATACTGAATTTAATGAGCCTTTTACAAAATGCCGCGTCTAGCTCTTAGACACGGCGTTTTCTAAAAGGTCGCGACATTTATTTTTCAAGTTTTTTTTTGTTATTCAAGACAAACCTACGGTGCATTGTTCACAGAAAACAAAATTGCCTCGGTAAGATTTCTTTGCGAGCAGCTTACTAATTTTAAGGCAGGCGCGTTGATTCGTGAACTGAAGGATGCGAGTGATCGATCTTGCCTGCTAGTGGCTAGGCGACAAAGGCTTTACCTCATGTCCTGGTGTAGCTAAGTCACGCAAATGGAGCAGAAAATGTGCATTATCATTTATTTCACCTAAATATCACACGTATGTGACCTATTGCCGGTGACAGGTGATCAGGATGAAGTCGACAAGTTGCAAATCTGAACAAGAATTCACTCGAATGAAAAACCAACCTATACTCACGTGCACGGTCAAGTCAAACACGTCGTCCGTCAATGTTGTCGCTGATGCCCGAAGGAAAAGAGAAGAGGACAAGCTACGGGGTCGTCTCTTTCTATAAAGTCGGCGGAACTGCCAGAACGGCCAACACAAAAGGCATCGGGTTGACATTCCTCCATCTGGGCATCAGTCGCTCCAACCGGGCATGCAGCTGCTACTGGTTCTACTACTATCCTCTTCCCCGTGCCTCTTCCCGACATTGCAGTGTTGCTGCCATACTCGCGAACCTTTTTAAATTAAAGCACGCAATCATGTATTATCGTGCGCCATACTAAACTTAAAAACAGTGCGCCGGTACATGAGATCACGAAGCGCGGTCCACGCCATCACAAGAGAAATTAGAAAAATGAAACAAAGAAAACAAAAATGTATAAAATATTTTGTCTCAATACGATCCGCAATCCAGTTTCCTGCAGCGGCTTTTGGCTCTGTATGAACGGCCAAGCCAGTGCCAAGCCAAGCTTGCGTCCCTGATCAGCTGTTTGTTTCCATCGAGAATTCAACAGTGAACAGGCAATTTGTTTAGATGATATTGCTAAAGGGCTTGAAATTGAATATTTCTCTACGTACTACTGCTGTACTTTTCCTCTCTGTTTCCTGATCACAGTGATGAGATTGAGGAGGTTACAATTTAGAAAACAGCAAGTGCAGCTCAAGCATTTCTAGTATCGCTGTTTCGGTAATAAAATGTTACAAAGATTTTGCCCCGCGACCTGCTTGCCGTGTTCGAGCACCCAGTAGAAATTTACGGTGCCGCGTTTGAAGGAGTTGAATAAAATTGCAATATTACGAAAGAAAGGCTCTGAAGCAACATCGCATTTTATCAGGCCTACACCTCCCACACCTAGACGAGTAAAACTCGTCGATATTATCTTGCAAAGATGTGTATAATATTTAAAAGACATTCTTTAGCCCACGATGAATTGTTCTCTCGTGTGGCTTCTCCATTTGGTACTGTCATGTTAACTTACAAAGGCAACTTTCCATATTTAGTCTCTTTAGATGTTGCAAAAGCTTGACACGTGTTGTGTATGCCATACTGATAATTCTCCTCGTAACCTGGGTCCGCCTCTTTAAACAGCGTCGCATTTTATTGTTCGCAATTGTGTTTGTTTTATACTGTAAGCGAGCTGTGTGATTTCATCAATATTCACGAGTGTTCCCTGACTATACAAACACGTGCGTCTTATATGGTGCGGTGCACGTTTGTATGTAGCAAAAAATGTCATTTCGTCAGCGTGTGTCTGCATACACTTGCATGCCCTGCAGTACGTGTACATATAATGGAGTAAGGACTGCAATGCATAGCCTTGCATGGGACATATATTCCATGCACCCTCAGAGAAATGTTGTCTGTTATGAGCCTACTGTTTATCCTTACATTTTTTTTTGTTAAAGTTTCATCTCCATATAAAGCAGCTGTATACAGACACGAGCTTCAGCAGCTTCCTCGTTGTTCCATTTTAAATAAAAACACCAAGCCTACCCGAATCAATGATCTATTTGCTATCATTACTGTTATGTGTTCTACGATGTACACAAGGACAGTAGTATACAAAAAATAGGGAGGGAATTGAATGCCCTGGCTGCATGGCTGCGCCGTTTCACAAGATCAGGCGCTGCGCTGTGAAGCTTCCTACCGGCCTGCAGAAATTCAAGGGAGCGTACAATAGCGTGGTTCAAGAGGACTTGTGGGGAATACTAGACACACAGGGTGTAAAAGATGGAGTCACTAATCGTTTAAAGGAAATCTATAAAACTAACAAGGTAGTTAAAAAGTGGGAAAAACAGGTATCCAAGCCCACAGTGGTGAAACGTGGACTTAGGCAGGCGTGCCCACTGTCACCCTTCTTATTCATGATGTACCTACAAGGATTAGAGGCCAAATTAGAGGCAAGGGGACTTGGCTTCAACCTCTCTTTAGTCAAACAAGGAAAACTCATTGATCAGGCAGTACCAGCATTAATCTACGAAGATGATATAGTGCTAATGGCCGACAACAAGGAAGATTTGCAGAGGTTGATGGACATCTGCGGTAATGAGGGAGATAGGTTAGATTTTAGATTCAGTTAGGAAAAATCAGTTGTCATGATTTTTAATGATAACAAAGGTAGTGAGCTTAGAATACAGGAAGTCACGCTAGAGATAACAGATAAATACAAATAACTGGGCGTATGGATAAGCAATGGGACCGAGTACCTGAGGGAACACGAAATATGCGTGACGACTAAAGATAACAGGAATGCAGCAGTGATGAAAAATAGGGCAGTGTGGAATTACAATAGGTATAATGTTGTGAGAGGAATATGGAAAGGGGTCATGGTTCCTGGGCTGACGTTCGGCAACGCGGTCTTGTGCATGAGGTCAGAAGTTCAAGCAAGATTAGAAATTAGGCAACGTGAAATATGTAGGCTTGCTTTAGGAGCTCACGGGAATACCCCAAACCAGGGAGTACAAGGTGATATGGGATGGACATCATTTGATGGCAGGGAAGCTAGCAGCAAGATAAAATTTGAGAAGCGATTGAGAGAAATGGGGTAGGAGCGTTGGGCTATGAAGGTTTTCAGCTACTTGTACATGAAGAATGTCAATACAAAATGGAGGAAGCGAACCAGGAAATTGACTGGTAAATACTTAGAAAACAGCAGGTGCCCAAACCAGAAAGAACTATCGGTTAAAAAGGAACTGCAGGAAACGGAGACTGACATGTGGAGAATTGGCATGATTAAGAAGTCTGCACTAGAGATCTATCGAACTTTTAAGCAGGAAATTGCCAAAGAAAGAATCTATGATAATACTCAGGGTAGTTCTCTACTGTTTGAGGCCAGGACGGGAGTATTGCGAACCAAGACATATCGGGCCAAATATGAAGAGGTAGACACAGTATGCAGTGCGTGTGGAGAGAAAGAAGAAACTGCCGAACACTTGATATTGTTTTGTAAAGGGCTTCACCCTATAGTTCAGGGTGATGCCGCAGAGTTTTTCAAAGCACTGGTGTTTAGGGACAGGCAGGACAAAATAGACTTTAGGCGGGTAGACTTAACTAGAAGGAGCTTATCTGATTGGTGGCTAAAGTCAAGGCACGATTGAAAATTAAACCCTTCACTTCAAAGTACCCGTCCAACTTTACTATTTAAAGGGGAAAAAATCTAATGGTCAATTCACTAAGCATTACGGCTAGGTGACGTTAGCCGCCGCCCGATCTAAAGGGTACGGCCACATCCATCCATCTATCCAGCCAAGAATATGCTCTCTGGCTTGTTGCTCCAGGCCTAGTCAGGTAGATTTTCTGGCCTCACCGTTGAATTGTTTGCTCGGGTTGTGGCTTGCAAACATTGCGGTTTTGGGCTTCGTATCATCTTGTTCCGTCATCATGTCCTCCAAGTGGAGGACATTCCGCAGTGTGATGAGGGAGTACGACAAGGCGCTGATAGAATGAGCTATCAGTCTTACCAGGCAGGCGGTTGAGAGCGCACCGAGGCAGCTGACGCACACCAGCACTATCCGCTTCCTGTATAATACAGGCTAGGGAATTATAGAAACACAGAGCAGAAATCAACTCTTGTGCCTCTCTCATGCACTCACAAGGCGGAACCTGCTTCGAACACTGAGGACCGAGCTAAGCAACACCATGCGTGACGATAAATCATGGTCTCCTATTGCAATAATGATTAAGGCACGCATGCAACTTAAACCATTGTCACGCAAGATGAATTCACAACACCATCGAAGTGAACCCAAGGCACGTGCTGATTATTATGTACGGTACTAGCGCTAAATTCATGCAGACGTTTAGTTGGCGCTGCAGTAGGCCTAGTTGAAGGAATGGCCACAGCTACTGCTGTGATGGAGAACGGGCTAATTAACATCTTCATGTAGATTAAAACGGCTTACCCCGAAATGGCTGGGAGGGTCACGCTATCCCTAGCAGTGGCACATGCAGTTGCATATTTAACGATTACGGAAATGGCGTACCGATTTCCAAAGCACCTATCAATACTTCCGTCAAGGCGTAGCACCAAACACTTTATCGCACATTTCGGGAAACATTCCTTTTTCTCCCAATCTGGTGGCTAGGCATGACTACGCCCAAGAATAAGCATGTTATTATGTATGTCAGAGGTATTTTCATCTGATCCCTGAAAAATTATTTCCCTAAACCCATGGAAAAAAAAGAAAATGGAATTCGCACCTGTCATTACATTGCACCCCATCACAGGAATGGGATCAGATTGGCCTGGCGCTCAATACTCCCTTACGCTTAATCAGAGCTCGGTCTGGCACCAGCTCCAGACAAAACCATTTATAATCTCCTGTCTAACACATCTGTTTTACTCTGCTCTCTCTCAACCAGAGTGCACCATGTACCTGTGGTTCACCCCTGGTGGATCTTTTTCACTGTTTGGGAATTGCACACAAAGCCCTTACTGGTAGATCCTATTCCCAATTCTTCACCATTCTCACGGGAGGCCACTCTTTGGGCAGCTTACATCACGACATGTGCGTGTCATGATGTCAGTGCCGTCTTTTTCAGAGTCGGCGCCGTCTTTTCTTTCTCTTTTGCTCCTTCCCTGTCCTGTGTTTCTGGTGTTGCGCTGCAAACAAGTGAAGATGTTAAAGAACACCAGATGTTCAAAATTTGCTTCTCATTAATATATCGTGGTTTTGGGAATTAAAACCCCAGATATATTGAAAGAAGATGCATGAAGGGGAAGGATGATATTGGAAACTGGCAAAAAAGGGATGACAGACTTCTTAAGCTATGCTGCCATTGAGATTTTCAGCTGTTCACGCAATTCTCACACGTAGCTTTGATGCAGCTATGCACATATCACACAAGCATGCTGACTGTACAGTTAGTATAACTGCAACCTTCATGTACCCAGCCTTCATGTACCTTCTATGACATTTCAGAACATCTGAGTCAGTGTTAGCATCAAGTTATGTTCTTCATGCTGGGGAACCAGTGTGATGAGTTACCATTTTTAAAAAATGAAGCCCTGTCTACCTGGAACAAGCTGCAAGATATATAACTAAACGGCCCTTTTCAGGGCCAGTCAATCTCTGTCCGGCTTGGATGCACCAACTGATTCCCTTTATCATCAAACCTCAATAAAACTAGCAAATGTTTGTACATGTGCCAGCAGTGTCATTCAATATCTTAGAAAATGCTTGTGAAGCAATTTCAAGGAGAATCGTTTTTCTGATCTCATAGTGAGGCATTAGGAACACCTTAGTCACACCAAATGCCATTATTCAATGAGAGGAACAAGAGAAATATTTCATGAAGTAAACGAAAAAACAAATGTTTTCAGATACTGCGAGATCATTTCATAAAAAAGCTCAGAAGTTGCTATGTGTGGCCACATTTAATCTGTGCTAGCATCGTGTGGTTACAAAATTCTGTACCAAACATAGGTTCAGCTTTCTGGAATAGACCGCGCTGCACAAGCTAGCTCAGTGCATGCACTTCTGTACTCTGCCAGAGAATATTTTTTACCACCAGTATGTTGTAACGTGAAGTGAAATGGTGATTGCATACTAGGGGGCGTCCTGCAGGACCCCAATAAAGTTGTTTCACTTGATCGGTTGGTGTGCTGTAAGCAGAACATTTCCAAGAAAAATCGTATAGTTTGGAGGAGGACTTAAGCAACGAAAGGTGTAGATAAAACAGTGGATTCACTGGCATTATCCTCACCAAGGATAACATTGTTTTTCTGGTGAAGCTTTGTGTCTGAACAGCGAGCAGGATAAGCTGGTAAAAACATGCAAAATGGGAAGTCTAGCACAGCAATCTGTGCAGTACTGCTCATTTCATGGAGCATTAATTTCACAGGCTTTGCTCATTGTTAGCGTTAAGCCTATATTATGTCCACTGCAGGGTGGAAGCCCAATCAATGTTCCCTGTCCTGTATGAGCCAGTTTCATATTATGGCTGATAATTTCTCGATCACATTGGAACTAATCACCTGCCACCCTCTGCTACATTTCATGTGTCCTAATATAAATTAATTGACATTACTGACCTGTCATCCATCTTTTTTTCTCATTCCCAACTAATGCATTCATTTTTGATAAACTCTGCTTTCTTCCCATGTCTTAATATTATGCTAGCCTTTTTTCATTTTTCTGAAACATTATCTTTGCTCAGAAGCTAGAAGTTATCAGAAAGAACATAACGACATTCTACCTCCTGAGCGTATGGCATCATCAATACAAAAATGTAATAAAAGTGAGAAAACATCCTATCTATATAAGAGGCCCTAAAATACTGCAGGAGGCAACAAATAAACTGGTATTTGTATAAAGGCAGTGACAAAAACTTTGACTACTGTCACTTATTATGATTCTTGGGACATCTTTTTTAGTACATCATAACACATAATTACACATTTACACAATTTACACAGAGGAATTGCCACCACGTGCATTGAGGCCACCCTTCAGAAGTCATGTGAGCACAAGGATGAGGTAAGCCTTAAAAACCAGATTAAAAGACTAAAGGATGCTGGATATCCCAACAGCACCATCACACCCGTGTGCTAAACCCTCCTGCCGAAAGTCAAGTTAAACAAAACAGGACCAAAATAGAAACAGAATGACCAAAGATCTTTGCATGCTATACCGTACGTACATAAGGTGTTTCACAATATAAAGAAAATAGCGAGCCGATATGATTTTATCTTGTTATTTGCCATCCCTTGCAAGTTTTCAAAAGTGTGTGTACTAAAAAGCAACAGGAATAGCCATTATTTCACCATTCGTCACGAGAATAGGTATACTGAATGCCAATATAATGTTGTGTATGAGATACTATTGACACGTGGAAACGTAAACGTAAGACAAACTGGGCAATGCCCCAATGTTGGAGCAAGACAGCATGCTTAAAATATTAAGAATGGCTATGGTAGTCGCATGATCATACACTGTAAAGAATGTA
The DNA here is from genome assembly GCF_043290135.1 of Rhipicephalus microplus. Lineage (NCBI taxonomy): Eukaryota > Metazoa > Arthropoda > Arachnida > Ixodida > Ixodidae > Rhipicephalus > Rhipicephalus microplus. The sequence goes on from NC_134701.1 coordinate 101,280,869, forward strand.
AGTGCAGTTCTATGTTTCATAAAACACTGTTTTTGAAGAAAGCAAGAACAAGAAATGAAAGAGAGACTGTGAAAGCATTTTCTTGTCAGGAAGGCAATGGATCAGTGCATCAGTATACCTTCACTCATCCATTCGGAGAGAGAGTATTCTTTTCTCAGTTAAGATTATATTATCATGGTCTCACATGTGTCGTTGTGCATGAGCACTGTTCTTGTACTCTGTAAAAAAGTGGGCGTAGTACCTTCCATAAAATTTAGTTGGCAGTCAGCGCTCTTTCCTGTCCTTTTTGTCTCTTCCTGAACTTCTCTCACTGTTACTAGAACACAACCACGATGAACCAACTTGCCCAGATTAAGCTATTGTTGACGAAAAGTCAGAGCATGAAAATACTTCAGGGGCTCAGAACCTCCTCACTACCCGTCTAGTTACGGCCCTGGTCTATGTGTTCCAAGAGCGAAGCACTAGTGGAGCTATCTAACTACCTAACGGTGAGGAGGGTTTGTGTATACTTGAGCTTGTTTCATGACATGGTGAGAGGTGGCAGGTTGTTGAAATAATATGCTGTGTGGGAGGTCAAGATTTTGAATGATAACGCTGAGTATGAGCCAGGGACATTAGGCGTTCAAGACTTTTTGCGATATTCACTCTAGCATAGGACCTTGGTTGGTGGTTGACGTGTGCATTTGATCATATTGTAGTCTTCCATCATAATTTTTTTGCCACTTGGTGTCGACGCTCTTGAGTTGTACCAAAGTAATTAAGCATCCAAGTACAAGTATCTTCTGTCAGTGTTTCAATGAAGAGCTGAATATGAGTAATAGCTTCCATCGATACTTCTGACAATGGTGTATGCACATTTCTTTTGAAGTTCTCTTGTAAAAAAAGGCATTAAAGGTATGTATTTGTGACTTTTTAGTGTTGGCCAGAACTGCTGGTGTGTCCGAACGGCTCTTCGATTGGTTGTGGTGTTGTCTTGTTCAGGGCCACAAAGCTTTCAGTCTTTTTTTTATATTTGCCTTCACAGGAATGCTCTTCGCATGCTTCTTCAGTACTTTGTATTATTCCTAAAGCATTGACTTCCAGATTTTGATTGTGGTGCTTTAATCTAGTGTTCAACTTCACGCTAGCTTCATTTGCACGCAAAGCAAGAACTCAGGAGTATGGTAACTTTTGCTATGGGTTTTCCCTTCTTCAGTCTACTGTATTTTTGCCTGTGTTGTCTAAGCGCTGACAGCCTCGTGCGACAGCTTTTTTTTTGTGCACTTATTGTGTGCCAATGACTTATTTGCCTCCTCAGCTAAAGACTTTTTGTATTATAACAGAAAGCTCTGTATGTATTGCTTTTGTCATTTGCTGATGGTGTATCTTCAGTATCTTTTCTCAGTGGACACTATACTTGAATGGAAGAGCAGCATGACTACCTTCAGCTGTTAGCAGGCTTTGAGCTGCTGTAATACTGATTGATGCTCCTTTCTCGGGCGTTCTATTTTGGATGGTTGGCATGTCATTGCTTCTCTTAAACTTTAAAACTGCAGGTGCACCTTTTTCTGGTTACACCTGGTATATTTTTCCAGTGGTTGGATATATTATATATATATATATATATATATATATATATATATATATATATATATATATATATATATATATATATATATATATATATATATATATATATATTGCTAACTTGAGAAACAAGGCCTCTTTACGTTAGGTGCACATCAGGTGGGAAGAGTACTTCTATTGCTTGCCAAGATTGTGGCCCCTTATGGTGGGAATCATAATGCACTGTTGATGTGTCAAATTCACATAGCATAATTCCAAGGCACTCGATCAATATCCAAGGAAGAAAATTATGTTCTTTTGCGTGAGTTTCAGCAACTCATAGTAATTTGTATGTAAATGAATACTTCATCATTCTTGGCTGTCATGTTTTATGGAAGCACATGTGCTTCGTTAATAACAAAAAAACACGCACGCTCACGCCACTGCAGTGGCGTGAGCGTGCGTGTTTTTTTTTGTTAATAACGATTTGCCCTATGCATTCACGTTTCTTCTTTTTTTTGTGTGTCGTACTTCTCGTATCGCGCAGCCTACCGTTTTGGGCACACGTAAAAAAAGTAGATAAAAAAGATGCGTTCCACGCCGAAATTCACGTTCGCAACGAGCTGGGCACCGACAGGGTGCCCTACGACGCCCACACACTCCGCAACACCTTATTAACCGTTCGCTGCGATGTTGTTGGGAATTCGTGTGGTCGTTGCATGAATATAGCGCGTGCGTGCGTGCGCACGCGCGTCTGTGTGTTAGATCACGGCAACTGCATATGTTGTATGATTCAGTCACCATAACGCAACTGACGACCCCCGCTCTTCCCACACGTCAAGCAGCAGCAAGTGCCGTTAACCGTACTGTGCTGTGAACGCAAAACAGATTCGAATAGGTCGTGTAGATAGCTAGCCCGACACATGATGCGATAAGATTTGCGTGAGATATTCGACGTCTACATGCACGCGTAAGACAGCGGTATCCGCAGCAGCTTCGTCATACGTACGGATAGCACCGCATCGGACGTCACGTCTGACAGAGAAACTTGATCGGTAATTTTTTCTCACTTAAAAAGTCTACCTTGCACAACTTCAGCCAACGATTATGCATTTCAACGAGCTGTGCATGGTTTAATGATTGATTGATATGTGGGGTTTAACGTCCCAAAACCACCATATGATTATGAGAGACGCTGTAGTGGAAGGCTCCGGAAATTTCGACCACCTGGGGTTCTTTAACGTGCACCCAAATCTGAGCACACGGGCCTACAACATTTCCGCCTCCATCGGAAATGCAGCCGCCGCAGCCGGGATTCGAACCCGCGACCTGCGGGTCAGCAGCCGAGTACCTTAGCCACTAGACTGCCGCGGTGGGGCATGGTTTAATGACGAAAAGATAGTTCTAATATTGTGCCCGGCACATATATTACTCTCTCTCTAACTTGAAAAGTCGGCGCGTGAATTGGGGCCAGAACAGCGCCAAAAGCAGCACACGCAGAAATGTGCTCATATTCTAATAATATGACATCGTGATGTTGACTTTTCAGCTGACGCCGGCAATAACGTTCAAACGGCGGGCCAATAATGCCGGTCTTATTGGATGGCTCCGCCCATATTGGCTGCTACTTGTACGACCTGGCCCGATGTGTCCGTTCTAATAGGCCGGCACAGCCTATATGGGCGGAAAGTTCTGAAAGCTGGCCCAATATAACCAATCTAATAGACTGGCACAGCCATAATTGGCGGAATGTTGTTAATGCTGGTCCAACATAGCCGTTCATTCGGCTGGCAGAACCAATATTGGGGGTACGTTGTCAACGCTGGTCCAACGTCGCCGTTCTATTTGGCTGGCATAGCCAATCTTGGTGGTACGTTGTGAAAACTGGGCCGTTCATGGGCCAGGCAATGCCGATCTATCCCCAATATTGGGCCAACCTTCTGTGCTGCCTGGGATTACTTCAAAACAAAACGACGAGCGCCTTTTCTGACTTGCGTAAGCTTAACCTTGGCCTGTTCTGTATGCCATATACTCCTTTATTTTATGTTTTAGGCACTTTCTTGCAAAAAAATTATTTTTTTAACTTTTGAAATCTATCTATCTATTATCTGTCTGTCTGTCTTTCTGCCTGTCTGTCTGTCTGTCTCTCTGTCTGTGTCTGCCTGTCTGTCTGTCTGTCTGTCTGTCGGTCTGTCTGTCTGTCTGTCTGTCTGTCCATCCGTATATGAGCTTGAGCACTCTGTAACCTTGTGCACACCGTAACTGGTATTGAGAAGAGAACGTATGTGGTATGTCCTCCTCAAAGTCTCGTCAGAGCTTCGGTGAAACACACCGAATGGGCATCGGGGCACTGACGAACGCTGGACTGACATGCCACACTGCTGCGTGGCACTGTTTGTGCTGCTGCAACCTTTAAAGATATATAGCCTCTAAATTCTCAAGAGAAGCAGCGAAGTCCGAACACAGAAGAGGCAGTACAGGATAAAAGTTATTTAAGAAAAAACCAACCGACCACTCTATAAATTGGTAACAAAGAAATGTGAATTTCACGAGCCTGTAGTTTGAGGGGGGGGGGGGGTAGTCACGATGGTTTATGAAGGATGTATTTAAGTTACTGTATTGTGCACAAATGTCAACCGGCGTATGTCCCCGGTCTGTTATTTTTTAATTGTATGATGTAATCCGCACCATATAAAGACACTTTCTGTAGAAGAGTGCCAGTTAAGGAGACAACGTACTACATTCCTCGGAATCAAGGTTCGGCGTCTATTTCATTTATGGTGGCGTGAAATAGAAAACTCAAAGATTTAGGAAGAAAACGTTATTTTTTCATTGATTTAGATTGATATGTGGGGTTTAACGTGCCAAAACCACCATAGAATTATGAGAGACGCCGTAGTGAAGGGCTTCGGAAATTTCGACCACTTGAGGTTCTATAACGCCCCCCCCCTTCTAAGTTGAGCATATGGCCCTACATTTCCGCCTCCATCGGAAATGCAGCCACTGCAGCCAGGATTTGATCCCGCGACCTTCGGGTCAACAGCCGAGAACCTTAGCCACTAGACTACCGTGGCGGGGCAATTTTTTGTATAACCGAGCAAGTTCTGAATCGGCGTGCATCATTAGTAATCGAGAAAAAAATGCGAATATTTGGTTCCTCCGGCGACTGCTTTCATACGGCAAGCGTCCTAAGGTGACAACACCCTAACTCCAAGAAAATTCAAGGACCAATTCGGGGCCTATAGTGCATAACTCTAACGCACATGGGCCTGCCACACAATGACAACGCCAGTACGTTCTTTTGTGGATGCCACCATGTAGTCCAGGATCAGCCTTTACGTTGTTGGGAGGTGTAATAAACTCCAACAGGCAGGTGATTCTTTGTTAATTTTGCAGCGGGGCTACCATGGGCAATCTCTTTTTTAACGCTTACATTCTTGGTCTTGCTTGTGTAAGGCACTTTGCAATAATAGTTCTTGGCAGAAAGGGAGGGCGTGCCTTACAAGCTCTCTTGTATTCGTGGTATTCATGTAGTTACTGGCACAAGAAAATTGCCCAACAGTGGTGCCACAGCAAAAACCGACGTTTAGTTAATAATTTGAAAAATACACGCGCTGCCCGTGCGCTCGCGTCTGACATACTTTAAAAAAATTAATCTGCATTTTAGGTTAGATGTTTTATTTCGGGGTCATCCATTACGCTGGAGACAGACCAAGACGTGTAGGCCGACTTGTGCTAGCAAATTTGATGTCACTTTTCGCACCGATCATCCACAGTTGATGCCTTCTACAAAAGACATGGAAATGTAAGCATTTCGTTTATCCTGTGTGAAGTATAACTTATAACCAGTGTACAACGTTCCAACATTTAGTAAACCACTATTTTGATGAACACTGGTGTTTTTCATGCCCAATTGCCTCCTGCATCAACATCAAGACAAACAGGTTTCATTGTACCCCTAAAAACATCATGAAAATAATTTGCTCTCGAAGGTAAACTAACTGCGGCAACAGGGAAGACAGACAGCAAACAATATAGGCTGCCAATGTATAGCGACAGTGTAGTTGTAGCTGAGGTATAATTTGTTACATTTGAAATGAATATGCCTTGAGGCAGTCCATGTATACACAATCAAACTAGTCATAAATGACGCTAGTAATGGGTCCCCGTGAATTGTCATCAAATTTCGAAGCTTCTTTAACGGGAATAAAGAGATATCAATAACAAGGTCACGCTTGTACGAATCGTATTATATAAGCGCACATATGAAGCATAGGTGTGAGAATAAGCGTCAGACAAAAGTGCACCTTCTAGATGAAAATTTGCGAAGATATTCCCGAGATTAAGCACAATGACACAATGATTCAAGGCCTGGCAAATTATTTCAAGAGAGGATATTAAGGACACCCCTGCATTATTGTAGTACTATCCCACGTGGCCTCTTCCTCAAAAATTTTTAACAAGGCCCTTTTTCTGAAGGCAAAAAAACAGGGCCGAATACTTGCTCAAGATATTGTAACGATGTTCAAGGACACGGGGGTGCAATAAAACGTATTTATTAAATGGCGAACTTATGCCCACATCTCAAAGAGACTGTGGTCGTAGTAACTACAGAAAAGTCCCGAGCGCGTGGCGCACCTCAGCTGAGACTCCACTGGTCCTAGAGAGCTGAAGTGGGCAATGCCTTCCCTTTCGCCTTGTACGTCAGCTGTGTAATTTGCGTGGTGCTCCAAATAGAATGGCTAGACCAAACGACGGTAAACAGATCTGCGCAGCTGCCAGAGAATTCGCACACTCCGCCAAAGAGATTTGGCATAGCGGTGAACATCGAGGATGAGGATAGCTGAAGGTCCTGTACAGGAAAAAGGATGGCTTGAGGAAATTTTTTGGGGTGCCTTCACCTGCCTGCACTTTCGCATTTGGCGCTGCTGATCGGGACGTCATTCTAAGCTCAACGCGAGCGTTTAAATAAAATGTCAAAGTTTTACTGTTTGTTTTGTAGGGGCTCTGTTGATTATTTCTTTAGTGCGCAAAGGCGCACTAAATAACTTGAAAACTTTGAAACACTATATACTTTATTATAATTTAAAATAACTATAAATCTTGCCACGAACATTTGTTTGCTTATTTTCATTTAGGTGCGCTTCATTTATTAAAGATGACAGACTTGTTAGCGCTTCTCATAGGCAATGTCAGAATGGCTCGTAAGATTTGTTATCGTTTTTAAAAGTTTCTTGAAGTTTCAAGTGTTATGCGATCATGTAGAAATAAATTCAGCATCTGAAAACAAAGCGAGTAATGTGATGCCCGACACAGATAATCATGTTCTGATGATCAATGACTATTTTACCCTTGATAGGCATACAGTGAGTATTGGTTTTAATTAAAGTTGTGTATCCGATATGTAAGCAAAAGTCCGTCTAATAAAATGATTCGTACTTACCATTCTTTAGACCCCCTCATCACAGTAACAATCACATGACAATAACGAAGGTGGCCTGGGGTAAAAAAGAAGAGAGATGTGTGACATGAACGGTAGCATATATTTGCTTGCAAGTTAATTTTGGAAGTAATCACAAGAATAACTCTAGATAGTGCAGCATGGCTAAGCACCACTGCTTGCTATTTTCGTTTGCTTGATTCTACTTGCACGTGTGTCCAGTCTATGCATCTCTATCATGTATGGCGTTCGCTCATCGGCATGGCATCAAGTAGCGATGTAGTAAACTGTCATCTAACCTTAAAGCCATAGGGTACATAGTGTATCGAAAGGTTGGCAGGCCTTTTAGGCAGATTTCGTAACTACAGAAAAGAATGCTCTTCATCAAGTCGGTGCAGTCGTTTACCAGGAAACGTATGAAGAGCTTTTTTTCCTAGTCGTACAAGAGATTCTACAGACGTTATGCAAATTTATGCACGTTAACGTATCCTGAGAAGTTGCATTGATGTGCAAATGGACACATTCCGCCTTCAGTCTACTTATCACAAAGCCACGGCCAACTGTGTTATGACAGCTTCGGCGCATCACTTATCGAAAAATGCGAACTTCGTTTAGAGATGGCTGGGAGTTTCAGAAATCCAGTATTAGATTTTCAGTCACTCATCCCTACTGAAAAGTTCCGTATGAAATCTTACGGGAAATATATGGACTCCGTAACATTTCCTTATGCTACATACGGAAAACATATGGAGTTTTACGGAAATATACGGAAGTTGTATGGCATTTACGGAAAGCTTCTTATGGAGTATATGGAAGGATAAGGAAATTGTATGGCGTATACGGAAAGGTTTTTATGGAGCATACAGAAACATGAGGAAAATTTATGGCATATATGGAAAGCTTTTTATGGAGTATATGGAAGGATAAGGAAGTTTTATGGCGTGGATGGAGTGAGTTTTATGGAAAATATGGAAAGATAAGGAAACTTATGGAGCATACGGAGAGTTCATTATGGAAGATATGGGAAGATAAGGAAAGTGTATGGAGTGTACAGAAGCTTTCATAAGAAAAACACAGAATGTAAGGTCTTACGGAAATATACAGATTTTGTAAGGTGCTTACGAAAATGTGCAATAGTGTATGAAAGGAATGTGGATTGTTGCAAAAATGTGGAAACTCTACAGTTGTCACATTTTCAGCAGGAAATTCGAGCTCTATAAAGTTATAAATGAATGCACAGTGACATATATAGTATACAAGAATAACGCAGGCTAGTCTGTGTTGTCAGTCACCACTGTTCGCCCTTTTCCAGATTGAATACAACTTCTGCAGATGAGCAGGTGCTAAAGTCTGTCACACGGAAAATGTGTCCTTCACAAGGAATGACAATAACTGTCATTTTACTTGCATGCTGTCACACGAAAACAAATCAAGCAAGAAAAGCATAACTTCAAGGGCTCGTTTTTTGGTAGAAACAATAATAATGAGAAATAAATTCATTGTGAATGAACCTGTCAATATTAACGAAACTGTTCTCATTAACATTGGCAAAGAGAAATGTCGTTTTAAAATATCGACCATGAGCTTAACTCTCCTGAGCACCGACAAAAGAAATTAAAAATGAAAACTAATTTTATGTAGCCTAAAAATAATTTTTTATTGATAGTATATGTGCTCCTACAATATAAATACAGCTATACACAACTTGCCACAGCTTCACGACAGAAACGAGGTAGGGGCAGAGGGAGTGGTCAGAAAAATAATTAAGTATGAGAGCACAACTGATATGTACGGACACATAATGGTGCTTATCATTGATGCACGGATGGTCGTGTATAGAGCTGGGTCGTTTTGAGATTTTCAAAGGCATTGTTTCAGACCACCATGCAGATTACGCTTCAATTGTAGTGCTACATAAGACACAACTTATGGGCCAGCTTTAATGAATAAGAATATTATAGGTTAAACAAATGCTTTAAAATATATCATATCATGGCTGCATGGACGCATACAAGCTATGTAAAGCGCAATAAAGTGAGGACGCATGAGCTTCCCTTGATGCTTCAGTTCTACATAGATGCTTCAACTGTGCTGCAAAGAAATTTAACCAATGTCTGTGTGTGCAACATTGTCCAATTGAAACTATCTATATGTATATATAAAATTCCTACTGCGGGTTAAGCTACGTAGCACTCCATAACTCTTCCTTTTATTAAGGGCAATTTTTCAAACAATCAACATTATTCATTTTCTGTCTCATGACTTCGTGCCCGCAATTCTTGGTTTGCCTCGATCACAATTGTGCAGCCCTTATTTTGGAGGAATCAAAAAACATCAACCAAAATATATTTTGGAACTGCTTCTCGGTGATATTGCCTTCCCTCAACTGCCACAGCTTGAGATGAGTCATATCGCAAGTCTCGCGCACACCTGGGGCCTACCCTTGAAGAAACTGCTCCGGCTGTGAAATGCTGAGTTTTTTCTCAAATAAACTTTTTCGTTTGAGTTTTCTCAGTTCTCGAGTCCCTTCACAATCAAGCAGACCCAATGTTCCCTTTAGTCCTTAATTTTGTTATATTATGAAATAAATTAAAAATTAATAATGAAAATAAAAATACTAATAACTGTTGTGCGAAAAACACAGTCTCACATACGTACTTGAACGCAATATTGCTTTTATTTTGTTTTATAACCTAAGGCGTTAGAAAAGATAGCAGTACAATAAAAGTGTTGAAAAAAAAACAAAATAAAAATTAGATTTCGCGGGACTCGAACTTGCGCCACTTAGTTGTGCTCGCGCACTTGAACTGCGTGCGTTAACTTGCCAAGCTATTCGCGCTAAGCAGTACACCTGAGTTTAGGTTATGTATATAAATTTGCTTTTCACACGCTATGTGTTGGCATATTCATGTACGATATGCGACCGTATCTATTGTTGTGTGCATATGTTTTGTGATTGTATATACGTCACATGCTTTTCGCATGTCTTTCAACTATAGATTGCTGCCCCGCCGCGGATGAAAACAAGTATTTTTACACCCGCACACAAGCTTGAGCAGTTGAAGGTTGTTTCCCGGGGCTCTCTTGCGATTGAGTCGGCCACCACAGGGAATTAGAGTGATACGCCATTAATCTTTGCATCTAGCTGTATTCCACTTAGTAGCTTTATCGCTTGATGACAAATCGAACGCGGGGCGCGACGCTATTGCGCACGACCATGCCTCGCGTAGTGGCGGCATCAGCTGATTGCGCCGGCCCGCTTGCTTCGATTTGCTTCAGAGCAAAAATATGTCATACCTTGAAAGATTGCGTACTGCACTATGTCAAAATGTTACTGCTTTGTAGCCATTCTATGATTCATTGAGAATTGATAACTCTGATATCACTACTGTAGAGCTTTGCGTCGGCGACACGCACCGAACGTGAAACCGCGCTACGTCTGTCGTAGAAGCAGTAGGAGGCTGTCGTCTGCTAGAACAAAAACAAAACAAAGACCTGCGAAAATATTCATAAGTTGTAACTTCTTTTTTGAATAACCGTTTATCACTTTTAAAGTTATTTTGCCAGATAACATACAATTTTTTCAGTTTATTGCAGCGACAGATGTTTTTTTATTTTCCTCACACAGATATTCAAGCCAAATCCATTCACAGCTAAAGCCACATGTTGTTTGTCTTTGTCTCCGTGGGCGTGCTCTCTCATGTGTTCGCGCTGCTACACACGAGAGCACAAAATGTTAAATTTACGCAAGGAAGCGCCGTTCCTCGTTCGTGTGATGTGCTAAGATTGCGCCCTATTCCCGCGGTTATTCGAGTGCGGATCAAGTGCGAGTCGTCCAAGGAATCGGCGGGTTGGGCGGGCGCTCGAAGGACTCCGAGGTGACGGCTGACGCCTGTGGTTGCTTCCCTCAGGACAGTGTGAAAGAAACTAAACGTAAGAAGGACACTTTTTTATGTAGACCAAGTATGCCGTTCAGTGCAAGTGTGTGTTGCTGCACTCGAACGAGGCGTCGTGAAACGGCAACCTTACGCGCCTTTGCGAGTGCGGTTGCCGATTCGCTTTGACAACGCTAACGCCAGCAGAGCCATGGCGCATCGGCGCGGCCTTACTGGAGCTAATTCGAGACAACTGCGGCAACATGCATGTGTATGGTGATCGATTTTTTCATATGTGCAATGTAGTGAGGAAGACGCACACGGCGCTTGCTACGTTGTTGATTAAACGAATCCTGCAGTGCCATTTGATGGAAAGCAGCATTTTCTTTACGTTCGCGGGCGATACAATTGTTAACTTGGCTCGATTCACCTAGCCAACCGCCTAAGTGGGTTGATTAGCATACGTTCACGGTAGAGCGTTATTATGCCCCTAAACAGTGGCGTGTGCTTGTTAAAAGATATAATGTGTGTGCCTAGTGTAGAGAGAGAGGTGCTCGTGCAATCTGTATATGTACCTGCAAGACGCTTTTGCTTGTAACTAATAATGTACCGGCCAGCACCTACATTGTACGCCTGACTTTGAAGAAAACTTGCATGCACAATGTGAGATTTTGTAATCTGCCAGAGTTGCTTTTTATAAAATAATACACTGCCAGCATGTTCAAAATATGTTTCGCTGCTGTGTGGCAGGGGTGCGGTTATCACGCTGTTGTGTAGTTGCTGATGCAAGCACTTATAGTTTTGATGCGTTAATATTTCTCATCTAACTCATCAGGTGTTTGGCTGTTTCAGCACACACAAGGCAAAGAGAGAAGGAAGACGGGTAATGACAGGACCAGTGCCGACTTTTGTTTGGAGGAGAATACCCATGTTGGTGCAACACATTTATGCAACAACACAGTTGTCAGCAATATGAGAGAGAACACTGAAATTAGCTTTTAAAGATCATGGTGACTAAATGCCTAGTAATTCACAGCACAAAGTAACAAAAAAAGCCATCAGTATGATCAATGTGGACGAGTACAGTCTTGCATATAAAAAATATATTGCGCAAAATGTTGCCTAAGTAAGAAACCTCTCTATGTTTGCAAATAGTGTGACGTCACTTCGAGCGCCGTGCCAGCCATTCCCTCCCTCTGTGCAAGGGCTGGTTGGCAAGGAAGTTGTTTGTGACATTCCTGATAGACCACTGAGATGTATGCGATTCTAAACCTGTAGCCTACTATGTACATAATCTTTTGCGCAGTTACATCGCTGCATCTGACACCTACAACTTATTTGCATATTTACATTGCTCCCTTAAGACCTAACACACAAACTTGTTGTTTGCATTGTCACTTCATGAATATCGAGCGGTAAAGGTACTGAGTATATGTGAAACAAGAATCTCTGCTTATTACATGAAGACATATGAGGCCTTCGATAAAACGAGTTATACCTTTATTGGGCTTGCGTACTCGTCGGGGCGATTCATACATGCAGCTTCAGCAAATGGTATCTTCCAGCCCAGTGACCATGCAATTTTTTTCTCCACACAGCGCAAACACCGAGATGTACCCACTCGCAGATGGTCGCGTCAAGTGCATATTTACCTTGACTAAAATGTCGAATAAAGTTTTTTCATCGACCGGTCCCTGCCATGAGTGCTAATGTCTTCGCAAACAAGACACATTGTTATTGACACTGCACACACCACACACAATATTTTCAGTTGAACCAATATTCTCAATACCTTTTAATGCACACTACATGCCGCAATCAACAGTGCACATTTTTGAAGACTATGCCACTGTTCCTCGCACAGGCCACCACGTGTGTTCACTTCTTCAAGATAAACAGACAGCGTGGCAAATATTTTACCACACAACTAGATGTTTGCTGACACATACTACAGCTAATGTCGACATTGTAACGTGAAGTGTAAGCTTTGAAAAATTAAAACTTGCCCCAAACACCGCACGACTGTACCGGGCTGAGCCACCAGCGGGAGTGTTTTTCCTGCCACACCTTTTACATGTGCCCGTGACATCATGCTGTGACGTACCTCGGTAGGGGCCTATCGCTGCATACTTTATGTGAATGAGGGTCCTGTTAGTGAAAGCAGGCATTGTTGATTTCTTAACTTGTTCATTCCCAACTGAACCTTCATTTGCACGAGTTGTCTGACTGATATTCAGGCGAACTTTTGTGCAATAAATTATACAGTTGGCAGTCTGTGCTTGCTCCATACTGTTGTTACTGGTGTTTCTTGTTGTTACTTTGCACTGCTCATTATTGCTCACCTACAGAAACTAGCCTATCTTGCTGCTGTTTTGGACAAGATGCAGCTGGCAAGTGCGATAGTGTTCATAACTCTAAATTTTCAAGCAAAAATTATCGTTTCATATTCATTTAGTTGCATTCATATCAGTACATTATAAGAAATCATTGATTAAACAATAATCTGTGTTCCTTCACATAATGCTCACAACTTTTATATCAAATTGAATGGTGTTTATAAAAAACATGGGTTTTAGCTAAACTTCATGCTCTTTCCTTGAACAGTTGACAAAACGCTATTCAATGCTTACTTGCCATGGATTGGACTGTGTTTGAAATACATTGCAATTCTTCACCGGACTGCCAGTACACTTCACAATGGGGGAACACTTATTAACCATGGATTGAATAATTAAGAACGGAAAGAAAGAAGCGGCAGGCCGGGATACTTGATATTGGCATTCGTTTTGCTACCCAGCGCATTATCATGCAAACTTCCTATAGAGTGGTTATGCGTCTTGCATGTGTGTCTGTAAACCAAGAACTTTGGGTAGAACTATATTTATCTTACAAATGGTTGCAGGACTGTGGAGGCTGTAGGGCTGCTTAGGAGTGGTGGAATCCCTGGACATGTGTTCAACCTTGCTGCATCAGCTCCTTGGTGTTTTCACGGCATCTTTACAGATGTGTTGGGTGATTAAAGCAAGCAGGTTTCAACACAAGGAAAAGTATAATATGGCAGCACCTCTTGTGCGTGCCTTACATCCCAAGTTAATCACATATTTATCTTGCACCTTGTGGCCTGTAATTTTTAAAGAGACACTTCTTTTTGCTTTATATTTGAGTCTTGATGCTTCGACAGCAATGTATTTGTGTTTGACAGCAAGTGTTCTTGAACAAAACACTGATCTCAATAATGACAAAACACCCTTCATACTTGGTCCTTAGCATAAGCTAGCACATACCTGTAGCAGATACAATTATTCATTTTTTGCTGGGATGATAATGGGCAAGTAGCAAAGGCAAGTTCAGATTGGAGTGGTCGGTGACGTCTTTTTAGGCTCTTCCATATTGCTTTGCAACCAGAGTTACTTGTAGCCACATATACAATGAAGCCACATGACGTGCATTCTAAATGAGATTACCATATCACATTTTGCTGCATCTCAATGTGTGCCAAACAAATGCAGATATCATTAGCTTGCCACTATAAAGGGATACTAAACCAACACAAGGTTGAAATTTAGTCGTGGTGTTGCAGCTGTGTATGACTCCACAATGGATGCATAGCCGTGATAATTTGTCTATATGTTGTCGCAATAGTAATGTTACACACATTGTACGATACAAAAGAGGTCCTCGCTTATTTCGCTTTTTTTCGCAATGCTTCTTTCTTGTCTCTTCTTGCCATGCGCTCCTCCTCACTGTACAAGGAGCAAGAGTAGTGGGCACACAAACACATATTTAAAAAAAATGTTGTAAGGTGAGCACTGAGAAGCTGAACACTTCCGAAAGGCTCAAAGAGGTAAAGGTATTGTTTCTAGCTACTTTTTGGGCACCCACAGCTAGTTGTGCTGCTGCAGTTAAAAAATGAGTTAAATGTTAAAAATTAATTGGAGGTGGTTTGCCACCAATTATTGCAGTTACATACAGAACTAGGTTTCAATGCGTAAGCAAAATCTGCTCACTCTAAATCAATCCTAATGATATCTGAAATTCAGGAAATATTCACAGAAAAGCTCAGGAAAAGGCTAAGTGGTTGCCCCTTGATCGTGAAGGAGATACCCTTCTTCTAAAAAAAAAGGTCAATAGACAGTCTAGTAGTCTCGATATTACATGCACTATAAAATATTCTGGTGTGGTGCTTTTCATGCATGTTATAATGAGAGGGGTTTTTAATAGAACTGTTGTCACTTTGCCCTGCGTTGCTGAAATTGTTCACATTGTTATAATACATGAATCACTTTATGCCTTTTGATTTTATGCAACTGGTTGCTTACCCAGTCGGTTTAACTTGATTTGGATAAAAACATAAATGCTCTAAACTTTTTTTATTATACAGCAGGTTTATTTTTAAAATACGCGACCATTGATGTGAACACAGTTGGTGGCGTGCTTGATTAATCCTTCACTATCACCACTCTAACTACACCTGCTACAGTGCATAGTGTGACAAAAGTAATGGTACTTAACATTACTGGCAGCATACACTTTTATGTCTCAAAATGTGTCAAAAAGCCTGGTAAAATTGTGTGTACGTTTTTTTTCGCTCCAACTAAATATTCTGGTCTACTCAATGTAGCTTCCGCTCTTTTAAGGTCCTCAAACTATTAGGTGTTCAAAAGAAGGATCAATGCCATATATGCTTTCTTTGTCAGCCTACTCACCACTCTAATAATGAGAATTACCCGACAACATTACCCAGTAAAATATAGGGATGTTATAAAAAGTAATTTTGCCAAGTTGGATGTTATAAAAAGTAATGTTGTCAAAAAACGTTGCCAAGTTACGTTTTTGTTCACTTTTCTTTTCACAATTTTGTTAAAGTTACTTTTGATAAGATCCCCTATAGTTTGTTTGGCATCATTTTCTGCTAGTTCTCATTATAATGTTTTCAACAAAGACAACATACCCTTAAATTTATAGTTCTTTCCTTTACTCATGAATCTGAAACAGTGAATCTCAGTAATCTTAGCAGTGTGTGACTTGTTTTTTTTTTTTGATCAGTTGTGCATGTGTTCAAGTACATGCATTTAGGTGGGAGGGTGAACCATTGCCGCCTCCTGTGACTAGCAGATTTTCTGAGAACTGACAGATTAATAATGCTGCCAAAGAAGTATAGGGATATTGGAAGTAATCGTAACGTAATTAGAATCGTAATTTAATCGCCAGTAGGCAAAAAAAAGCTGTCCCACACTCGCCATAATGGTAACAAGCAGCGCTGACTGACTCTTCCATGTATAAATGCACATATATACCGTACAAAATGGAAGAGATATAGCCGCCAAGGTAGCTCAGTTGATAGAGCATCGGACATGTTATTCGAAGTTCGCAGGCTCGGTCCCTGTACAGGGCAGGTTATCTTTTTTTCCTTCTACTTTTCTTTCTTCACAATTACAACACTTCTATTCTTCTTAAAGACTTTCTGGTGTAAAAAAGGTACCTTATAATCTGAAGAGGCAAACAGAATGTGCCAGTGCACGAGTTAGCTCTTGTAGTGGTTACAAGTAAGATATGTTTTGAAGAATAAATCATTCTGCCACTTGCCTAAAGAATGGCTACAGGACATGGCACTGGATGCACTTTGTTAATTTTGAATCAAGCTATCTTGTATTCTATTTTTATAAACTACATGGGATACACATGACGGTATCACACACTTTAATGCCACAAAGATTATGCAGCGAACAATGTTTTAAATGCGAAATTGCATAGGGATAAGGTGAAAACTGCACCCTCAACGAGAATGTACAGAGAGCACAGGGTGCAGGCGTCATTCCTTCTGCCCGTGCTTTTCAAGTGCGAGCTGTTTTCACCTCGTTCTGACCAACTAACTAAATTGAGATGTGTTGTTATGGTACAAGAGGATGCTCCACGGGAAACTAGGTTTGTCTCAAACTCTGTGTGTGTCTTTCAATCTATATGGTGCTCGGTTCAAGAGTTCATGCAGACCAGATCGTGTAAAATAGGACCGTGTAAAATGGACCGTGTAAATAAAATAAAATGGACCATGTAAATAAACAGGATCGTGTAAAATGTCGTTTTCGTGTGCAACTGTAGTTGTGGTTGTGCTGAATGACCTTTCTTTATATACACTACATAACAAACTTGCTCCTATAGAGTCGAGTGCATCTTCGGATCGATTGTAAATGTTTGCATATGCGAGGCCTTAAGTTTCATAAGAAATTCCTCAGTGTGCCACGAGGAAATGTGTGTTCAGCGAAAATTTGCATATCATTATATACAACTCTTAAAGCCTCATTTACAACTTTGTGCAGGTTGACCTTGAGCAGAAAACGAGGAGCGGTAGCAGCCCCCAGGAAAGAGCAGGCACCCTCCAAGCTCCCAAAGCTCTCTTCGACAGGAACATCATGGTCACTGTGTGGCATTGAAAACCATTGCAAGAAGTGCCTTATCAGTACACAGTGCTGCTCTTTCATCGCAGAAGATGAAGTTTACCACTCTAGAGGAACTTCACGCTGTGTATTGTGAGTGCTTCAGCGGTTTTGTTTTTGTCCAGCCAGCAGTCAAGAAATCTCGCGTCAGATTCAGCCGGGATGGCTAGAGGGAGTCGGGCAGGCATGTTTGGACATTTGTGTAGCCAAGTAGTGCCAATTTTTGCACTGGTCCTGTTGGAGTTACTGCCACAATCACAGAAGCTTCGTCACCTCTCTAAATGTACAGATGTGTCGGGGAAGATTAGCTGCAGTAGGTTTTTCGATAACTGATAGCTGCCAACATTCTTCATTATACAGGAGTTTTGTTCCTCACTTATGGGTGTAAAGCCCTCCACAGAAAAAATGCAACACGTCTACTTCCAGAAGGCTCCAAGGCCCTACTTGTAGGTTTTTTCGGCTTGTATCATAAGCACCTCGTTTGGGTGTACATGAACATTTTATAAACATGTACAGCGAAAAATTTGGGTGGCCGGTCGTTTTGTCGTTATCATGTTCGTCGCAGTATTCTTAAGCATGTTGTGCATTACGTTGTCAATCTGGTTCATGTGCATAGAAGACATTACGAAGTTTCAGGCTACAGTATAAAAAACCTGGAAGCAAGCTAACGATAATTTTTTAACAGAGTTGCTTAATCTCATACATGATACATCACTAAACTTTCGTACGTATTCATCAATGTAAGCTCGTCTTAGTGTTATCCAAAATGAAGATGTGAGTTGACAGATGGAAACATCTAGTGGGGTAATCAGGGTGAACAGTGGAAGTGCCTCAGACAGGCTGGCCGATGTTGTGATAGGAGGACCTATTTTTTAGAAGTCACCTTGTCATCCTTGGCGTGTTAGTTTATATGGGGTCAGTAATGACATCATCTTTTGGTGTAGGCGTGTGTGCCTGTTGGAAATGTTTGTCTGAAAAAAAAACCTATAACGCAGAAGAGTGCAGCGCTTGCTTCTTTTCAAGTTAAGTTGCGCTGATACAAAGTGTTCTCCTGTCAGAGGTTGGGGGTAAGGGAAGCAAAAAAAAAGATAAATGATAGAAAAGAAGAAAAAAGAAGAAAGAAAAGGGGGATGCAAAGTAAAAGTAGTGCTACACTGCTCCTACTTTGCATCCCCCCTTTTCTTCTTTTTTTCCTTGTTTTCTTTTTCCCCTTTTTTGTTGCATTTGCATTGTCCCGTCTAGTGCATGAATCAATGACACGTGGCTTTGCTATAGCAAAGATGCCTATGTGGTGTTGGATTGAACAGTGCAGTGTACTTCATTCAGTTAATTACAGACTGATGAGTCTTGCAATAAGTGCTTCCTGTCTATCACCACACATGTTCAAATGAAAAGTTTGTGCTTGGCTCTTAGTATGCTGGTATATAGCTTGTGTCTTGGACTACTCAAAATGAATGTTATTTTGCTGCTGCTTATGGTAATGAATTTATCCAACATGAAAATATCTTGCCTTGCGAACTTTGTCGGACCTGCCTTTCTTTTTTTTTCCTATGCAGGCGTTGTATGTGAGGGAGGCAGTAACAGAGAGGTGATAGCTTGAGCTTCAGAAGAATAAATGCTGGCAGTGAAGCAATTACACATCAAACATCCCAGCCATTTTGCCAACCGTACTAAATGCGTTTTGAAAAAAAAAATATTGTGCTCGGTTACTGTATTGAAAACAGCAAAATGCTAAAATATATCGCAGAGAACAAAATATTAGGCCACGTTGGTGCCTTCTGGACTTCCCAGGATGTCGTCTGGGTGTTGTTTGTAAAAAGTAAAAAGTGTTTCAAAAATACTGCCTCTTCTACACCAAATTCGGTCTAGGTATTAAGTAAAGGTGATTGTGTGTAGTGCATGAAGCTCAGTAATATTAGTGCAATTTTTTTGCCACATCAAAAGCAAGGAAGCAGATTCCTTTATATGGCATGTTATATGATTACACTTTGTCTTAAAAAAGAAATGAATTTTTGAAGTTTTCTTATGATGGCTGTTTTCTGCATTTGATATACGACAGCTTTCGTTCCGAAGTTCTCCATGGCCCTCAATAGGAGACTTAAAAGATCATTTTCCTCATTTAAACAAAAATTGTAATGATAACACTTGCCATATAACAAGAACTGTTTATTTGCTTTCAGCTTACACATAAAAGTAATTTTCAATTAGACAAACACACAGCTCAAGTTGCATCTCAGTGTGGAAGAGAACGATTATATAGTGAAATTTGTAATCTGGACCTAACATTATTTTTTTTCGTGAAATATAACTTCTGTGCAGTGAGTATTTGTGGCTCAAATATTCATACAAAGTGCAGTATTGCCATACAAGAAATGCAAACGATAAACAGTTTGGCTGAATTCTTCAAAGCCTATGTAGGGGAAAAATTGCACTAATGTTACTCGGCTTAAACACTTTAAGAAGCACCTTTACTTAACATGTAGATCAAATTTGATATGGCAAGAAAAAGCGGTACTTTGAAATTTTTCTCACAAATAACACCCGCACGACATTATGCGAAATTTTGAAGGTACCCACGTGACCACTTCTTTTTTGCTCCTCAAAATAATTCTGCAAACAACTATTCTCAAAACAGTAAATTACCATCATTTTTAAAACTATATATCTGTGATGATCGCCAGGCAGTATGGTTTGTATGTTTGGTGTAGAATAGCCCAGTGCGAAAAACAACAAATGTCTGAGCATCCTTTGACGCTCGGGCAATTTCGAAAGCATTTGTTTGTTAGCAGCAATTCAGTTAAGCCCTTGTCTTTATGCTTAGGCCCAGAAACAAAACACAAGTAACCCAAGTAGTGCTGAGAGTCATGCAGTGTCGCTGTTCCAAGGCTTGTGGAGCCTAACATAGTGCAAGCTTCACCATTTTTTAAAAATTCAGATTCAACCAACAGGTTTTGGAGGCACAGTGCATTTTCAGCTAACTTGTTTTACACCAGTTACTTTGATAAAAAGGGGGAAGTAGAGGTAAAAATACCATTTTAAAGGCATTGTAGGTAATAACAAAAAAGACTGCTTTCTTTTTTTGTGTGTGGTGCTTTGCCTGAACGCTGTGCTTTTTGTGGTATAGTTCATTGTCTAGTGAACATAGGCCTTAAAAACTAACATTAGCCATGTTGAAAGCGATTTTTTGGTTATAGTCATAGTAGCCATATTAAAAATATATGACTTCAAACTTGATTGTTCTTTTGAAGATGTTTTCTTGCATAATGATATTTCAGAGTCTTAGTCAATTTTGTTATAAGAAAACGTGATGTCATAATAGGGTCACTTTTTGTAGAGTCGTTCAGTTCTACCTTACCTTTTACATTTCTAATAGAGCAGTTATTTTCAATATCGGTATTTAAAATGAAATGAGCATGCTGTATGTAGTAAGGTATAAGCACTTACAGATAGCACATGCACCAAAGTTTTCTGTTGGCAGTATATTTCTGTTATTCTTGATTTTTATGTGGGGTTTCACGTCCGAAAACCACGATATGATTATGAGAGACGCCGTAGTGGAGGGCACTGGAAACTTCGACCACTTGGGGTTCTTTGACGTACACCCAAATCTGAGCACACGTGTCTACATCATTTCTGCCTCCATCGGAAATGGAGCCGGGATTTGATACTGCGACCTGCGGGTCAGCAGCCGAATTTCTGGTACGCTTGCTCCCCTATATGTGTGGAGTTCGGTTATAGTTATCTGGCTTGCACAGATTTTTAATGGCACCTGCCTTGTCCTGTTTCCTTTCATGGTGATTTTAACGTTCATAAGTTGCATAGGTTTAACTCTCAAAATTGTTCAAGTTGCCAATTTTTTGCACAAAATGTATAGTATAAAGGCAGCAGATGTACATGCACACTATTAAATGTACATTCAGAGCTTTCACTTGCAGTTTCTAAAGTTTTACTGTGCAGGAAGCATTTAAACCATAATTTCATAAGGACATATTAATCGATTATCTCTACCATTGAAAATCGTGACAACCTAGTTATTTTCACTGTGATAAGCATGCTGTTTTCTTTGATGTGGCAGAACTAATTTATCCACTCCTTCCTTCTATTATTCACATATGCATAACATGAAGGATTGTGTGCCTTACATTTTCAGTTTCATTCTGCGTGTTATATTTCTTGTGCATGTGAACTAATGTGCTAACATGTGTCTCTGACATTATTTGTGCCAATTATTTTCATTTCCAGGTGCCTATGAAGGACACATAATTTCTATGGCAGTGACCTTCCAAATTTACAGTGGTGCCGGAGCCTCAAGCAGCATTTCGCCGATCTCCACAAGGCGTTCATGAGACAAACACAGCGCCACACTTTCACAGTGCTATGATTATTATTTATGTTTAAACATTTCGTTCTAAAATTGCTGTTACATTGTGTTTTGTGCCACCATGCCGTGGCTTAGGTGGAGCTCGTGAAATTACGGTGTAGTCACCTCATTTGTGTACCATCAACACTGCTATGTCACCATTCACAGCTGGAGCATACAGACAAATAAAAAAATATATTGATTGTAGCAGGGCTGGTGTGTACTATAATGCTTCTCTATTGATAATAATAACTTTATAAGTTCTTTAGGTCTTGCACAGAACACTGCATTAATGTGTTGCAATGTAACCACCATTTATGATCGCTAGCATGTTAATTCAGTAGTTTTGTAATGTATTTTATTTGAAAGGTAATTTTGCTTCCTCATCACGACAATTAGAAAGATGCCGATGATTCAATCCCTCATTAAGGAGCTTCTTAACACATTTGTTCCTTTCAAGCCTTTGTTTACTCATCAAGGCTGTTTCAGATAGCAAACATATTTCACCTTCATGCAACATATTAAGAATGAAATATTCATATATATTTGTACACAGTACTTGCTTTTGCAAACAACGTGAATGGCCTATTGCTTTTACTCGAGATCTAGGATGTCCATTTGATCTTTGCAAGATGCAGCAGATAGATGCATGGCTTCTGCATTATGCTGATTTCCGTAAGCTGCTTATCGGGTAATTTAGCATGATATGGCACTTTCCGTAAACTGCGGATGTCCACATCTTTCTGCATGATATGGCGCTTTCCGTAAGCTGCGGATGTCCGCATCTTTTCGCATGATATGGCGCTTTCCGTAAGCTGCGGATGTTCGCATCTTTCCGCATGATGCGGCCTTCCGTAGTCAAATAATTGCGTATGTACGGATCCGTATATGCGGAACGTTTCAGTAGGGATCTTGAATATATTTTAAAGAACGACAAAATAGGAACATGTTAAGATACTTGCTCTGTACTCAAATGGCATTAAATAAGCTACAAAAACAACAGAAAAAAACGTTTCTTTACCTTTTCCATACCTAGTCACCTATTGAAATATGTTTTTATTACCTACCGTTTGTACTTCCAGAAGCTTCTTTTTTAGTCCTATGCTTTGCGAATCTGTTATACGCCTTAATTAACTTGGAAGCTTCAAAATAAGAAAGTGAAACTTCTCATTTCACGCAAACTTTATCGCCACCTGCTCAAAATCGCTATCACGAAAAACAAATTCTTCGATTTTTATGTGTGAGAGAGTCATTATTGTACGGTGAATTTTTTGTGAAAACACGTAGGTCAAACTTTCGTTTCAGTGCAAATATTTTGTTTACTAAGACAATAATCTTTTTTGATATTTATACTTGCTTACTAGCATGTTTACGACGACTTGTTAACTTCTGGTCTGTTTACTTCTGCTAATGTGCGAAGTTTAATTCATTGAGCAGAATTTTAGTAATAACTGCAAAATAGTAGTATATTATTAACATTATTATTAATATTATTAGGATCGGTATAAGCTTCAGTATTATCAGATGTAATCACTCCATTATTTCGGAACGTTCTACACAGGCCCGTAGCCAGTAATTTATTTCGAGTAAAGGAGAGTTCTTGTTCAAGACCATAAAACGCCTGTTTTATTATTTGTCATTTGTAAAACACCTCCATGTCCCCTACCCTGGCTACGGACCCGTTCTACAAAGAACTTTTCAAAAATTAGGCAGATTCAACATGCCATAAGAATCAGTGGTGCGCAGAGCATGCGGATGGAAGGTGACTGCGGTATTGTATGAAAAATTCATTGAGGTCTTGGAGAGCAAGTCTCAACACGCAGTGATCAGCGTCCGTGAAGAAACCGGAAGGCCAAGCCTCTTAGCCACATCGTGGACATCCTGAATAGCCCAGAGTTTGAACGGCCGTGGGCGCATCATGAGTGTGGGACGTAGTCATCTTGTTACATACACGCATGTCATGATCATTATGTTTGAATGTGTAATTTGCCTATGTCGTCCATTCGCGTAACGTAGTACCAAATTTGGCACATGTGAAGCTAGGAAAACGGCCGCGAGCGCATCATGAGCATGTCATGTAGTCATGTCGGTACATGACACGTATCTCATGATTATCAAGTTTGCACCAGTCACATTGCTTCGCCATCCATTCAGGTCACGTAATAGCAAACTCGTATATGCAAAGCTAGCGAAACGGCCGCGAGCACATTCTTCATGAGTGTGGCATGTAGTCACGTTGTTACATGACACGCATGTCACGATTTCTATGTTAGAGTCTGTCGCTTGTGTTCGCTATGCGGTCATGTCATACCATACCAGTTTTGCAACTTGTCATATGAAAGGAACCACCGCAAAACAGCAAGATCACAAATTGTGACTCATGACATTCATGGCATACACGTCGTGATTTTTATGTAATGACTAGTCAGTTATGTGCATCGTACAGTCACGTTATATCATACAAAGTTAGGTATCGGTGCCATTATCCAAACGGCCGGGAGATTTTAAAGTCGTAGGCAGCTAGATAGACAGATAGATAGATAGATAGATAGATAGATAGATAGAAAAATAGATTGATAGATAGATAGATAGATGGATAGATAGATAGATAGATAGATAGATACGCTCAAATTCGCCGCAGTTCGCCAAGAAATGCTTCGCATTTAAAATGCACACCACATCCACGAATGATTGATGATAAGTGGGCGAAGGTGTAGACGGAAGACGATTTGCAAGCCGTAACTTTTAGGTGAAAAGATAGTCCATTGCATCAATAGAAAGACATAGGATTGTTCGTATATTATATAAATCAACTTTTATTTTGTGTTTTTCGTTTGTTATTCGTTTTTTTTGTTCTTTCATATGTTTGTTGTCAAGCCGGCTGGGTTGCAAGATCCCTGTGTTGTTACAGCTTTATGGTTCGTGAAATGAAGTGAGAGAGTTTCTTGTACTGGCTGCCGGGAAAATTTTGCAAACACCAGGTCTATGCGTGGCCCTGGGATCGTGGTAAGTGTCGTATAGATACATCTGAGTGCGTATTTCGAAAATGTGTGCTGCTCGAAACAGATATTGGCTATGAGGCCCATTCGTCCGCACGTGCCTCCGTGCGTCCGTCTGTACGTCTGTCGGTCCCTCACACTAGGATCAGCCGATGCGTAAGTCATACAGCTAGGTGAATATAAACCGGTCAAAGAAGACATGCGTGGACAGACCCACGAATTTCGGAGCTTCTGCCCTAATAAAATAACAAATATATCTTGCTCTTGTCAGATAGCAAGGACACGTGCTACCCGAAGGCGCTTTGTTCCAGAGTCTCACGTAATTCATCAACCCATCATTATTCATACGTCTGTCCCGGGAAATAACAAAATTATCTTTCATTTCGTTTCAATTTATTACCTTAAAAACCCCGTTTGAGGTATTACATAAGGGGTGGTTTACATATTGGGAAAATGAATGCAGGTGTTATGGTGTGATACAGGTTTGCAACGTGTCCAGAAATTCGGAATGAGTTGGTACGGTAGCAGCATGATGAAGCAGGTCGTTCCAGTCGCTGGCAGCCCGAGGAAAAAATGAGGCTTGAAATGTGACGGTGCGTGTTCGAGGACGGGTTCCAATGCTGGTACTTGAACCACGACCACCACGGCCCTCATGCTCTGGAAGCCAGTGTCCTTACCACTAGGCTACACACATATGTTTCCACGAATGAAATGCGCGTACATTACATCTTAACCACATGAATGTGCACCTTTGTGCAAGATAAATGCTGAAAGACAACACTTTGTTGTCAGACTTCATTGATTTTTGTAAATAAATAAATAAATAAATAAATAAATAAATAAATAAATTTTTGTGCTAACGCAACAAACGTCCTCAGCGGGACACGATGCAGAGCTGATAAAAAAATTGCACAATCAATAAAGTTTTTGTTAGAAAAAAATTTGATGCCAAGCTTGGGTTTCATTTGCCTTCCTGGTGCAGCTATTACATGCATTGACAAAAGAATAGAAGGGGACACGGGTACGCCATCTCGCGGCTAATGAGACCCCATCTTGTTAGGCCGCGAAAAGGCTCGAGCGGCCACTCATGGCGATATATTTCTCTAAGGTGAACCTGTGCTGGAGTTTCCGTGGTGATGCAGCGCCACCCTGTTGAGTGCGGCCGGACACATTGGGCAGTACGAAAAAAAATTGACGTGGGCCATGCTGCCATGCGCGATGATCAAATGAGGAGAAACTAGCTTTAAGACTGGCTTTATAGTTGTATTCGCGAATGCTAGAACCACAAATATTTTTAATAACAGGAAAATTAATCCAAAGGATACATAGTTGACTCCCTCCAGCGTCGGTTTCCACCAATTCACAGCGGTTGGTGCTAGCAAAAATGTGAAAAAAGAAACCTCGCGTCACATCCAAGTAATTACAGTAATATATCTGCCTATCACTCTCACAGCTCCAGACTGATTACACGATGATGGTTGCTGAAAAAACCGTGATTATATACACAAGTTGCATTACTAACCCCACAATGCTTGTCAACTATCGAACCATCACAATGTTAGATACCACCAGGATGTTCAAAGGCGTTTTTTTTAGGTATGATGCTTAGAAGACGGCCGGCCACAAGCTTGCGATTTGTCTGCAGATGACGGCGAGTCCACTTCGTTAGCACAACCATTGCGACCCGTTTGAATTTCTGCTGACCCTATCAATTTTTGCTTTACACTGACCTTTCATTGGAAGGTTGCCTTAGACATTCATTGCACAATAATCGTCAGCTTCAAAAAGTTATTTTGAAGATTGCGATATGAGAATTTCGTAGGTTCGCACTATCTTTTGAATACATCATAAAGAAAAATCCGTAGCGAAGCAGCTTTTGTCATATATCGTGAAAGAGCTGCGACTACCAACTACGTGAATTTATTGTTATCGCTCAACACAGCTGTCAATTGATTGATATATAGAGTTTAACGTTCCGAAACCACCTTATGATTATGAAAGACGCCGTAGTGGAGGGCTCCGGAAATTTCGGCCACCTAGGGTTCTTTAACGTGCACCCAAATCTGAGCACACGGGCCTACCTTTCCTTTCCGCCTCCATAAAAATACAGCTGACGCACAGCTGTCACTTGACCACAATGTTAAACAGTGATGCCTGTAAAACTAACTATTTTATGGCAAAGCGGGCGTATAACGAGTAACCAGCACACTACGTAGAGCACTGCAAGAGCTATGAAAATACACTTACCTGTACAATCACGCCCTACAATGCGTGGCTCTACGCTGAAATGTAGCATTTTTCTGCGCGTCATAGACGTACTTCACATACTGCCGCGTACGTTCTTTCTACAGCACAGTCGCGTGAAAGTATATACAACCACGCACACCAAATCGCTGACACTGCAGTGGATAATCATCGCTGCTCGCCCGCTGCACCGCAGTTTTCAGCGAAGTGTGCAATTCTTTGTTGGTCTTGCGCGTTCTAAAGTATCTACAACACGACGCACATCAGTTAAAGCCGGGGTTGGGGCCACACGGTGTTCACCGAAGGAAGTTTCTTGTGTTCACTATGCATTTCAGTGCACTCGACGTGTGAGAAAGCACGTTGAAACGTGCCCATAGTAAACCTCGCAGCGACTTTGTGCGACTAATTGTTTTTCAACCAGCTCGTCCACGTGGCGCATCGTGTAAATGTTAAGCGCGCACGGAGGAATTGTAGCGGTAGCCCCTGGGCAGTGCTTTTTTCTCAAAGGTTCAAGGCCGAAAATGACGCTCAATTGTGACCCCTTCTCTGGTTGATAAAAACAGTGACGTCATTGTGGGCATTTTTGAAGTGAATGGCACACGCACTGTTTCGTGCGCCGGTTTCGGCTTCGTCAAATAAATTAGCCTGATTTTCATTGTCCCCAGTTATTAGTCAGTAGCGGCCTTTCAGAAATTTCAAAGTCGTTCAAAGGGCTTGAACTTTCTTATTTGATTCGACCGCTTATTTCGAGTGGTTAAACAGTTATTGTGTTCATCTTTGTAATACTGCACTAATTACAATCTGTACACATCTGAAAATGCCTTCTGAGGACGTCATTATTGGCAACAAAGTGCAGTAAAGAGAAGGCCGCAGGTAGCATGCAGTAGCCATCTTTGTGTAATTTTTCAATACTATAAGCACATTTCTTCTAACCCTCTATGATAGAGAAAACACTTGCAGCGTTTGTGGTCTTCCCCAATTCCTTAGTGTTTTCTTTTCACCTTAGCGTTTGCGAAGCCTGCATAAGACTGCTGTAAAATTTTTCGACGGGCCGAACGTGGCGCCTTGTTTTACAAACGATGCCTGCGCCGTCTCTGTAGGAGGAAATAAACGAGCCACAAGTTGACCTTGCCGTGAAGTTTTTCCCACCACTTGTTATGCGGCGTCACGCCTTAGAATTTATCGAGTCAATCTTGAAGGCTTGTACTTAGTGTAAGCTGAATGATAAAGAGGCTAGCTCCTCTGCCTCTTTCATCACGCCTGCCGCAGATGTCCCGAGCCCGTCTTTGTATTTCATGCCATCTTTGTTGCATAGCGGTGGTCCTCTCAACAGTGTTGTATTGAAGCGATTCTCACTTTCTTCTCTGTGCATGTATCCCGGGCGATGTTCAAAGCCGTTGCCCAAGTCACCTATTTTCTGGCTTGTTCGTATTGCCGGGTGAATAACAGAGAACGTAACATAATTGCCGATGTGGTAGAATATTTCTTGCAAACCTCTGCACTAATATTACGATGTTCTTTGCTGAATTTCTTTTCTCCACAGACGTTTCGCTGGAATGCAACTAAGAAATACCATACGCAAATTTTAAAGGGGTGGTTGGAGAGTTCAGTGGGATGATATTTTATCACGCAAGATAAAAGCACGGCACCTAAGCTGCAAAAAATACTGTACAATTTAATATTACATAAATGCAATTTTATATTAACGCACGTCATTATAAAGCAGTGTGGCTTCGACTTCACTTGACCGCTAATGGTTCGCTGAGATCCAAGTTTACGAGTGGGTTTCCGTGGTGCCGCCGAGAAAACGTTCTATCTACGGCGGGTAGTCGAAACATCAAAATCTTTTCGTAACAGAACGTACTTTGTAATAAAATATGGCGTAAAACAAAAGTGCCGTTTGGAAAACAAGAAGTACCATCTTTTATGTTTCGCACAATAATTGTACCATTTCCTGGAAACAAAATTGGCCACATCCTTCGTGCTTCTAGATGACAGCACTTTGAAGCATTTTTCTAAAGCATCGTATTGTTTCCCCCCAAAACGATTTATCTTTCGGTTATTATCATTATGGTCACTGTATTCATTGTGCTTATTCTTTATTTCGTTGTTTATGTATTTATTTATTTATTTATTTATTTATTTACAGAGTACCTACATCGCCGTATAGGCATTGTGTAGGGAGGGGGGGGGGGCGAAAAAATCACTACAAATGAATTGGCAGCAAAGTTCATAAACGCACATAAAAAACACTGTAAAATTTATCAGAACATACTAAAGAATCACAAATACACGTTCGTACACACAGAACATACATAATGCAAGAACAATTGCACAGCATAGAAAAAAAAATCTTTATTTGTTATACTAACCAATTCGTCACTTAAGCTGTTGCACTCTCTTATTGTTCTTTGAAAGAATGAGTAGAAAAAAGCATTAGGTCTGCATTTGAAGGTAGATATATTTTCGCTATTGTCACAGTTAATGGATGTGTAGGGGGGGTTGAACAAGGTAGCTATGGTGATTGATTCCTGTGTTAAAGTAATATATCTGGTGCCACAGTTTAAGCAGTAGTTTCTGTCTACGTATACGTAGCAGATACCATCTGAAAGTGGCCTTCTTTTGTGAAACAGTGGACTTTGGGCTATATTCATTTGAAAGAAACCTTGCCGCTTGATTCTGAAGTTTTTCTATTTTAGTTATAATATAATCTTGGTGGGGGTCCCATATTACGCATGCATAATCAAGTATAGACCTGGCCTGCAAGAAATATAGTTTCCTTGATTTCGCGCGTCGCCTGTTTGATATTCCTTCAAATAAAGTAGCTCTCTCTAGCTTTTGCTACGGCAGTGTCAATCTGTGCGCTCCATGTAAATTATTCACTTAAAGGAACACCAAGATACTTATAATCGCAGTGTGTGTTAATGAGTACGCAGTGGATGTTATATTGATGAAATGATCTGGATATTTTCCTTGAGAAGATCACACTGGAACTTTTTTTATCGTTTAAATTCATTTTCCATTTTTTTACTGAGCACACAGGGCTACAACATTTCCACTTCCATCGGGAATGCAGCCGATGAACAGTTGTCACTTGGCCGTATTGTTAATAATATATTTCTTCGCAATAATACAGTTCTTTGCAATAGCAAAGGTTGAGAATACTGGCAGTTTCACGATGAGTTTCTCTCCCGCCTGCGTACGTTGTGAAAGTGAACTACACCCCCACGTTCTTCGAAATTCTAAAAGTAGCACGATCTGTCAACAAGACACCTACTATTTGCAACACGTGCAGTGCGATAAGCAGCTGCAATGAGCCTGAAAAATTTGTTGAGGAAGCGCTACCCGCTAAAAGCAATTTCGTTTCATAAAGCTGAGCGTAAAGTTAAGCATAACACTATGTCCCAGAATGTCGCGAGAACTAAGCCGGAGAAAACGATCCTGACGAGCAGAGCATCGAGGAAAGAAATATCCATAAAAAGAAACAGAACACGCGCACTTTTCAGCACGGTTCCAGGAAGCTCGTATGCCTGCGAGATAATGTAGCAGTGTGCCCTTTTTGCACGGTTCAGTGTCTGTTTACGAAAACAGGCACTGTCATCAATTTTCGTAGCAGCGCCTCGTAGTACGGGTAAACACAGTTATTTCTCTATAGAAATAAAGCCGTATATGCGATACAAAGAAAGGCGCAGAGGGAATGAGTTTTGATTTTTGTGTGTTTTTGTTGAAAAGATGCTCCCAACTCATAAAAGCATGTACGTAAACAAGCTTAATTAACACGCCTAGCTAATTTTTTCGAATAATAAGCGATGCTTCGAGGAGTTTATAAACATTATTGTATATTTGCCCTCTTTTATACAGTATTGACGTCATCCGATCATTCCTCACTTCTCCCGACTGATGACTGCGCAAGCACGGGCGCATACCAAACGTCAAGTATACGCGATTCAAGCTTTGGAATAAAGCCATTTTAACTAAAATTCTTGCAACGTGGCATGAAAATGTACGCGAATCAGAATGAAGAAAGCGTCGTCTGTTCTGGATTTGCTAAGATGAAACCAAAAGAAATAAGGAAACGGTCCACAGAGCCAAAAAGGACAACGCAAAATATACAAAAAAAGACGTGCATTGAAAAATGAATGACTGTGATGGCTTAGAATATTGATCGGCCATTCACTCATATTGAAGACTTCAAGCATCAAGTTTAGAGGGCGTCAGCTGAGACCATTCTTAGTGGCTTCCAATAAGTTATCTGCCTTATCAAGCTGTTTTTTTGAAACAACAATCTGCCGAAGGCAACCAGTTGCAGCTGCAGCAAAATTTATTGAGCCAATAACTTACTTGTTCATTTCATTTTTATAATACACAAGGCCCATACAGTAGATAGAGATTACAAGTGGTAGGGCCACAAACGCAACAGAATAGAGTAAAAAGAGAACATGGCGTTAAAGGCAGAGTCCAAGGAACGGCAAGGAATGAGACACGTAAAGGGCCAAACATTATGCGTCAGTGAAGAAAATACGACACAGCACTCAATAAAAGCAA
This sequence comes from Rhipicephalus microplus, assembly GCF_043290135.1. Classification (NCBI taxonomy): domain Eukaryota; kingdom Metazoa; phylum Arthropoda; class Arachnida; order Ixodida; family Ixodidae; genus Rhipicephalus; species Rhipicephalus microplus. Next base: position 101,312,311 of record NC_134701.1, read on the forward strand.
AGCCTCACATTAACATCTTTCGAAATGATAAAGGGGCAGAGCGCGGTTGATGTGAAGATTGTTTGGTTGCACTGGTGGGAGTATGAGGAATATATGGGTAGCAAAGTTTGCGTTCCTAAGGTAGCAGTGTTTGCTCACCCCGCGAAGTTTCAGAAATAGTGTATAGTCATGTTTGGAAAAGCCTAAAACAACCCTTTAAAAAGTGGAGTTAAGCCTACAAAGTCACGTTAACGTCAGCAATAGCAAGTTAGGCCGGGCTAAGCCTACGTTTACTAAGGAAGATTTTTGAATGCGTGGTCGCACTCACATGACCGCGAATTGAGGGGCCCGTTACTTCCAAAGAGCTTCTTCAGCGGAGATATGATGGTGGCAAAGTTTCGTATGAAGCGTCAACAATATGAGCACAGTCATACAAAAATACGCAGTTCTTTGATGAACGCAGATTTGGGAAATTTAGGCATGGTCCGAAGCTTGGCTGGAGCAGAAAGTATGCCGTCCTTGGACACGACGTGTCTCAGTATCGTGAGTTGCCGTGCTGCAAAGCCACACTTTGTCAGATTTAGTTGCAAGCCAGCATTGCTCATGCGTTTGAAAACTTCCTTCAGATATTGTAGATGCGTGGACAAAGGCGGAGTGAAAAGAACGACGTTGTTGAGGTAACACCAGCACGTCGGTTATTTCAAGATGTGCAGAATGGTGTTCATTATGCGGTAAAAAGTCGCAGCTGCATTACACAGACCAAACGGCATGACGTCAAACTAATACAAGCCTTCGGGTGCGACGAAAATGTTCTTCGGTCGAGTGTCGTCAGCCATGGGTACTTGCCAGTACCCCGAGCACACATAGAGAGAAGAAAAGAATTCGGCTCCGTGAAGGTCGTCAATCGTGTCATCGATGCATGGCAGTGGATAAACATCCTTGCTAGTGATCCTATTGAGTCGCCTGTAGTCCACACAGAACCTCACAGAACCATCTTTCTTCGCATCAAGAAGAACAGGAAACCCTCATGGACTGTTCGAGGGCCGAATAACGTCACGTTGGAGCATATTATCAATAGGCTCATTATTTCCCGACGTTAAGCAGGCGACACGTGTTATGCACATTGCCGTAACGGTAAATGGGCACCACTATTGATGCAATGCGTAACCAGGGACGTGCGACCGAGAGAAATTCGCCTGACATAGAAAGAAGAATAATATTCTTGCAAGAGGTCTAGAAGCTGGGAACTCTGGACTGACGTAATGCTGTCAGCAATGGAGGAGCCAAATACATCAGCCGACGACAGATCAGAAGGGGAAACGGTACGGATGGTGCTGTTTGAGGTGAAAGCGGCGTTGCCCTGAGTGACTTGCACGGTTTCGAAGGCACTAGCAACCCTTCCCTACTGCAAGCACTGTCGGATGGCAGAACAAGTGCAATTGTGTCATAGAGACCAGCGTTGTAGGCCGATACAGCCGTCGTCAAGCGTAAAGGCATTGTTGTATGGTCTTTCACGAAAACCTTACTCTGTGTAAAGAGACTGTCTTCAGGCGTCCAAGAGTTCCACCCCAGCATAACTTCATGAGAGCTAGAGCGAATGGTAATCAACTGGGTGACATACATACCGTCTTGAATGCGACGCGAGCCATGAACTGTGCTGTAGGATGAATAAGATGGGAACTAGTGGTACGGAGGGACAGCGCATAAAGTGGCGTCATAACTTTTCAGATTAAGCGGCAAAGTTTTACGTGCATTGCTGATAGGGCAGCTCCAGTTTCAGTAAGGGCTGAAGCACGAACACCGTCCCCAAGCACGTTTTTGACACGGGCTGCTCTGAGGGCTTTCACAGTGCGATAGCGTCGCAGTTGCGTCGGGGACTGCGACAAGTAGTTTTTTCCTCGTGAGCTGCCGAACTTGGCCGCTTGAGGGATGAAGAATGACGTCGTGGAGACGGCGACCATCGAGGAGATGGAGCTGGACGAGTGGATGGTGGCATGTACGGCGATGCATCGTGATAGGAATGGCTGTGCTGGCCAGCGACAGCTGCTGAAATGGAAGGCGGCTGCATGCGAGGTGAAGAACGTGCTACGGGACCGGCGTAACCGCAGGCAAAGTAGATGGGTGGCTGGGTGTCGGGTGTGCGCCATCGGTTAACCTTGGTAGGTGTCGTCCATGTCGCATGAGCTGACGGACGGAACAGTGGCTGGAAAGACTGCCGGGCTAGCTGAAGCTGAGGTTCATGGGTCGCGTCAGATTATGGAACTGACATACTTGTTGCGAAAGACGGAGGTCGAGTGGCAGATTCGGCGTATGTCAGAGGGGCATGTGCTGGAACAACTTGATGGGGCGTGGCGACAACTTGGGTGTAACTTTGAAGTGCAGGAGCCAAAGGTTAGTGTGGGTTGTACTCAGGCATCACCTCTACTATTTCCTGCTCAACCATTCAGCGGATGGGAGGAACAAAAGTAGTGGTTGATTGTTGAACAGCTGCTGGACGGGCAAAGGCCAGAAGAAAAACTTGCGCATAAATTTCTCACGTGTGAAGGACTTGGGGTTTGCCAGCAACGCCACCTGGCCACAGGTGGCCTCCAAGCCAGCAAGCACTGCATCTCGTGGTGGGGTGCAACGGGTCATCGAACGCTACCGGCGGAGGTGCTCGTAGCTCTGGTACAACGAGATGACCTCAGCTCCTGCGACGAAGTTTTTGACGAGCAGCATCGTGAATGCATTTGTCAATGCCTTTTATGACATTTGCAATCTTGTCTGACTCGGAAATGCTGTCGTTGAATTTCATGCACTAGTCCAGGACACATTCGATATAGCTGGTGAATGATTCACCAGCCTGATGAGCGTGTTCGCTTAAGCGTTGCTCGGCTTGCAGTTTACGAACAGCAGCGTGGCCAAGAAAGTTGATGAAAGTGGTATTAAAATCGCACCAAGTTGCAAATTCAGATACATGGCTGTTGTACCAAAAACTGGCTCCACCCGCAAAGGAGAACACAAAAATTGTCAACTTGCCGTCCTTGCCCCATTTGTTGGGGACGCTCACACACTCGTAAATTGCGAGCCAGTCCACCACGTCAGTGCCATAGGCGCCAGCGAAGATGGGTGGACCGCAGATCCTGGGGACAATGGATTAAAGGGGTGGCACGGGAGGAAGCGTTTGCTGAGAGGCGTCCTGGGGAATGGTAGATGGCAGGGTACATTATCGAAGCTCCAAGGGCATCAAATGGGAGCACAGCACTCTCCACCAATCTGTTAAGGCGTTGATTACCTGGCACTCAGCGATAATGTGCTATGGCGACAGTCATGGCCAAGCATGGACTCTAAGCACGGCTGGCATCTTTTCTGGGTAGAACCACCCGAAGGCACTCGAGGATTTGACCCATTTCAAAGTTTGGAGGCTTCGCTACACGCTCATCAATGCTTCATTTTGGTGTTGCGAACGAATAAGGTTGAATTTCTTTGCGTCACGATGCTTACTGAAAGCTGCCTATCAAAATCCCAGAGCTGCATTGGCTGCTGTGCATAAAAACTACAATTCAACAGTGCAATGTAAGCCCCACTTTACCAATGGAAGAGTTAACTATGTCATTTTTCTTGATAACATTCCCAAACGATGCCCTTACTCATAAGTTGTCTGCCGCTACCGAAAAAGAAGATGTGAAGGGAGCGATCAAATATTGCACTTTCCAGAATTTATAGAATATTGTACCCAGTCCTCCAAACATCCTGTATGCACACTACACCCACGTGGTGTCGCCAACCTGTTTAATGTTCACTTATGCTAGGCCTACCACTTACAGTCAGAATACGGAACGTAAAGTTGACCTTCTTCATACCTTCGCTCACTATCGCTGATACGGTGCCATCCCGTAGCACGTTATATTGACAACGATGATTTTGGCAGTCATCGCGGTAAGGGCTGTGACGCTGTCGAAATGGGCAGCACTCAGCACAGTCTATGAAACGTGGTAAAAGAGTGTTTCGTGATGGTGCCTACCGACGATAAGTCGTGGCTCTATTGTCCTCTGTTGGCAACTACGTCGGTGTATGAGGTTCCAAGTGAAGAGATACACAAAACTTACGTAATGTTGACAGATGTGTAGACGCCTTAATTGCTTGCTGCCATGCTTCTCTACGTGTACACGCCTATTTCTACCACGCTTTGATTACGTGTAGTGTTTTGTGGCCTTTAGTGGAAATCTCACCTCATAATAAATCCCATTACGTTGCGGGGCACAAGCCAACAAGCTGACAAGCTGTTTGAGGAGTTAGCGGCTCTATCTCAAACTCCTCTAGGAGCTCAAACAGCTTTATTGAGCTCTATCTCAATGGCTCCTTCAACGAGCTTGAGATAGAGCAAGGTCGCGGACTAAATTTCGGGTGTTAGAATAAGCATCAAGTTTACTTCTGTACTTTCGCGACATCAAAATTATCATGAGTATACGACCAAAACTTGCATAACTGGCAATTTAGTTATTGAAAGACTCGGGTATATAAGGCCCTTATTTGTGAAAAGCATAGGTTAGTGATCTACCTCAAGGGTCGACTCATTCAGACTCACATCGAGCAATGAGTATGAATGAGTCCAGGTGAGTGATAATTTGATAAGTTTGAGTCAGAGTGAGTCACGTTGAAGAAAATTTTCGCGAGTCTGTCTTTCAGTGAGTACGGCTAAGAAAGGGTTTGGTTAGTCTTAGCGCGAGTGCGTCCAAGGCAGAAAAAAAATATTTATTGAGTGACTGTGAGTGAATTCCAATTTTTTTTGTTGGCCAATGTTACGGTCTATTGATGAAATAAATTGAGGCCAGCTTGTCGTTTTTGATAGAATATTTATAGGCATAGTTAAGAAACATTTCAGTCAGGCGCTGGCCTGAACGAAATTTTTTGTGTGAAATATTATATAAATACGCAGATTATTCGCACTAGAATATGACATATATCAAAGAATGTGTCGCTAATGACACATTCTTGTAATTATGCAATATACTGACTATACAACATCTCGAACAACCACAAAGATACCACAACGATTTCAATATATGTGTTCGTTCCACAATATTATTCAGAATAAATCTGCTCCGGACCCGTAGTGAGGCAATTGCAAAGCGAAAGCAAGGTCAGCTGCGTGCTCTGCAGGCAGCTACCGTATTTTGATGTTGATACAAGAATACCTAAATACGAGTACAAGTATCTCACATACTCTTTTTACTGCCAGAGATTGATGTGGACTAATAAACTGTAATTAGTTGAAAGATAACAATAGCAAATGTATAATCACTCTAAAGTAAGTGCTACATACTACCTCGGTAGAATGTCTTACGAAATAGTGCCGCTTTGATAAAAGCCATGAAATGCTCTCTCTTTTTCGACCAATTTAAATTCTATTGGAAGACCTCCTCCGTTTCTCTTGCGGTGTCAGTGTTGCTGAGGCGATTTTTACCTCATATTGGACTCTGACCGGTGGTAACATGAAATGGAGCTAGCTGAGCTTAGGGTTAGGTATGCGCGCAAAGCTAATAGAATTTTCGTCTCGGAAGCGGCACCATGGCCACTGGCTTCAATTTTTCTTTCTCCATTCTCTAGCATGGCTCTTTTACTTTGGCTGTTACGAAGGGAAAAAATGAGTACTATGGTAACACTGGCACGCGGCCACGAACTTCAGAGGTCAAAGAACGTCAAAGAATACCAAAGGTCAAAGAATACCAAAGAAAAAAAAAACGTTTTCCAGCTTTAGAAGGCGTGTTTGCCATTTGGCTTGCTGAGCATCTAGAGTGTAAACGTCAAGCCCACTGCTACCTTGGTCCGATGACCTAGCCGAAATGGCGTCCAAATAGCAAAGTGAATACTCAAGAACACCACAGAAACAAATGAAATCTTGGGGCGTGGTGCACGGAATTTCAGATCAAACCCCTTAAAATAAAGAATGTAACACGGTAAACATTTGCAAAGGAAGTGCTGTCACACGCCGTCCGCGCACTTTCGACGCCAGGTGACTACACAGGTCAAGAAACACGAGTAAGTAAAAGAATCATGCCGATCAACACTTTGTCTCTCTTCGAAGCACAGACGTTGAGCGTATTAAAGGTATGTCAAAGGATAGCAATGCCAAGGCAAAGGCGTCGGTCGAGCCCTTGCTTTGCATACAAAGCAAAAACCACAAGATTTATGGCGCAACTTTAAGCATTTACTCGCGACGAAATAGAAATTTGACATGAACGTTTAATTGATCAATGAATTTGGTAAATATTATACTTGCGCCCACGAAGCAAAATGTGATCTACCCTCTGCAACATGAAATTTATTCGTCCCGAGTTGCGCAACCGGCTCGCAATCACCGCTATGCTGATGGTACATGAGGTCAACGAGGTCCCCTGACCACGATCGGTATGACGAGAACTTTGAATGGATAAGCCATATTCAAAGACAGTTATCAGAAAACCTCTTGAAGAAAGGCGATGAAAGGCGAAGAAAGGTATCGTATCGCTATGAGCATGTGCAGGCCTTTCCTCCTTCATCCCTCAAACGTGAGAACTGTTTTTCCTCTATCTTAACCATCTTGCTCAAATGCCTTGTAAGTATTATCTTTCGATAAACAGTATCTTTATTTCTTCACTGAAGCTGGCGTGCGTCCCATTATTAGGCACAACATGGAACACGTACCATCTGAAATACCATTGCGAAGAATATTACCTTTGTGTCTACTTTTAGTAGAGCAGAACAAATACAAGCGATATGCGCTTCCATAAACGCACTAATGCTGAATGCGCAACTATTTTCGTTAAAGAAGTTGATCGGTGTGCGTTTTATTAACCTGGTGCGCTGTGAACACCTACAACTTCGATATTACTGTGTTAGGAGGAAAGCCCTAAAGTTTGGAAGCATTAGGTACCATTACCACAACGACCAAGTGTTTGTTTCATGCCTGACATACGAACGTCGTTCGCGAACTAATTCGTACCGAAACATTTCTTCGCGAGGTCAACGAATCAAACGTTTTTCTTTTGTGGAAGTTGAATTCCCCAAATGATTGATTATTTTCTATGTATTTTCCTCAGATTTTTTAGAACAACTGGGAATATTGAACGATGCACGGACTGTGTAAGTAAAGAAAACTAAGCCATCTGCTGCTAAAGCGAAACGTCTGTTGATACGGAGCAGTGGGTGCTAACGCTAACACTGGTGGTGGCGTTTCGCAAGAAAGAACTCTAAAGAGGCGCAAAGCAAATAGTGATGGACCGGCGTTTCCAACTGGAACCGGCCAACCACTGCTATTAGCCAATGAGAGACAGAAGACTTAGATTTGAAACAGACACCAGCACTACCTTGGAAGTAAAGATCAAATGGCTATATATATGGGGTGACCGGTGATCGATATTATTGTATGATGTTCCAATGAATGAGCACAGGCACTCGGTTTCTTCATTTAAGAACCTCGCTAGCAGACGTGGCCTGAGCCGGCGTGTCCAGGCAATAGAGGAAGGAGCATAGGAGAGAAAAGAGAAGGGGAAGGAAGGCACAGGTGCAATAACGGCAGTCACGCCGCACACCGTATTTGAACTTGACCATAAAATTCTTCGCATGTAATGTGAAAAACAAAACGTGCTGATAAGCATGCTAATGAGAAGAGCACACCGGTTTAACTTAGCTGCCACATTATTAAAGTGAAATATCATTCCTGGTGCTCGATCACCAACAGTATTTATTATAAGAAAGATCTTGCGAATAAGCATGCTAAAGACAAGAACACGCCGGCAAAACTTAAAAATGACATTCTGACAGCGAAAAATCATTCCTGGTGCTCAATCACTAAAATATCGAGTATAAGAAAAAGCGTCCAGATGAGGACGCTAAAAAAGAAGAGCACACCGATAAAACTTATCAGTGACATGATAAGAGTGAAATACTGCTCCTTCTGCGTAATCACTAAGATTCATATTATTATTCGCTCCCCTCAAGTAGATATAGCGTTCGTTTACGTTTGTCGTTATTTTAAGCTGATCGTTCCTTTTCTGCTGAAGAGTTGAAATCGATGGCTGTACAAACGAACTGGCTTTGCGAGGCTGCGTGAAACTACTTGCCGTAAAAACTTTCATCGAACGCTCACACAGTTCTGATCAATAGCGAAATCCAAACCACACGCCCAGTGCCAATAGGCTTTGTCCCAGCGCAACGTGATCTTGCCAAGAAGCTACCTTTACGAGTTGGCAGCGCGTGAAAAGCAAATCCGCCTCTCTCTAGTCGTTTATCACGGTTGCTCCCAAGTCGTTTTTTCTCTTTACTGTTAATGGCCTTCCTCAAAGTCATTTTTTATCGTCACTCTAGGGGATATGAGGGACCACCGGTTTGAGGGAATCGCGAAGATCGATGTTGACATCAATTTCCCCTTACCATTTTTGCTGACACCCTCGGGAAGGTTCTCAGATGCACCAAGTAGAAATCTAAAGCTGTGCCTATTCGTGACAATACCTTTTGCTTCTTCTGTCGAATGCGCAAATAATCTCTCATGCGATGGTGTATTTCAGGTTGTGGGGTGGAAGCCCTCACATTCTAGCTTAAGATATTTCTTGTGGTGGAATTAGATGAGCGTCGCTGCAATTTTGGCTTTAGTTACAGTGAATCAGCTTTGGCGCACATCGGCTTACATATCGTAGTGTCAACTTGTCAGCAGATTGGGATCTCACATTGCTCTTCCAAAGTGTTTTATATGCGATCTCATACCATTGAATCACCACCCACTCGCCCATAACAAGCATCATATGAGCAAAGTAAATTATTTTCGTCGGCTAACACCTGTGCAAACTATGTGCCTACGTAAATATCCGTTATGGTTTAGAAAACGTGTGGTGTTTACAGACGCCTAACGAAAAGTAATTAGAGTAAGCGACTCGAAGTTTGTCTATCAGGCTCTATAACTTTGCTTTGTGTGTTACACCCAGAGTAACATGCAAAATGAAGTCACGCTTCACAAACCTCGCGAAAAATTACCCGAAGGTGTTAGTAGAAAACTAATTTGCGAAAATCTGGCTGCCGACCTACTTTGCAGCCGAAAACTACGCTAAAAACAGTATGGAAAAACAAACATACGAGCAAAAAAAAAGACAACTCAAGGTAGAAAGCTACGGCTTATACACGCAGGGCCGTACCAGTACATTTAACTAGTCACTTGGCTGTAAAACACATTTGTCAAAAGAATACTGTATCGCGTGCCCGTGTATCTTTAGAGCGTACGTGGTCAGTTATGAAGTGAAGTGTTGTGGAAGCTATACCACCGGCTATCAAAGCATCAAACCATTCTCTAAATTGGCCGTAGTAAAATGTTACGAGCATCATCGAGTGAGTCGAACGCACAAGGTTGTGCTAAACTAAAAACAAACCACACTAAACAACTTGTTTTATTTTCTCTATGTGCGTAATTACTTCGAAACAACGGTGGTGTTTGGCGAAAAACAGCTGCTGAATGTGCATCATTCATTTCAGAAAGAAAGGATTCCGTTAATCGCTTAGCGGTGTTTCGCTGTTGCTTTTATTTTTCGGACGAGTGCTAGCGTATGATCGATACACAGTGACATAAACAAGAGAAGCATGGTCACAAATACTGTATGTCGCGGCTGCTAATTTATCTCAAAGTATTCGCGGTACTGTTCTGGTTTTTGAGATACTATCTCAGAAACACTGCAGGGATTGTTGCGAGTTAATGAAATGCCTAGTTTGAAAAAACAAAGTTCTTTAGGGGACCATTTGCTGTTAGCGCCATTCAAAGAACCCGCATCTGAGGGATTCTTGACATAAACAGTGCCCAAAGCCGCTTTCAGGGCGCTAAGCCAGCATCTGCCATTTGCTGAAAAATTGCACCAGTATCGGTAACGCATGCAAGAATATTTCCTGTTATACTTGTTGAGCTGAAAGCTGTGGCTCGCATGTTTTCTGTGGAAGACCTTGATACTCGGATACGGCTCTCTCTCTAAATATAAATCTATAGTTTAGGAAAGATGAAGGCGATCTTGCTGTCAGTGCACAAACATTTTCGCCTCACGTGTGCGTGTATTTCTGCTGGCGCTATACGGTGAGCCTCAAATGATTCCCCTGTAGGCTGTGCCACCGAAATGTGACACTATCTGCCACCTTCACTTGTCTTATTCACGCCCAGTGGCGTAGCCGGGGTGTGGTACTGTGGGCCTGTGCGTCCCTTTCCAAAACGTTCCTGTCATGACTTATAGAGCAATAAATCACACTAGACCACATGTAATGTCGCATTGTCACTTAAAATTATGCAAATTCCCCCCTCCCCCACTCTCCAGAAAAAACTTCTGTCTGCACCCCTGCATCGGACCACTGGTCATTCTCCCCAAGGAGTCACGCACAAGGCGCCAGACGACTCCAATGAATTTAAGGCGTAGAGACAGAAGGTCTACAAAAATAGCGGGGCAATTCCACTACATTCAAGTTAGCTGAGATTGTCCCTACATGCAGTGTCGAGCAAGGACGGCTTTTCATTACCCATTGCAAGAGACTAGTGACCTAGCATTCCACACTCCTGAAACATCAACGCTGACAGGGAGCTCTGCAATGGCAATACTGCACTAAATGACAAGGGTATATAAAAGGCAGATAATTAAATATAAGCCCATCAGCTTACTTTTAATAATTCGGAGATTATTTGCAAAGACGATTTCAAACAGAATGTCTGAAACACTCGTTTTTAATGTAGGGAGCTGCAGAGTTTCAGTTAGGGTAACGTGTGATGCATCAGAATGTTGTCATAAACAGGTAGTTGAGAAATCTGCTGAATACAGCAAACCTCTTTGTATCACTTTCTAAAGTGTGGTAATGTATCTGACTCGGTAGCAACCCCTTTTGTGTTTAAATAAAGTGTGTTGAGTTTTGATCAATTTCACACTATACCATCATTTTCAGCTTGGCTATGTAGTGTGAGTTGACAATTATTTGAATTTATTCTGCTGCATTTTGTGCTCAGACTTTGACAGGATCAAAAGATAAGCTTAGTTTGGAGTCGCGTCTATTGTTCACTCCTAGCGTCTGTTTTTTGTGTGTTTAGGTGTATATAAAAAGGACGATATTCCTTGCATTTCATCTACTTTACATCAAAAGCGGTAATTTAATCCTTCTGATCGTGCCTACCAGCAAAATGGGTAAACCCCTAGCAGCCGCCACCGCAGATGCAGTGTCAGATACGTTTCGTCCTTTTTATCGCCCATAAAAATGTCGACAAATATTGCTTAGCCGAATACGAAACTGGTTTTACTCAAGGGTAATAAACAACACTAGGTTGAATATGGCTATGGTAACTCAACATTTTTTGTATTAGAAATAATAAAACAAACATGGTCGTCCGCTTCCAAAACGGTGTGATGGAGCCATTTTTTTTCAACGTGGTTTCTCAGTTTTCAACACGCTGTCATGGTGAACGTTGATCAAGAGACGATACACTTCACTCATATACTGTGCTGACATACGCAAAGAAAAACTCATTCTTCTGCACACACCATTTGCACTCCTAAACCAGAGTCATGTGATGCTGCGTGATACGTATTTGTTACATTCATTGTAAATATTTTCTGTTTGCGTTACCAGGCCAACTCCCAAAAACAAAAAAAAATATGTGTTACAAATTCCAATTTGTTCATTCATAGTAATCAGGCTTACTGAGTAAAGCATCAAATGAATGGCCATTAGAAGCAAGGGCGGTTACAGAAACTTTATGCGGGATTTCCAGCTCTTATGTTTTTAAGTAAACAATAAAAATGTAGGTTTAGTCAGGATTTTTACTTTTTCGTTATTGGTTATGGAGAATCCTTTGACGTGTGATATAATTAGGCATTGGTTTATACCAGGCACGGCTCTACCCTTTTTTTATTTTGGGACTTCAAAGTTTTTCTCTTACCTCATAAAAGCACTTAATGAGAGAACAAAGTGGCTGTGGCAGATTATAGAAAATTGCCTCTCGAAGTCAATAGCGCCTGCTTTTCATTATTGCCTCCGGTAAAGATAACTCTTGCTGCTCTTATAATTATAAAAAGAGCATGATTCGATCTTTGCACCTTAATTCCTCTGCGGCATTAAATATGCTGGGGCCCTAGCGGATAATCTGATACCCGCCACATCGCCGCAAGCGATGATCCTTGCTCACGTGACAGTTTCTGAACAATTTTTCTGGTTGCTTGCACATAAGCGTCAGACTGGTACAGAGGAGTACAGTCTTAAAGGGAACACCACGGCGCGTGTCGTTGGCTCGGCGCCATCACTGGTCGGCGGTGAAAACTAGTTTCGTGCAGGAGCTGGGAACGCTGTGGGTGGTACTCGTCTTGTGATCAAAAAGCATGGCTTCAAAAAAGTATAATTTTCTTATACTCAAACTTGTCCTACAAACATCTACGCTCGGAGGCACATCTCTATACGACTGTTGAACTGCTTCATGGAGTCGGTGGTAAGATACAGGTGCTAGCTTGTACTTCGTCCGTGGAGGACGGAGTGCCAGACCCCGATCACGCAACGCTTAAACGGTAGTCGCATAGATTGGGAGTTCCACCTGAAAAGCGCAGAATATATATGTATATATGTATATATATATATATATATATATATATATATATATATATATATATATATATATATATATATATATATATATATATATATATATATATATATATATATATATATATATATATATATATATATATGCAATGTCTCACCCCATTTAAACAAAGCATACCAAGTGCAGCAAGACAGAATTTGGTCATTTTGAATCACGATTATGTTTACAAATACTGTTGAAGTGCACTGGTAAGACACGGACCGAACTGCTGTCCTTGCGAGTTTATCGTGTTCATGCAATTTCTGTTCGCTTCAACGAAATTTTCAAATGTAGACCTAGTGTATAATGCTCCAAGGGTACTCGAGTAGCCAATTCGTTTCTCCGTTAACGACAGTTAGCTAGATAATAATAAGTGTGTTCGTAACCAAGAAGTACTTGCCTAATTTTCAATGTACAAAAGAGGCCGATTTGCGCATGTTGAATTTGCATACAATTGCGCTACGTTAATGTCATACTAATGCGTGCTTTATGGCTTCTTGCGGCGGCATGCTTTACGGCTCCATAGACTTAAGAGGAGCACCATCACCACACAGCGCTGGAGATAGAACATATTTGGTTTTTGAGCAATAGTGTGGTTGTTGGCAACAACTACGCAGATTTCTGCTCGCTCCACCAACAAACAAAAACTGCGATTGCCTGTTACAATAACTAGAACGGACGATGTGTTGCAACTTGCGTACTTCATCAGGTTAGTTTAATTCAATACACAATGTTTTTAAAACTCCAGGTATTTTACTAGTGGTACTTCTATTGTGCCTTTGGCAGTCAGCTTTCCTATCGCGATGCAACTTTCTCATGTTTCATTTGGGTGACTGTGGCATTTGCGGATGCATATGCTTCTCTCGCTGAAATGGCCATCAGTGAGCCATCAAGTTTCTCTCGGTAGATTTGAAAAATAGAGATAATTCTATGCAAATGCACATAATACAACGCCACTTGTCGTGTTTTCAACGCCTCACTTCATCGTCATGATGCAAGACTAACTTAAAAAGGTCACAGTTTTGGCTCAAGGCTGAAGCCATGAACGCGATAGCAATACATCGGGCTGCTATACGAAGGAACCCTAAGAGATTTAGGCACCATATAACATTTAGTGAACATGGTAGATTACGCTTGAGTTGAGAGTAATGCAGTAACCACAATATCTAATCAGGTGTTGTTTCGAATAGCTCACTACGGACGTCCGACTGGATGAGAAGTTCAAGTTCGGCATCGAGAAATGCGACAAGGTACAGGTGTTAGCCTCGAATTACAATAACGCTAACGTCCCCAGTGACTATCACCGGCACATCCTGTAGGCAGTCACCCGGAGGTTGTGCAACAAGAAGTTCAAGACGTCAACCCACAAGCTTCCTGATGATACGTACACTGTTGTGTCAACTGGGATCTGCTAAATTATTTTCACCAAGAATACCTCTTTCTCTTTCTTTCAATAGCTATTGTCTTTCCTTTTCCGCTTTTTTTCTGTATTTCTTTTTTCCCTCATGATACTTTACTCCATCCCACACCGGACAAATCCCGCTCGTTTCCTTGGAGCGAAGCAGGAGCTAAAATAGTGAACGAAGACAGCGGATAAAGGTTAATGTGATGATAATAACTTTCTTTACCCGAATAACAGCGTATGGCTGACATAATCTCTTCGTTTTTACAAGCGAGGAAGTTTAACACTTGAAGGCCTGCCGTACTGGCTCTTCATCTTCATCCTCTTGGCACAATGAAGAGGGTAATATGCTCTATTGTTCATCCTATTCCAGACGAATATATAATGTTACCACACATGTAATTTCTGCATGTGTATTTTTTGTAGGTATACAATGAAAAGTACCTTCTCGGTTGACCTCACTAGTCCTAGTTTCAGTCTGCAGGGGACAATGGAGAAGAAAAGTAGGAATGTTCATAGGGAAGTCGTGTGTGCCTCTTCATACTTTTCCTTGAGAAAATTTTATGAACGTACTTCAGAAGAGCTACTGGAATATTTTCTGTAAAAACTTATCTGACCCACTTTCCTTTTCATTATTGCGGCATATTTTCTTTTCTCTCCCGACGCGTTGCGGGAGCGTGTTTTTCTGTGCAAATTTTATTCATATTTGTAATTTAACCGTGGCAAATATTTTTGCTTTTTATAAATGGCCGTTTAACTTGGAAAGGGCAGCTGAGGCACTTCTCACGCCGTCCTTTCAAACAGAACTAGCTGCGAGCCAATTTGGCGCCTTCATTCATTCACACACAACCGATGCCGCGGCTTAAAGGTTTCCCGAGTATTTTCAGCTTTGCATGAAATTGTGGAAGTGAAGGAAAGACAGCGGTATGGGTTGGTCTTTAGAAGAATTGTTTGAACACATAAGGGCATAGAAAAAAAATACTTTGCCGCTGTCGGCGAAAATCTCTAAACGTGGCTGTTTGCAGTGTGTTAGTGCAGTATGTTTTCAACCTACTTTGCCGTCCTTGGAGTACCGGGGACCACAAAGTAGGTTCGCTGTTTTTTTTTCCTTTCCCGGGCTTGTTAGACCACTCAAGCACAGCTGTTAATTTAGTTTTTTATAAAAACCAAAAACTTCACAGTGCCTAAATATATCGTATCGTGTCGTGGGCAAACGAATGAATGAGTGAATGAATAAATGAACTTTAATCAAAGCAAGTCTTGCAGTTTCCTTCATGCGATGGGAAAAGGAGAGGGAATCATATCCTGTCCCACTGTTCATCAAAGGCGGTGAAGAAACATGTATAATACCATTTCAGTGTGACTTCATTTACCTTTCTTTGAAAAAACAATGACCGTAAGGCTTAGTCACAGACTTCAATCGTTAGTTTAGAGAAATGATCTGAAACCAGCAGAAGTCCCACAAGACATGGTCCTCTCCTGCTATCTTCGCATTTTTTTTATTTTTGCTGCGCACTCACAGAGCGAGCATATAGTGCGTCGCGCCACTCCCACAACCTGAGATGGAGCCTATAGCTGGTTTCTTGCACAATTGGTTACTTTTGAGAAATTATATTCTACTCTAGACGATTGTGTTCACCTTAATTTGTTGGAGTACAGGCGTCGTTGCTACAATGAAAAAAATGGCAGCATATCCACGGAGTGAATGATGGAGAGGGGGGCGAAGCATTCGTTTATCCATGCGTCCATCTGTGTGACCGTCCATGCGTCTCCTCGTGCGCCCGTCCCTGCGTTCGTTCATGCATCCGCTCCTGCGTCCGTTCATGCGTCCATCCATGCATCTGTCTGCGAGTCCGTTCGTCAATCTATTCAACACTCCAAGTCCCACCATCTCGCATCTTTTTATCATATATTCGCCATATAGAAGCACCGCCATTCAGTGGACATTCCAAGGACCAAACGAGAGGTGGCACACGCACACTTTCTTACGGCTTGCGCTTCGGGTCTACTTCCCACCTTCAACCACCTTGAGTGCATGGTATATACTAGTTCACTGTATTCATGGCACTGCACCCCAATGCTCACTAAACCTTTCCAAAACCAAGGATGTTACGCCCAGCGAGTACAACGTAGCAACCTTTTCCTGTCAGATAGGGCTCAATGTACATGCCAGTGGCTGCTAATATGAAATAAGACACACAAGGATTCAGCTCTTAATTTAATACGGCTTGCGCTTCGTATCTGCTTCCCCCCTTTAACCACCTCGAATTCATTCATGGTATATACTAGTTCATTGTATTCATGGCCCTGCGGCTCAACGCTCGCTAAACCTTTCTAAAACTAAGGAGGTTACACCCAGCGAGTATAATGTAGCAACCCTTCCTTGTCCGATAGTGCTCAATGTACATGCCAATGACTGCTAATGGGGATCGCAGCGTGCGCGTTAACTGAAAGCCGAATGCTCCTGTCTCTCATTCCCCATTAGCAGCCATTGGCATGTACATTGAGCACTATTGTTTATTGTTAAACAACGCACAGAAGAATTCTCTCACCGGCACCACCTTGTAGGTCAAATGTTATACCTATTTCGGGTATGTGCCACTGGTGGTTACGTACTACGAGGGACGCACAAGCCACGCCATAAGGAGCTTCGCCCCTAAAAAGAAAATCGTGTGGAATGCGTGGCAACAAATTTTCACAGAGAATTTACCCGTTTGATTTCCAGTGAGAAACATTCCTTGTTAATGCGGTCACATTTAGCAAAAATGGCAGTCACTTTATTCTCAATATATGTTACCTTGTAGCAAACACTAGGCGAGAGCTCCAATGCACAGCAAATCACACGCTCATAACTCTAAAGTGCATGGAGTGCATTGTTTAATCGACAAAGTTTTTGTACTAGTAGCACATTACAATTTTTTGCAAAGGAAGGCTTGCAACAAACTCTTTTGGATAGGACCACCTATAGTTCTGAAATTCGCACATGGTTAGATTGGACTTAACATTGTAAACGCCTATGTACAGCGGTGCGGAAAGAGAGCTTCAGCAACGAAAAGCAAATATATAAGCAACTATGCTACCATGACACGGTTTAGCACCGAAGAAACCTTCTCTCTGCTCATGCACATGTCTTCAATCTGTAACTCATCTCCCTACTCCGCTTGCGTCTTCTGCCCTATGCTATACTCTCACTTCTGACTCTCTCCTTTCCCTACACAATTACTTGCTATACTATACTGTAGATGTTTGTGTTCTGTGGGCACAGTTCATGCCTCTGACGGATGACGTGTTGTCGTCGCGTGCGCATTTTAAGCTTGTATGCTTAAATAGGAACCAGTAACGATAGCTATATATGACATAATTTGGGCTAAGGTGCACTTTTAGTCTATTCTTACTCGATAACTTCTTCGTGCAGTTTAATCTTGCCTGCTGGATACAACTTCGCCCATTCAAGCTTAATATTCACGGATGTTGAACGCTTGTGTAAAGGCAATACGGCTGCTGCAGGGAGAGAAGCGCTTTTCCGGTAGTTGTTCTCTCAATGCCTAACAAGGAGAGCACAGCCTGAATAAGGGCATACGAACCCTTTGCTGGTGCCTGCCGAGATTGCGTGGGTGCCACCGTTCGGGGCCACACCTTATCGTCAAAGTTCACAGTTGCTCGAGGGACACAGCAACACTCCCCGCTCCTTTTCTTCCAATCGCGTGTCCATGCTCCTTCCCCCAAAATAAGCCGAGCAAGGCATTTCCTGTTTTTTTAGCAGCAATCAAGAAGTGGTCTCTTACGCGGCGTGTTGTTACTGCACGCGCCCTCAGAGTAACTAAACTAGGTGGCTAGTTCATGTCTGCTTCAGCCGCGTTCGTCATCTCCGCTCGTGCACTGTTTTACCCGCAGGTCAAATACACAAAGCCTGGGGCAATTTTTTGTTTAAACTTCGTACAAAAATAACGCCAATGGCAATGGTAAAATTCAGTCGAGTGTGTCAGTATAGTCGCTACCATGACAACGACATGACAATAATCAATCAAGGGGAACAGCGAAAGATAGTGATGCAGCGCCCGTACACTTTGGTTTAACAGACAATAACATGTCTTGGTTGCAGCGTGTGGAACGCGCATAGCTTGCTATGTGTACGAAAACACACGAGGGAGTCCTCAAAAAAAGTAAATGGAGATGAACTTGAACGCAAGTTATCTGCCTAGGTTCTTTGTCTTTTCAACTGAGGAACAACAATAAAAATTGGTGATGGACTAGAGTCCCCGATCCTCTATCAAGCACATGTGTGGCTTCGATACAGTGTAGCAATAACTTTCCTCATTTCTCATAGAAAATATGATGCTATATTACTGCGCATACATAAGCATAATATAGGCTATGATTTACAATATTCAGTTGTTCGCTGTGGTTGGTGCCATATAGGCGGTCACACTGATGCGTATCTGTCAGAACAAGCTACCACGAAATGCAGATTCATGAAACCTCACCGAAGGACGAGCGACATGCTTATACTCTAACGAGCTTACTGCCATATTACCTTAAAAGAAGCCTGGCGGTATACAGCTGTAGCATATCATTTGGTGAATAATCATTATTGGGACTCTTTGTTATCTTTCACTCAAGAGATAATTCATATTGTGTGTTTTTGTGTCTGTGTGCGTGCCTGTGTGTGTGCACAATATTGGTTGGAATAAAGTGTTAGGACGCGTGTACGCGCGGAAGAAGGAGACAACCGCGCGGCGTGAATCCCGAATGTCAACTGGTTTTATTCGAGTTCCGGAGAGCAGCGGACGGTAGCGCTGCCTGGCGGCTTGGCTCAACACTTTTGGCTTGGTTGCCGCAACAAAAGCATAGGTGACTTCTTTCTACATCTGCTACAGAGTGAGCAACAACAAAACTCAACCTGTTTTAGGAGTATCAGCTTGCTTTTTCTTGCTGTTTTAGCCAGACAATGGGTAACAACGTCTAGTTTTCACGACGCACCTCACCAAACTTCGCGAAAACTGTTAAACTTTTTATTTATTGTAAGTCCCAAGGGCTGAATGCTTTGCCTTGCTCTAATAAAGTTGACCATGCACTCTAATAATACAACACTACTCTCAAGTTAACAATATCTTATGACCCAAAGAAGTACATTAGTAGGGAGCGATTCATATAACTGTAACTCCCACTTCACATCGGTAAAAAGAGAAGACATACAAAAATCCAGAACTCACACGAGGTCACTTCTCAGCCACCGTCACCCTGAGTGACCCCGCAGGAAGCTGTTTTTAGTGTCATGAATACCAAGGAGGAGGAGGAGAAATAATTGAGGAAGGACAGGGAGGTTAGCCAGTTCTCAGATCGGCTGGCTACCCTGTACTGGGGAAGGGGGTAAGGGGGATGAAGGATGAGAGAAAAGAGACGTTGTAAAAAAAGAAAAAGAGAGAGAGAAGGTCATCAGACGATCCACGACGCTGTTTACAGTCTGTCTCTAAGACCACTTGCCCGCAGAAAGCGCAACAACGCTCTCAATGCCTTGCGTGCAGAGGACGGTCTCGGCCAGTGTCCTAATACCCTTTCTTCCGACAATTGGCGATTGTCTATTCTATCTAAAGCTTTTGACAGTTCTTTTCTTGGCACGCTGAAGCGGGGACACTCGCAGAGAAGATGGGAGAAAGTCTCTGCGCAGCCACAGTTGTCACATGTCGGGCTTCTGGCCATTCCGATTCGAAACGAATAAGCATTCGTAAAGGCCACCCCAATTCACAGACGGCACAAAAGTGTTTCCTCTGTTCTGGTTATTCCTGATAGAAGACGGAGCTGTAGGTGTGGGTCCAAATTATGAAGGTGGGCGTTGGTGAATGCCGGTGAATTCCGCTGAGCGAGTGTCATCCTCGTGCAAGTGATAGAAGCCTTGCAGCGGCGTCCGTTCTTGATAATGGTATAGCTACACAAGAGGCATCATCATGAGCAGTTCGGGCTGCTTTATCTGCACGGTCGTTTTCATCAATGCGGCAGTAGCCTGGTATTCATTGATACGCTATGTCTTGTTGTTTCTCTATAGCCCGTTGATGAAGCAGTCGTATTTCAGCAATTAGCTGTTCGTTTGGTCCATGACAATATGGCGAGGCCATTCCCTGGAGAGCTGCTTTGGAGTCGGAGAATATTGACCATGTCTGTTGCGGTTCTTCAACTAGGAACTCCAGAGCGGCACGAATGGCGGCGAGTTCTGCCGCCATGGATGATGTCAGATGCGAGGTCCTGAACTTTATCGTGATGGATTTCTCCGGAATTACCACTGCGCCTGTTGAACTTGTTGAAGTGACCGACCCATGCGTGGAAATGTGAATGCGTCCACTGTGTTTCTAATGCAGAAACAGTAATGTTGTTTGTTTTAGGGCCAAATTCGACAAATGTTTCTTCTTTTGCATTCCGGGCATGGTTATCAGGGCTTCCAGTGAATGTAGACACCACATTGGTAACGACGGTCTTGCTGCGTGCGTGAAGTTCATGGGAATCACCGTGCGATGTGGGGCAATAATAGAGCAGAACGCAGAGCATGGCCTGGAAGTTGGAAGGGAGGCGAGGTGATGCGATTGAATCCGGGTGGCATGTCTTATGTGCGTTCCTAAAGCATCGACACGAATGTAGGTTGTAATAGGGTGTTTATGAGCGATTGCGACAGTCGCTGCTGAGGATGCGCATCTCAGAAGCCCGAGGCATATTCTCAGTGCTTGAGCTTGTAATGACTGGAGGACGTGTACGTTTGCTATGCGGGCCTTGCCAAGCACAGGTAGGCTGTAGCGCATTAAGCCAAGAAAAAGTGCAGCATACAGTTGAAGCGTGGCTCGTACCGATGCACCCCATGATTTTCCCGCAAGAAACCTTAGGACGTGGGTGATCATGGTCAGTTTCTTCTTCATGTAAGCGATATGAGGGCTCCAAGACAAATCACGATCTATTATTACTCCCAGGAAACGGTGAGTCTTTTGATAGCTGATTGTGTGTCCATTAATTCTGATGCGGTATGGCGTCATCGTCTTGCGCGTAAACGCAACTAGTGAGCATTTCTCATATGACAGCTCCAGTCCTCGTCCTTGAAGGTAGTTTGACGTAAGTGTAGCCGCTGTCTGAAGCCTGGCTCGTACGTGTAGACGCGTGACCCCTGATGCCCAGATGCAGATGTCGTCCGCGTATATCGACAGATGTACGGAGTGTGGCAGGACGTCAACGAGGCCGATGAGCGCAAGGTTGAAAAGTATGGAGCTTAGGACCCCACGTTGAGGTACGCCGCAATAAGTATGATGTTGCCTTGTTGCGCCATCTTCTGTCTGAACGAAAAAGGTTCTGTCGTTCAAATAGCTGTAGATCCATTGGTAAAAGCGGCCTCCCAATCCAATGCTGCCCAAGGCGTCCAGGATGGTATCATGTAATACATTGTCGTATGCAGCCTTAATATCCAAGAAATGTGCCGCTGATAATCTCTTGTGGCTCTTCTGCTGTTGTACAGACGTGACAAGATCAACAACATTGTGTATGGAAGACCGTCCACGTCGAAAGCTGGTCAAAGCATCGGGGTATATATTGTTATGGTCCATGTACCACTCCAGGCGAGTGAGCACCATTCTCTCCATCACCTTTCCAAAACAGCTGGCAAGCGCGATGGGGCGATAGAAGGCCATGTCCAGAGGCGATTTGCTGGTTTGAGCAGGGGCACAAGGCAGCTTCACTTTCACGAAGGAGGAACCAAACCGTTGCTCCACGAGTCATTGTATACAGCTAGAAGGGCACGCCGAGCTGTTCGTCCTAGGTCAGCAAGGGCCATGTAAGTGACTCCATCGGGTCCAGGCGATGACGAGCGCTTGCATGCTGCCAATGCTGCCTGAAGCTCCTCTAGAGAAAACATATTGTCCATCCGAGTGTCTGTGGACACCGGCACGTTTCGTAGGTTACTCATGTTGATCCCGGACCCCTTGTTTGCAACCCTGGCACAGAAGTCTTCCGCGACATCGATTTCACGCCGGCCTTGGTGGAGAGCAAGGCATTTGAACGGACGATTCTGTTGTGGCAATGTTCGTAGGCCGCGGATTATTCTCCATATTTGCGAAAGAGGTTTGTGGGGATTGAGCGACTCGCATAGTGACTTCCATCGTTGCGACTGTAGTGCATTCATTTGACGTTGAATCTTCTTTTGTAGACGTCTCGCTTCCCTCAAGTCGTAGATGGATTTCGTGTGCCTATAACGTCGTTCGGCGTGACGACGGATTGCGCGAAGTCGCTCCAACTCCACCAAATATTTGCAAAAATCTGGCAAAGGTCAACAATTAAATTTTGCCTCTTGAATGGCGGCCTTCATTATACCTTCCAGGCTTTCAAGAGAACCTTCTTGGTTTCTCTCGCGTTGCTTCTCTGTGGATGTTCTGTACTTTGACCAGTCTATCCGTGAAGTGGGCGCAATTTGCGACTTGCTCTGCCCCTTGATTTTTATATAGGTGGGGATGTGGTTACTCCCATGCGTTTCATTGTCCGCAAACCACTGCACCTTGGTGTTCAGGCTGCTTGACACAAAAGTTAGGTCGTGACAGCTACTATATGTCAGACCCCGTAAAAACGTGGGAGCGCCGTCATTTAAACATATAGTTGGTGGTCAGGTGCAAAGGAGGACACATCTCTTCTCCGACGATCCATCTTCTGGCTTCCCCACAGGGGGTGATGAGCGTTAAAATCACCGGTAATAATCCATGGCCCAGGTGTCGCTGATATAATGGCGCTTAATCTTGCTGGGTCAAAGCGGCCTGAAGGCGAAATATATACTGCCACTAGCGTGAAGTTCACGTTCTTACGCTTAACTGGCAGGCACACGTATTGGTTGCTGTCGTCCGGTGTTACTGGATGCTCAATATATGTGAGTTCGCACCTGATATAAACAATGACCTTACTGGTTTCGTTACGGGTTTCAGATCTGAAAGCTTCGTATTTAGAAAGTAGTATAGTTTTGTGAAGACGTGGTTCACAAATTACGATAATTGGTAACTGATTCTTGAAAACATATGGTCGAAAATCCAAAATACGGGGTTTAAGACCTCGGGCATTCCATTGAAAAATTGATGCCTCTTTCACTTGTTTACGGAAGGGCTGCAGGGAAAGAGCCATGGTGCTTCTGTATATTTGATATCACCGGATTCAAAGCGTTCAATATTTTAGGAGCACTGTGGGCAGCCGGAGTCTGAATAACATTCAGGAGTACTCGAATTGTCTTCATGAGTGTCTTAATCACGTCTATTATTTCGTTATCTTGACTGTCATGACTTACTCGCTCTGAAGTAGCTTTCAATGGGCGATGCTGCCGCTCTACTGGCGGTGTCATTGACGGCAGCGCTAGCCACGCGTCAGGGTCAATGTTTCTTGCGTCTTTCTGAGGATGCTTGTTGTTGGCACTTGTTGATGCTTGTGGTGGTGAGTGCGTGATATGGGGTAGCGGTGTATCCCTTGCCTTGGCAGAGGATGTCCTAAGAGTTTTCCTATGGCGCGAACGCCGACGTCGCACTTTGGCAGCAGCCTCTCTGTGGGTAGAACCGTCTCTGGCCATCTACCTCAGCACTTGCATTACCTTCTTCACATTTGGGCACTGCTTTGAAGACGCCTCGTGAGGACCTTGGCAATTGCCGCATTTGCGATGTTCTGCCTGGCAGGCTTCCGTGTTGTGCGACTCCGAGCATCGGGAGCACACAGCTGAACTTGCGTAAACAGCACTCACATGTCCTATTTTACAGCACTTCCGACACTGAAGAGGTTTCGGCACGAACGGCCGTACTGTGTGTCGAAAATGACAAACTCTTACTTGAGTTGGGAGGCTGTCACCCTTAAAAACTAGTTTCACGCATCGTGAGTCCCGAGACGGTGGGCTTGCAAGATTATAGTAGCTTCCGTCACTGGTTTAATTAGAGTGGGAAAATCAATATCGCTGATAGAAGTGTCGACGTCGTAGATAACGCCTGCCCTAGAGTCCTTGCCATCTGGTATGAAAGAACGTACAATGATGTTCCCGAGCACATTCACCTTGGTCAATACGTCGAGAGCAGTACGTTGCGGTAACGTCTATCGCCAGAACGTTCTTGCGGCCATTGATTCTCACGTCCGTTATTTGTCCCGGAACGAGAGCCTCAAGTGACATAGACGTGACCTGGCGATTAAGTCGGTTCATGCTGTCAGCGGCATTCAGCGGGACAAACAAAATAGTATGAATCGGTGGCTCTTGAATATTCGTGGTGGCCTTACTTTGGGAAGGAGATGTCGTAAGCAGCCTCCTTTTCGCTTTGTGTCTTGCCACGGGCACAAAGTTACTTTCATCGGAGCTTTCATCACTGGCCGTAGAGTACATGAGCGTGTCCTCACTGTCGACGTCACTTGGGTGGCTGGAGCGCTTTCTTAGAGTGGACACAGACGACGCGGAACGTATGGGTGGAGGTCCTGGTGATTCTACGTTCATTTCCGCAGGCAGAAGAGCGGCGTCTTCCACTAGCACCAAATAAAACGAGAAAAAATAACAGAGACTGAAAGCAGCGTTCCACTCAGGAATACCAATCATGAATACCAATCACCTTGTGCGTTCTAGGATGCTTCTGTGAGATTTGCCGGGACATTAAAATTTATTCGGTTTTCTAAACCCCCAACCAGTGCACGTACACGAACGAAAACATACGATTGTGCGTTGCGGAAGTGGAAGTCAAATTTAAAACAGAAACGCAATGTTCACTGCTTTTGTGCACTGCCTTGTGGTACAAGTAAAATAAATGTGTTGCTCTGTAGATACGAACTGCGCATATTTTATTATTGTTCACTGTTCTAGTAATTGCGTCCATTGCGCGACCTTAACCAAAATTTAATTTCGTACACCATCACCTCTCACCAACGCTTTAGTTAAGAGTGAGTTACGAGAACAACGAAGGTGTACAAACTACTCTTAAGAAGAAAACGTGTTATTTTCTTTGTATGAACGGGAAGGCTTCGATGCGAGCTTCTCTGTGGGCGCACAGATATTGTGCTATAAAAAACAAAGAACGTTCGCATGATCACGCATACTTGACAGCACGCAACCAGACATAAGACAATGCACTGTTTATAAAAAAAAACAGAAATTATTTCACTTGGGTTTCCATGAATGCCTCAAACATCAAACTATTGTGTGATTTCTCAGAAATTGCAGCACTTGACACAGCTGTAGGAATGCCTAGGAGTTCCGTTACACAGGTTCTTAAACCAGTTTATTATGAGTGTATTCACTGCAGCACATTACGTGCTCATCTGGCTTCAGAAGGCACAAAGAAGTTTGCACCACCATGACGATTTTTCTCTACAGAGCTTTCTACAGTGTTCCTCATATCTCACGAAGCGAACTAAGAGGTTACTCTGAAAATCATACAGCTGTCACAAAACGAGCGCTCAAAAAAAGGGCGCGCCACCAAATTCTCGCGACGAAAAGCCGGAGTGACGCCGCGAGGTCAACGAACAAAAAAAGAACAAGCATCCAAAGACTCCCCGGGCACGCGTCCCTCTCCCCTCGGAAGCGTAGGTTCGCCGACGAACCTCCTAACCCAACATCGGCGGCCGAGCAAGCAGTCGAAATTTCTAGATGGAAAGAGGCGTGGTGATGCTGGGTTGAGTCATCCGTCGCGGATGGCCCTCGTACCGTCTCGCGCTTTCCTCCAGCCTTCGCTGCGCATCGCGCCGACGAAATGATGAGAACTTTCTGGAATTTCGCGCGGAAGGTATTTAATCGAGCAGCCGAGATGACAGATCAGGAGAAGACGGAAGTTAGCGCCAGAGCGCGTAGGGATTCCGCCGTGTAGTCGGCGAAGGTTTTGTCCGTAGAGACAAAGCAGGAGAAGAAGATGATATCCACCTGAGGGGTGACGACTCGAGCTACAGGCAAGAGTGTGTGTTTACCGCTATCGAGCGAAGATGCGTGGCAACAGCTGCGTGTGTGAAGCCGACGTGTTTCCGGCGAAGAAGTTTGAAGCTTGGAGAGTGGCCAATTGAAGACGCGAGGTTTCCTGGAAGAGAAACTTCGGCGAGGTTTCCTGGAAGAGAAACTTCGGGGGCAGCGGAACGACAACAACGCTGGACTTCGAGTGAGTGATTCTCGGAAGAGTATCATCCAGACATTTGTTCCAAGAACTTTGGACTGAATAGGTTTTCTATCTTATTAGTCTTTAAGTGTCTTGGTTGTTCAATGCATCTGACTGCATTGTAGTGCGTATTGTTGTCTGTGTCCGTTGTTTTGAGTGTGGCTGATTGTACTGTGTAGTACGTTGTTTGATTGGTGACATATTGTATGCAACTGTTGTGGAGTGTGCATACTTGTGTATTGTTTTGATCTGCCACTATTGAGAATATAATTTTGTTTGTTTATCAACTCTCGGCTCTGACTCGTTCTTTGGGTCACAGCCGGCGTCCGCTGGCGCGCCAAAAAGGACCACTTCTAAATTGTCCACACTTTCGTGGTGCGGTTCGGGGGGCTGGTACTTCGGCCCTTGGAATTAGCCCGGCGATCGCCACCCTAATTAACGGGACCCGTGACAGCAGGACAGCCCTTGTCGAAACTAATCGCATGGAATGCGAGCTTCCAAAGCAAGTTTCACAATGTGAATAAACAGGCTAAGTGAACTGCTTGTAGCTGTTGCGTGATAATGTAGAGGTGAGTCAGCGATATTAAAAACAAAGGTAAATATTTGCAAATTACAATATAAAATCACTATCATGGAAGCTCAGTGAGTGCGTGATTCACCTCTCGAAGGAGTTGGCACCTTAGAGGAACATGCCACTGGCGAGCAAGAACTAATTCACCAAAAAAAGGGAAATATCAGGAATAATCTAGAAATAGATCCAAATGAATTATAAAATACTTCAAGCAGTGTTATAAACTGTGTGAAATCTCTTGAATCTAAGAAATTTGATAAATGTGAAGAAAACACCGCATCATCAAAAATTGTATACATGAGTGTTATGGCGAATAGCCCCAGCTTCTCAGTCACACGACTTCTCCCAGTTCTTACTATGGCGTTCATGGCACGAACACAGGGCGAAGCGTGAGATATCGGCGCTGATAAAAACGACTACAAGTACTATCACAGTAGAGTGACTTGTTGGGCGAGTTGGTTCATTTCATGCTAAAAGCTACCCTAAGAAGTACTACCATGGCGTTACAAACGCAAGTATACAACATTTGCAGCTCTTCTTAAACGAACACCACTTGCTAATGCGTCAGCGTCACCAATAAGTCAACATATGAACAGTGGAACCATCAGCGTGATGGTACCGCTATATTTTTGTGGTCTCAACATCACGCAACTCATAGGCGTTTTTATGATCACTCGTCTTCTTTTAGAAAAGCTCATCCACTCTACCGGCCGCATGAAAATTTCCATTCT